>NW_024426774.1:65229375-65772379 GCF_017311325.1 Ursus maritimus
GTGTTCAGGAGTCAGGAGAGGCAGGCAGGGATGGACATACGCAGTAGGCTTAGGCTCAATCCAGTTGAACCCCACGGAGAGCTCTGACTACACATCCTACACCCTTGAAAAAACCTTTAGTGTTAGAGTTGTACAATTATACATGTCCGACTCTCAGTATTCTCTCAAACAGAAATCACTGGAAAATATTACCTTGTTGATGTAAGTGAGGTAGGAAAGCTGAAGGGACTCTATTTTAGAAAGGCTCCATCTCTGCTGTTTTCTGCCATTTACTCATGTTCTATATTTTGCCTCTGAATAGGACAAATAAGCTATGTTCCCACTTCAAGGGGAAAGCAAACAAAAGTTAATCATTCTCTGAGTTTTGTCTTAGGCTCCAAACACCTGATAGCATCTAAGAGCCAGATCCCAAACATGTTCCAGGATGTTAGCTTTGAACAAACCGTGGCTGATGCTGGCTTCAACACTCTGAAGTGTATTCAGTGATTGATTGAATGACACCTACTGTTTACCTCACACTCACCTTCAGTTGTACCCTACCCTGGATTCCTGAAGGAATACAAACCCTAGTCCACTTTCCAACATAAACCCCTATCCTGTAGTGATGACAGCAAGACTCATTCTCCTTTCCTTTCTGAGTGTCCCAGACACTCCAACTCCAATCTCCGTCACTCTCACTATTTAATAAACTCTGCTTTCACTTTCTCTGGTTCACATTTGATTTCTAGTCTGTGTGAAGCCAAGGATCCTCTTGGCTGATCCTGTGGGAGCCCTCTCCGGGTCCTTGGACCCAGCCTGCCTGCATCGTAAGGAGTTGGGGACTGGAAACATGGACTCTGGGATACTGTGACCTCTCTGTCATACCAACAAGCAACATTGGCGTTTTGGTTATGCAGTCTATAACCAGCTTGATCAAAATATCAAAAGCTAATTTTTGGAGATTTCATAATGTGTCCTGTACGTTCCCAAGTGTTTTACATGGATTATCTAATGTAATACTCAGATTAAATGTTTGCGCCTCTTTGTAGTTAAGGTTATTTGGTTTTACCGGTGAAGAACCTGAGGTACAGTGAGTTGAAGTAACTTGTTGAAGATCAAACAGCTGCTAAGGGTGAATCAAAATGTATCTCAAAACAAAAGAAAAAGAAAACACAATATTCCAAAAGCTATGGGATTCAGCAAAAGCAGATGTTAGAATGAAATTTATGCTATAAATGCTCGTCTTAAGAAAAAAAGTTCAAATAAACAACATGACACCACAAGGAGACCTGCCGTTTGATTTCTTATTTGACTCATTGCTTGTGAAGTAGTGTGTTGTTTAATTTTTACGTACTAAATATTTACTATTTACATTTTAGATTTTCCAGCTTTGTTTTATTGTTGATCTTTAGTTTTGTATCACTGTGGTTGGAAAATATACTTGGTATGATTTCCGTCTTCTTAAATTTGTAATATTTGTTATGTCTCTTTTACGTGATTTAACCTGAGGATTCTTCTTTGTGTACCTGAAGAAAATGTGTGGTTTATTTTTCTTGGATGGAATGTTTTCTATATGCCTTTTAGAACCATGGATTCTGAAGTACACTTCAAGTAAAAAATGTTCTTGTTGAAAAAAATAACTTTAACTGAGGGTACTTGTTTAAAATAAAACATATCAGAGGAGAGGTGGACGGGGGGGTTGGGTGAAATAGGTGAAGGGGATCAAGAGTGCACCTACCATGATGAGCACTGAGGAATGTATAGAATTGTTGAATCACTATTCTGTACACCTGAAGCTAATGTAACACTGCTTGTTAATTGCCCTGGAATTAAAATTAAAAATTAATAATAAAAAAAACCAGCTGCTAAGAGTGGAGATGGAACATAAATCTGGACAGCCTACATCCAAGGGTCATGCTTTTATTTATAATACCATACTTCTCTGACAGTCAATTATCGTTTCAACTGAGAGAAGAAATGGGAATTACTTCTGTAAGACCACATTTTTGTCTCTGCAGGTTGTATAGAGCAAACTATACGTGGTCATTTTTTTTCTGAGTCTTTTCCTCACTGCCCCTGACCATGGTCCGCTTCTTTAATGTACAGTGACTACCATAGACCATACCATAACTGGCTCAGGCAACCAGTTCACTGATGGAGAAAGTAAACATGCTATTATCTCTTTGGAGATACAGCTGTTCACATTTATAGACTCCCATATTAGCCCGCTGCCCACTGCTGTCCCAGGACATCTAACAGATAATTTTAATTTACAAATTGCTGTCTTAATATCTTCTCTATGAGCTCTCAGAGCCATGCCAGATAATTGTTTCTCTTTTCAAATAGCAGTTAATTTAAAAGCAGTATTCTAGACACCTTTATTATACAATACTCCTTAGTATGGGTATACAGTACTCCTTAGTCCGCTGGTCACTATTGCTATCATTGTAAAGTAGAGAGTGGAGCCCAGGACTTCACTCAGCCTCAGCAACAACAGAAGCCCCAAGCTTTCTCTGACACTATTTACCCAAAGTGCAAGGCCTTGTCGGTGAGGCCATCCATCATCACCTCATGTCCCATTTGCCATACATGTTTCTGTGAGGCCAGTTGTAGCTACCTTTCCTATTGTCAGGTAGCCAGTTTACTCTGAAGATCAGAATGAAGATTAGAAAGATAAACTGCTTTTTGCACCATTTTACGTCTTAGGGCAAAAGGAACTAAAGGATTCCTAAGTAGACCAGGCAGGAAATAATCAAGTCACTATATAACTTTTAATTTCACCTCCTCCATTTCTCTTGAGCCAACACTAATGCCTACGTCATGCATGGATTCCTAATCAAGGTAAACTAGTGAATTCGAATTTTACCTTAAAAATCGCCTCTCACTCAATGAACATGTCAGCTATGTCTTTAATGAGAATACTGAGCTCCCTTTTTACTTTAAAAGGACAAAATCATATTGTCAATTTGCAATTCAGAGTTAGTTTTGCTGTTGCCTGCTGCTACATTCTTGACTGGCATTGATGTATTAGAGAAGTTACTGAAGCCTTGTTGCAGACGCTGCTGCATCCTTAGAATGTGAGCTGAATATGTGAATTAGAAAAAAATCTCTCCAACACAGGTTAATAAAAAATACAATTTAGTATTGTTTCACTTATGATCAGGCAAGGCAATAAGACTCTTGTATTACATTCCTCCAAATTCTATGTTAACTTATTCCAAGTGTGTGTGTTTTAGGTAAAAGACGGTTTTTGTATTTTCTATTGAAGTGAAAAGCTCCCTGCAAGGGATCAAATAGACAGAGATTTACATTCACCCAAAGGGGGAAGCTTTAAGTACAATGGTGTTACTATAATCAGTAGAATGCAAATTGTATACTCCAGGGACCAGAAGGCACAATTCTAACTTCAGAGGTTTCCAAGTAAAGGAAGAGCACTATTCATTTCCTAAGGTTTTCAGATAATAGTTTGGCAAATTTGGGAGAGCCTGTGATAGCACCTGATCCAGATAGATGTAAACTTGTGAATTAATAACAAAAATATTGGGATATTGCTTTGATTTTTAATATAAAGTGTTTCTATCCTGGAGGGAAAAATATAGTTCAGCACTGCTCACAAAAAATACATCTTACTCTTTTTAGTAAATTCACTCATATTTTATTGTATTTTGTTAATGCTGTTTCCTTCTCTGTCTTTATTCTCTATTTTTTTAAGTTTTTATTTAAATTCTAGGTAACATAAAGTATAATGTTAGTTTCAGGTGTATAACATAGTGATTCAACCCTTCGATACATCACTGGGTGCTCACCTTAAGCCCACTCCTTAATCCCCATCACCTATTTAACCTATCCCACCACCCCCGTCCCCTCTGGTAACCATCAGTTGGTTCTCTCTAGTTAAGTGTCTGTTTCTTTGGTTTGCCTCTCCCCCTCTTTTCTCTTTGTGCATTTGTTTTGGTTCTTAAGTTCCTCAGATGAGTGAAATCATATGGTATTTGCCTTTCTCTGACTTATTTTCCTTAGCATAATACTCTCTAGCTCCATCTGTGTTGTTGCAAATGGCACGACTTCATTCTTTTTTATGGCTGAGTAATATACCATATCTTCCTTATCCAGTCGTCAGTGGACACTCGGTCTTTATTCTCTCTTTAAAAATTAATTTGGAATATATCAATTTCATGGGGCAATAGAAACCTTTTTAATGACTGTGGCCTAGAAATTTTATTTGTTGCATGTGGTATAGGACATTCTTTATTAGATAGATGGCATTTGTTGTGTGCCAGGTACTAGTCCAAGAGCTTTACATACATTTAATTAACATAACCCTACTAGGCATGGCTACAGCCATCCCCTTGTTATGGATTAGGAAACTGAGGTATAGAAAAAGTAAACCATTTTATCACATATGCAGACAATAAAAGAATATGAATTTGAATCCACAGAGGCCAGTTTCAGAAACTGTGCTTTTTAATTAGGGTGACTATGTATCATTTATCACCCAAATTGAGATAATTTTGAGAGTTAAAGTAATTACACTAGGACAGTAAGTATAAATTGAGATATCTCAGGAAGACCAGGATAAAGGCTACCCTATGCTTAATCTCCATTCTGTTCTGCCCCAAGTTTATTATCACACTTACTATGTTGCCAGATGGAGCCTATATGTAGGGTAATGGTAGCCCTGCAGTAAATATAGCCATTTTATCATTTATGGAAACAATATATAGATAACCAGTAAGTGATCAGTAATGAATCCCTTTCTCAGTTGCCACTACCATGTGGAATATGAGCTACTGTTAAGGGTACCATTTCACATATTTTCAGGTGTACCCCAACTTCCTTGTCAGAGGAAATTAGCTACATCCCACTTACTTAAAAGAGATTTCCTACCGTGGGCGTGAAGTCCAACTCCACAAATTCTGTCACATAGACTCCCATCGCAAAATAAAGTGAATGGTGACAAATCAAAACAAATTAAGCAGTGTCAGCTATGTTAGTCTTCTGCTGTAACAACATTGCTTCCAGAATGCAGATCAGGCTAAACAATCATTAAGGTAACCATACAATACTTTCTTTTGAGGAACATACATTAATTTATTTCTAACTCAGTGAATAGAGTTACATGTTAAGAGACCGACAGAGTCTATCCTCAGGACAATAGGATTTAACTGGAAAAATCTCATTTACAAAGAATAACTAAACCTAAGATAATGATGGCGGAATTCAGCTACTCAGAGCAGTTCTCATACATGGGAAATTTCCTTTCAAGGGAACATGTGAAGCAGCCATAAATCAAATGCAGGGTCATCATGTGCACAAATTAGCTCTTATATAGGATTAAAGACTCTGAACATTAAGCAAGCCCATTGCAATCAATAGGCACATGAAGGAACTTAAAGACTAATCAGAATGTAGGTTCCACATTCCATTTACAGAAATGTCTTTGTAAAAGCCTGTGCATACTCAACCATCATTTACTTTGAGCTTAGATGTCAAGATCTAGCATGTATCTTAGATGAACTATAAGAAACAGTCATTCCAGTTACACTGCCATTTAGTGGGGGGGAGGAGGGGAAAGACTTTTGCTATTCACGTAAGCAGTTATGTGGCACATAATCATTTGGTTATACATTAAGATATTGAATGTCAGAGAATATCAACAGGAATGGTGGGGTAAAGATGACTGAAAACCTCTCTGTAAAGCCATGAGAACACTAGAAAAACTGTCATAATTATCTGGAGATTAAGATGTTCATAAAGTGCTTTAAAAGCTCTGGCACACAGTTGGGAATCCAGAAGTCCTTGCACATGGGCAGGGCTAAGTATGCCCTAGAAACACCTAAAAAGGCCCTAACCTCTCAACTCTGGCTAATGTTGAGGCTCTGTTTGAGCAGGCACTGAAACCTAAGGCTGAACTGTCAACTACCTGGTAAAGCATAGAAGGCATATACCAGCCATCACAGAGAGTTCCTGTATGACTCTGATCTCTCCTTCTTCTATGCTGTTATTGTCACAAGCTCTATCTGTATAAATTGTGTGCCCACCTACAGAGATTTATAATTATTGTCTTATACAGTTGTCCTTTAAATTAGATAGGAGGAAAAAAGGTTGTAAAAAATATGTATTTTTATTTTAAACTAAATTGGTATACACTATGTAATTAATCTTCTGGCATTCACAAAGAAAATAATTCTTAAAATACAGAAAATTAAAAACAAGAAAATTAAAGTAATGCAATGAAAATCATCTCTTTAAGATCAACAAAGACATTAATAGAGGAATATAGAAACAAAATTCCACAAGACATATAGACAACGAATAGTAAAATGGATGATGTAAATCATACCTTATCAGTAATTCCTTTAGAATGGCTATGCTAATACCAGACGGCAAGTTTAAGATGAAAAAAAAAAAAAAAACCCACAACAACAACACTACTAGAGATAAAGAAAAAACATTCCCTAATGATTATCAATCCATCAAGAAGATATAAAAAGTACAAGCATATATGAAACTAACAACACAGCTTCAAAATACATGCAGCAATGCCTGACGGAATTATAGAGAGAAAACATGATTCAGTAGTTGGTAGTGTCAGTATCTCATTTTCAATAATAGAGGGTCTGGCTATAATAAGAGCCAGAGGGTCAACAACCTGAACACTATAAACCAGCTAGACGTAGCAGGCATCTACACGGCACTCTGCATAACAATAGCAATACACATATTCTAAAGTGCACATGAAACACGGTCCAAGATAAACCATATATTATCCCATCAAACAAATCTTAGTATGTTTAAAAGAACTGAAATTATACAAAGTATGTTCTCTGACGAAAATATAAATAAATGAGAAATCAATAATAAAGGGAAATTTGGACAAGTCACAAATACGTGGAAATTAAATAATACAGTTGTCAAAAACCAAACTCTGCACACTGCATGAAACAAAGCAAAAAGAAGAGTTTAATGCAAAGCTTTTGACCTGCAAGCAGGGAAACTCAAGGCTATGGGAACATTGAACTCGCAGTTACTCACAGACTAAGGGATTCTTACGGAATAAATATGGAAGCTATTTCACTCTTCCAGCTGATTGGCTGCCTAGGGGTCTTCTTTCTCATTGGATCAGGGTCACTGAGTCAGCGGAACAAGAAAGTCCAGAGATGGCACGAATAGACTTGGCACTTGGGGATTCACTAGTACCCTATGCTGATTTCTAATAAGGGCTATAAATTCTCATAAGGAAAGATCCGTTTCCTTTATGCTCCAGCTTTGACCATTTCTATCGTGTTCGTAACACAAGTAACTCCATTTTAGTTAGTTGCGCACACTCCTCAATAACCATTGGATCAAGAGGGAATCACTAGGAAAATCAGAAAAGACTTTGAGATGAATGAAAATAAAAAGGCAATATACCACCCTTATGAGGTTCAGCGAAATGATCTGCCACATGGAGCTTTGAAGGCAGTAGGTGGAGACAAACAATAAATACAATAATAAATTGACTTATCAGGTAATTTCCTTAGAGGCCATGATCTGTGTCACGATGTCTTTATCACAGTTCAGGACATTTTCCCCTCTGTCACATGGTATGTTTGAGGAAAAGGCTTTTTTTGGAAAACAAATACTAACAAGATTTTGTTGGTAAAACAAGAAAAGCACTAGTTCTCCCTTCATCTTCTCTTCTTCCCAGAGAGGCCGGCGGGGGCCAACGTAGTCTGCCTGACATACAAGACGCACCCATGTACCAAGAGAGGGAGTCCTCCCCCTTGCATTCTTTCTCTTCATGAGTACGTGCGGAAAAGCACCGTTTTTAGTGGAAGAATACGCAGAACCCTTTGATCTAAGACAGCCTGGCTTTTTGTGCTACCTGTCTGGGAAGCAGAAACCTGCACTTGGAACCCTTTCTTAATGCTGGCTCCATGTTTCCAGACAGCGGGGATTATAGTCACCCACCTTCTGTTCCCCCATGTCTCATCAGAGGGAGGGAGCCATTAGGCCATGGGAAACCGACATGGGTACAAGGTCCAGGACTGCACCCTGCTAGCTCATTGGACAGGCCAAATGGTAACTAACTGTGTATCTCTATCTCGGTTTTGGCTGAAGGGATTTTGGCTATTAACTGAATCAATATCCTGACCTCCCTATTACTTCCTATCACTTGTTAACATACCCCAAAGATCTTGAATATCACATTTTAAAAAAGGAAAAAAATACAGAAAGTGAGCCATGGGGCTAAGGAAATCTTCCTTCCATCTTGAAATGAAGGGATTGCCCACGTTGACAACCACATACTGACTAAAGAGATTTCAGCCTCAGACGCTCTCTCTCCCTGGAAACACTATTTTCATGGTGCATTTAGCAAATGCTTTATTATAATTGAACTTCTATGAAACTACATATTATGCAAATAAATTAATTACCATTTGTAGCATTACAATGGCTAGTAAATCAATTCATAATTATATGACACTTAAAATAAATAGAATAACACTCTTTAAATTTCCCTGCTGAAGTGCTAATGTGTAATATGCTCCTTAGCACGGCAATAAAACAGGAAAAGGCGAAGCAACGTTGTGCGCGGAGTCGCGGGTACTGAGCGTGAAACGAAGCCACAGTGACTGCAAGCTTCGCTCTCCATCCATTCACACAGAAGCCTTTTGAACGCCCGCAACATCCTGAAGAACTGTCTAGACATATATCAATATATTTTCTTTTCATAATCAGTAGCTGCCCTGTAAGGCCAGAACAGGGTATTTGTTGAGATAAACTCTTAACTTCTATTGTTCTCTAATATGGACTATGTTCCGAAATAGTCTCCTGTATCAAGAGCCTTGCTTTGCCAAGCAAGAACTGATAAAATTAAAAAATAATAAACGAAAACTCCTACCCTAGCATTGCACTCACAAAACATATAGGGTGGCTAAAATACTGCTAGTGGTAACCTTTTAGGCATTGCAGTGGAGAAAGTCTCTCCAGAAAACGAGATATAATTCAACTCTAAAGACAGGCATCAGATGAATCTCAGGCTCCGGAGAGACAGCGAGAATAAAGCACCAATAAGGAACTATTCCTTATTTTGTGTTTCTTTATTTCCTTGTCAATATCTGAGGATCCTGTAATCCAAAGAACGGCTATAATCCTAATGTCCAGGGAAGCATTTGCTGCATCCCAGAGGTCGCATACATTTGAAGGCCTTCAATAGGTAAAGGAGCCAAATTGGCTTATTTTATTTTATTGCTACATTAGAAATGGCACATGTACATATACACTGGGAGCCATGCTCTGAGGAGCAAATGGAATGTATGATGAGATGGGGCTTTGACATGCTTGGTTGGCAATGTTTTCTCCATTCCATAGTAAATCCTAAGAATGGCAGCAACATGCTGTCAGAATGTATGATAAATAATAGTTTCCTAAGTCCCAGTCCCTCTGAACCTCTAGATGAGAAGAAAACCAATTTAGAAGCAGTTTTATTTTGTGGCATGTGGTCACAAGAGCACGGTTCTATCAGCAGGGGGCCTGGGCTCTCCAAAAACGCTTCTCTGTGGCCTTGGAAAATTGAGTTAAATCCTCCAGTTCTAAAATCTGTGAAATGTGAAGATTTGAAACTTTACTGATTCACCTCTGATAAAATGTTGTAAGCTTGAGATTAAATATTAAAATAAGAGTGATTATCATCAATTGTCAGATGCAATAAAATTCCAAGTAGAATTTTTGTGAATCAAATCTCATGTCCGTCGATTCATTACATAATTTTAGAAGCACTCAACGGACAATTGTTTCTAACAGTTTTAATATTTGTCAAACACTGATCAGTAAAACTACTCTGAAAGGTAGTAGAAAAGATCTATGTTGAGGCCCATAAAGGGAAAAAAACAAAAATACCTCCATTTCTACAGGGTGCCCAGAAGCAGTTAGGGGCAGGGATTGGTGGAGTGCAGGAAACTGGGAGTGGTGAGCTTGCAGAGCCTATGGTTAAAAACCTAGCTTGGCTTTTAAAATTTGGGGGATAAAGAATAGTTAGTTGTGTGTGCATGTTCGTGTGTGTGTGTGTGTGTGTGTGTGTGTGTGTATGTGTGTGGAGAGAGAGAGAGAGAGAGAGAGAAAGCATTCTCCTCTGCTGGGTGACCCTATTTGCACTGGGGTCACTCTCAGTTCAGAAGAGGTTGGAAAAGCTTCACAACTCAAGCATTGAGGAAGCAGCCATGGGACACTGAAGTTCAAGGTGTGAGTGAGACAGACTGCTTGTGAAGTTGAGGAGGCCTAATGCTGACCTGTTGCCACTGAAAGACATTAATGAAACACAGTCATTTTTATCCCAATTCAGAAATCAAAACTGAGATGAAGATGCTCCTTGCTCTTGCTAAAATTACTGAGCCCCTCTGCTTCCTCCTTTTAGAAAAAAAGAGAGGCTGTGGCAGAGAAGGTTTCTTGAACACGCACACAGACACCAAATGTCATCAAATTTGTTTTGTTGACTCTTCTCATATTAGGTTTTTGTGGAATTTACTCAATTATTTCTTTATCTAAAGCAAAGTAAAGGGCACTTTTTAAAGTAGTAACTGTAAGAGATATTTTACCAAAATCTCTAAGTGATTGGGCTCAAAGCAGTGTAACATAATATTTGAGGAAGGCATTCTCTACAGAAAAACCAGTATGATCTTTAAAAACGTTAAAACTGAGCACATGCTTAAAATCCCTCCATGGCGTCTCACTGCGTCCCACTGCTCTTAGGGGAACAGCTTAAGTCCTTGCACAGCCTAGATGCACGCCATATTTCTTCTGCCTGCTTCTTCTTTTCCATTTCCTGGTTCACTGTACCTGAGGGGCACTGCCACCTCCTGTTTCTCAGACATGCAGGGACACTTAAGCCTTTGAGACACTGCACTTACTTCTTCCGCTTGGAATTTTCTTCCTTCATCTTACTCACATCCTTCAGATCCCAGATTAAGAGGCTCATCCTGTGAGATTCATTCTCACCAACCTTTATCTAAAGTGATTTACCCCAGTTATTTTACTTACTGCTCTGTTCACTTCATGGCACTTAGCACAACCAATAATTAATTGGCTTATTATGTATTTAGATGTTAATTATCTTTATTCCCCACTAAAATGTTACCTCCACGATTAGGGATCTCATCCTTTTATTCACCATGTTCTCTTCAGCGCCTAGAACAAAGTTTTGCCCATAGCACAGACGCAATGTTTGCTAGATGAATGGAGTTGCACTAAACTCTGCCATGTTTTTAGTGCTAAAATCCACTCAGCCAGAGAGCTATGCATGTTGTAGAATATTAGAGACAGAACACTTGTGAGAACTAGCCTACCATCCTTATTTTACTAGAGATGAAAGGAGACATCATGTAGTTATCCTTGGGCCAGTAGCACTACTACAACCATATTACTGAAGGAAACACGCCCCCACAGAACTCGCTTGAGAGAAGCATACATCTGGTCGATATAAGTCGTTAGGAAACTTAATGCTATGTATTTATGAAGGTCAAGCATGTTATCAACATTTATCATCCGAATAGAAAATCAGTCTTGATCCTGTAATTTTCCTAGAAATTGAAGAAATTTATCTCAGCCGGTATCAACAATTAGCTAAGGAGGTCACATGCCTTTTCGTATCCTCGCCATTCAAGACCCCCCCCCTTTTCTTTTTAGAGAAAGGGAGATAGAGAGAGAATGAGAAGGGGGAGGGGCAGAGGGGAAGGGAGAGAGATCATCTTAAGCTGGCTCCTTGCCCACCATGGGGCTCGACAGGGGGCTTGATCTCAGGACCCTGAGATCATGACCTGAGCCAAAATCAGGAGTTGGTCACTTAACCAACTGAGCCACCCACGCCTCTATCCTTTTTTCTTTTTATTATGCTTTCATTATGTATTTTTCAGATCACAACACTAGGAGAGATTTTGTTTATATTAACATCCAACAGGGAAAATACTAGTATACAATCTAATATTTGGTTGAAATTAAATTTAATTAGTTTCTTTATCAAAATAACTATTTACTGCATAATGAAATTCTACTAATGCCATATCAGCTGAATTATAAAGACAAGCATAAATCACAAAATGAAATCGAACTTGTGTAGATTAAAATACTTTTTGAGAAAATTCTGAAATATTTAACGGTAGTATTTAGAATACTATCAAGTTTCTCTTTAGAACCTTATGTTTTCAGAATGAGATGTTGAGAGGTCAGCTAAATCATCTCTTTTCCTCCAGACAGAATTCTAAAAAAAATACAATGACCGCATATAAATTGAACAAACATGTCTGGAAGCTCAGAGAAGATAAGGAAAAGAAACTTTACTACCTTACTCAGTTATGCTTTAGAATATTGAAACTTCTAATTTCTAACTATAGAGCCTCTCACTGAGGTCATGCCTATTTTGGCTGCTGGTTATATTTAAAATCTTCCAATTACTAACATCGCATCAAAATTGAAACAAAACATTTGTAAAGATCTAAAACTTAAAAAAATAAGGAATAGAATCACATACACATTTGAGAAATAAAATTTGTGAAAGATAAATATACTTCATACAGTAAAGTTATACATTGATTAAGCAGAAAAAGCAGATTAAGTATATATGAGTTCTATGCACTTGGCTAGCATTCGATAGTTGGTGTTTTCCTTCACTGTTCCATATTCTGTAAAACTGTCTACACATGAATAAATATGCTCAGCGACTGTGTTTCATACAGAACAGAGCCTTTCTGAGGCCAATTAAGAGGATTGGTTAAGCAACACCACAAAACAGCCGATAGCCTTTCACATGTACACACATTAACTGCACAAAGCAACAAATAATTTTACCTTTAATTGCTTTTATTTCAACTTGCAGACCATTTCACAACATTAAAGATATATAAAAAATACGAGAAACACAAATGAACTATCCACTGCTTACATTCTGTTTCTAGAAGCTTGGAACAGAAAGTCAAGTCATAGGCTATTCTATTATTGAGATCACTCAGAAAATCAATCTCCAAACAATTAAACCACACTATATCCCTTACTGGTACCCAAGTACAGATTTTCTGGATTCAGATATTCATGTCTGTGAGAGCATCTTTACATAGCGTTACATTCAGGTTCTAGAAGAACCCCGCAGTGCTATGCTACAGGCCGTCCCGAACCAGGAAGAATCATGGCTAGAATCTAGTTTTTCCCTTGATCTTAAGGATAGCACTCTGACCCTTGGGTCTCCAATTTATCACACGGTATTCTGTTTTGATTCACCCCTCCATCGTAACATAACAAATTAGCGTGAGAGGAACATTTGGCCGTAGTGCTTTCACAAGAAGGCTGGACTGTACATTTAAACCTGTGCCATTTCCTACCTATTCTCCGTAAGAATAATGATGGTAACGCAAGATTAGAGTGACTACCTACATTCCTCATGGGATAAGTCATGAAAAGACGCACAAAAAGCACAATGTTGACTTTCCACTTCAATGTGAAGGCTACCGTTCAGGAAGTAACTCGTTTTCAGAGATAATATTTGAGAAAATTCAGCCAGTGCTAGCATTTTTCTCTCTCAATTTGGCTATCCAGATGAGATGAAAAGGACTATCTGCCCCAGGAGAGATCCAGTGAGAGCATGGAAGATGTGGTTGTTCCAAGTGTATTTTCAGCTGCTAAACACACTATCACTCAGCCTCAATATATATGTATATATATAAAGTCTGTGGGGAAATGCAATTCCAGCAGTTGGCTGATGGACAGAAGAGAAGAACAAAACCAATTTTATATTTCCGAGGAAAAAGAATAAAAGCAGTTTAAGTCAAGAGCAATTGTTGGTATAAAGTCACATGCATAAAGCTGCATTTCTGGAACTGATTTCAGGTCTTTCTGTTCTCTGGAGGCTCTTTACCTTCCATTTTTCACTTTCTGTCTCAAAAAAAACTAGCTCCCAATAGTCAGGTGTAAGAAATTCTCACTAGTCCAGATTTCTACCTTTTTACCCCATTTTCTTTTCACTTAATTCTCCTCTCTAAATAAATTACCTTGATTGTTATTTCTGTAATTCGATAATGTCTGTGAGATGTTCTTTAGAATGCATATTACTTGAAAGAGGTAGAATTGGAATTAAACGTAATAATAGCATTAGCCGTCCTAGGGAATGATTATGCTTCCTGTATGGCCGGTTTAGACGTGCAATTCGATTCAACAGTGCCAAAGGAAGGTACTGTTTGTACAGGTATTGAGTGAAGTGATCATTTCATTTTTACCACAAAGCCTGAAATATTTCATCCCTGTGGGTAATTTCTAATAAACCTAAATGTTCTGTACCATCTTCCTGTTCCCACTAAAATGTAAAAATCTTGGAACTTTTCCCTCTATCTCTTTGTGATTTTCTCTTTTAAATTCCAGTATCACTGGCAGACACCCCTGAGCATACATTGTCTCACCTAGTTCATTTTTAAATTGTTTTTAACTTACTTTTCAATTAAATCATAAACTACTTGTTGATAGAGATTTTATGTACTCCTCACAGCACCTTTTCGTATAAACTAGATTAAAAACTGTTAAGTGCATTATACCATTAAATTCTATTGTCTTATTCTTCTTCCAACTTGGACTGAGGTTCTCTTTCAAGTTACTCGTGTCCTCATCCCCATTTATAGTGCTTTACAAAAAGTCAGATGAGCGAATTTAGGGAGAATATGTATTTTTCTTCCCTCAGTTATAATCCTGCTCTGTTATTATTAGGTCTGATCATATTAAATATAATTGGCTGGTGGATCAATATTATATTTTTTGAACCTGTCAAATTATTTTATTTTCATAAATAATAAACTTTGTACATAATGAGACGAAAATATACAAGGAATACTGTCTAAAAAACCCATTATATCATATAAAAATATGAATATTTTACTGACATGAAATTTCAACCTTGATATGTTTTTGTGACAATTCATAGCTTCGATTACCTTTTTATTGACAAAGTCTACAGTAAAGATTACCCATGTAAATTCCATGATTTGGCATGTATTACAGGGTAAGAAATGATGAAAAAGGGGCTCAATAATAGTCCCAATGTCAAACAGCTTTTCAAACACTTAGGAGTTCAGATATGTCATAGGAGATGTGGTACTACAGTAGATATATAATTTAGCAATGTCAGATCACAGATCAACTAGTATTTCCCCATTAGTACAAATAATAAGATGGGATGAGCTTGCATCAAACTTAGAATAAATGAAAAAGGACTACATATTCATTGAAGAAAATATTCTGATGAAAATAGCATTTCTGAAAATAAATACTATTTAATTCTATGACTATGTGACCATTTAATTTGGACATCAAATTCAATTAGTCTACAGTTTGTATTTTATTATTCTGATAACCTACCATGATAAAAATAAGGCTGCAAGGCGCTAGTATGGTTTGTAACATTTTGACAAAGACGTTCTGGAATAGAACAACTTGGTACAATTCTGTACAAATCTATTTCTACCATTCATTTCCCATTAATTCTGTATTGGTCACATGAGTTCACAAGCATTCCACTAAAATACAGCACCCTTCCCCCCAAAGAAAAATCCAATCCAAGAATTATTGGAATAACTGGAGCAGTGAGAGCCAGAGTCCATACTCCATCACTTACTAAAGCAAAAGCTTCTTGGAGATCGTAAAGGAAGAAGAAATTTTTATGTTATTCATATTTGTACCTCCATCCTGCCCTTCTAGCACTGACTGCCTATCAGTGCCCATTAAAGAGTAGATGTATAAATTAAGGAATAACTGATCTCGGGAAAATAAATTTTCTTCCCAAGGTTTAATATAAGCTTAAATAGAAGAATAAATACCAGAAAAAGCAAGAAGGATCATCTGTCTTCCATTTTTTGGTATGACAAGAGGTCATAGAACAGATCCACAAAAATTAGAAGATGCCATACTAGAAAAGCTTTATATGCATCTTTTTTAAAAAAGACTTTATTAATTTATTTGACAGAGAGAGACAGCGAGAGAGAGAGGGAACACAAGCAGGGGGAGTGGGAGAGGAAGAAGCAGGCTCCCAGCGGAGCAGGGGGCTCGATGCCGGGATCGATCCCAGGATCCCAGGATCACACCCTGAGCCAAAGGCAGATGCTTAACAACTGAGCCACCCAGGTGCCCCCCTTTATATGCATCTTAACTGACATTCTGTAAGCACTGTTTTCCAAGGCAAATGCAAATAAAATTGATGCAAAATCACAAGACCTCTCTCACAAAATTCAGCATCAAATTACCGAGTAAGCACAATGTTTGTCTCTACATAAGCCTGGCTGACAATATGGCAAGAAGGAAACTGCCCATGGGGAAGATTCTGAGGTCTCTCCGAATGACACCAACACTGGACTGAATCATCACCTCTATTATTGCTGATTAAATGACACATCAACGTATGCATTTGCCTCCAGGTCTCTCTTAATTCAATAAACATTAATTGGATTTCTATGATGGTCTAACACATATGAAACTAGGAATTTCAAAGGTGACTAGGGCATGATTCCACTTTCACATAACTCAAAATACAGTGAAAAAGACATGCACACAACTATGAGATTAACCGTCTCATGATTTGGTTCCTGAAACTGTGACATTCTAGCTAGGGCTGATTCAATGATCAAGGCAGGGCTGAGGGTGGGTGCCATGTCTTAGCATCTACTGGCCACGGTGGGAAAAAACCTGAGGACGATAAACTGATAGGCGGGTCAATGGTAAAAAAACTCTGCCGAGATAATCCAATGAATTTGTACCTTTGGATGTGATGTTCCATACTTGTATTCGTATTGAAATTAACTGCTAAAAGCTGCGAAATAAAAAGAAACCAAAAAGTTAAACTTCTTGAAAACATTTTTAAAGGTCAAACCTTGTTCTCAAAATTCAAAAAAATCAAGTTTGTTCTGGATCCTGAGGGAGAGGGCTTTAAGTAGCCGGCATAAGTTAAAGAAATTGTCTGCTTTCTGTCCTGCTTATGGAAGTGTGAATGAGGTGTATTTTAAAGACAAAGGGACAAAAATTAGAGCAGTATATTCATCTTCTGAGTATGATGACTTCAAGATTTGAGAAGAGTCCCTATTCGCATGCGACATTTCAGTCATTGCCATCCTAATGCAGACTCAAGAAACAGTATCCTAAGTTAGAAAATATAAGAGAGAAGATCTTCCTGTGATAAAGCTGATTTGGTTGCATTTTATCATCAGTTCAAAGGCAAGGAAATAAGAATGGCAGGCTACTGTTAAAGAAATCAAGACCATGGTTTGGTTGGTCAATAAATAGTAATTACAGAAAAAAAATGGACAACTATCTAAAAGAAATACATGCAGCGAGAGCTTATAGAACAGTGTTATTTTGATATAGTGTTGTTTAGTTTTAATACTTGATTTGTAAATTTTTAAGCGTTGCTTGGGAGATCACAAGAATCCTAGATACTTCGAATTTAATAGCACTTGGACTTTATGACCCAGTTCAAAGCGACTGTGACAGAAGGGAATACTGTAGACAAACTGTGGCAGGCCCTAAAAAGACAATCACAAGAGTAACCTTGAGGGTTTTAAAGCAAAGTCATGACTGCTTCTTCAAGTAACTATTTGCTTTCGATAAATCACCTTTGGCTTAGAAATGAGGCTGCAGTGCAGTGAGGAGCTAAGTGTGTAATCCTTGGAGCCAGATCCTCTGAGTTTGAATCCTAGATCTCTCCCTTAATAGCTGTGTGACCATGGACATGATACTTAAGCCATGCCATTTTTTCTGTCTGAAAAGTAGGGAAAATAATAGCACTAACTTCACAGTGTCACTGTGATGATTTAAGAAATATATATAGTGCTTGTGAAAGCATGTGACAAATAGTACATACCATATTCACATTTTCTATTATTATTACAACTGGATTCTGGTAGAAACCCATGTCTGCCCTTGGGACACCAAATGCCCATGAGACCTGAGCTCTCAGACATAAAGTGTGTTATTTGATTCTTCAAATGCTAAGATATGTTCAACTATACCCCATCGTCAAGTGTCTGTGGTGCATACCCAGTCAGGTTCAGTGAAGGCCTCAAGAAGGCAGCAGCAAGTGTTATGAACAGGTCATTAATATTACCAGTGCACCTACTCTTGCTTCACTGTCACTTCTTCCTCCGTCCTTTTAAGTCCCTTAAAACCAGTGAACTAGGAAGAGCGTATATGAACCTGGTTTAAAAATGGTTCCACGTGATATTCTGGCCCCAGCTGGAAGTGGAGGACTGCAACACAGAAGACTGTCTTCTTTGCCAAAGGTTGGTCAGAGACTCAGAAATAATGAGATCGAAGCTTTGGAAAAAAGGATTCTTCAAAAGACACTTGTAGATAAGGTTCTCAGAATGGGTATAGAACGTAAGGATATCTATATTCCACATGAATGTTCATCAAAGAATACCAGCTGCAGAAGAGACTCTCAATAGTCAGGTAGATACATGATCGATTTCTGGATGTAAATCTCTTTACGTGGATGCTCCTGCCCTTGTTCAAAAGCTTATGAACAAAGTGGTCACGAAGATTGAAATCTAAGTCTTACAAGTGCTCAATAAAATGGACTTGTTTACCACATAGCTGATCTGTCTACTTTTACTGTTCAATGTCCACTTAGAGTCCGACATGGCATCAAGACTCAAGGGAACCTGGTCATAAGTTCCTTACTTTTTGACTCTATCAAGAGCATTTGTTCTTCCTGGACCAGATACTTATTACGGGTATGTATACACTTTCCTTGCCTATCGTGCTCTGCCAGTAGTGATTCTGCAGCGTCAGGGTGTTCAATAGCATCCTGTAGCTGGCCAGGAAATTCAATAGGAAAGGAAGTAAGGAGTGGGTTTATACCCATGGCATTCACAGATCTTAGCATATACTCAACCACTGAGACATCATAGCCCTGATGAAAAGTGGAAATGGCTTCTAGAAGATCCAGTCATGGTGCCAGCTATGAAATAGCACCTTGAGAGGCTGGATTTGGTTCCTCTGAAACCGGTATTTGCCATTAATTAAGGATCAATATACATTTTTTCATAACTCAATCTCTACCAAAGGAGACCACTAAAAGCTTTGGTGCTAAGCAAATTCTTAACTCTGGTGACAATTACAACTATCTCTTATACACGATACAATACTGTCTTTCAAAGTATGTTCACTGATCACTATCTCCCCAGGATATGTTAGTAAATACTGTATTGTCAAATTATTTTGGAAAATTTGAGACTTAACAAGGTTAAAAAGTTTATTATACAACTTAGAATGTATAATATGGCAGTACGCTTTATGAATTTTCAAAGGTGTAGTATGTATTAGCAGCATACTTCAAATTTATTTGATCATGGAATCCTATTTTCTTCTGAGCTTTTATTTTATTGTTTTACAGGGAAACACTCAATGGAAAATTTGAGGATATGTTTTAAATAATGGTACCTGAACAGGAATCAATCAAGTAAGTGGTGATGAGAAAATGATGGCTATTATGTTTACAGAGAAATTGTAAAAATTGTAATAAAAAAAGCCTTGGACAAAAAAGTTTGTTGCATTTGGTATAAACACACTGTTTGGCCAAATTCTTTAGCTTCAGGAAAGTCAGTATCTATATATGACAAATTATCAACCAAAGAGTAGTTGTATTCCCACATTCCCAGCACCTCCACTCACTGGTATTAAAATCAAAGCAGTGAGAAATATGCTATCTGCTGGATTCATTGGCGTTTACCCAAGAATACTTAAACAGTGTATAACAAATTACTGGAGGCCTCTTCTTTTAGTCAAGCATAAATATATGCAATTATTTTTGTAAAAATTATAGTCAGTCAACAGATATGTCAAATACAGTAAAGATACAAATACCTGCAATGTAAAGGCACAGTTGTTTTTAATTTCAGAACATTTTGAAGTGAGGAGATGGCATTCAATTTTCAGAACCTGACAAGCTACCAGGTAAAGAAATGGAATTGTCAATCTTCAACCTGTGACAGAAGATACAAAAGCAACTAATTGAACAATCCTGCTTGATTGGCTTATTTTTGAATTTCTAGTGTGAGGGAAGAAACTAGGGGAAAGTAGGTGATACGCGCGAAATGTTACTTACAAATGAACAAGTACTTTCAAATCCATGTGTTGATGGAGCATTTGATTTTTGTCTTCAGTAGAAGAAAATCATTAAACACTTAATAGTGCTATTTTGAAACTTATAAAACCTGACATCTTAAACAAGTCATGCTTGTATAGACTGTTCTGTGATGAAAGCATCACATATTTTCTATTTCCATTCTCTCTCTTCTTTGCTTACAAAAGTCTTTCTTTCCAAGATCTGTTGATATTGTTTTAAGAGTTAAATGACATACTCCTTAGATTCACTAGACATGAATATAAACTTTCAAACAGGAAGCTATGTCATTTAAGATAGGCCATCAGTTATTGGAAACAGTTCTTTCACACACCAGTGTTGTTGCCGGGCATGGCCAGTCCCTTGGAATCTCTTGTGCTGATACTTTGCTCAACTTTTCAGCCAATTTACAAAGTGCCCATTTGTTAATGATTAAGCAACCATTTTGGATCATACTTGGCTAAAACTGATCAATTTGTTTCCTCAATGCATGGAGTGTGGTAAAAGGAGAAAACATAGCTTCTAAACCTTCTAAAACATAGCTTTGTATGCCCCACCACAGAAAACCATGCCATCACCTCTCCAATGAAGACATTGTGGTAGGCCAAGCCAGGAATTTTAGCAGGAGAAAGTAACTCCTTTAGCCAGATTATATTCAGCACTTAATAAATTAGGCTTTCATCCTCTCTGGTTCATATGAACACCATTTATTTAATTTATTATAATTAAGAACCAAATAAAATGAACTGAGTGAGGAGAAAATGAGAGACGAAAAGTAATTATACAAAATGATTTTTTAACACATCCACTTATATTGTCTCTGCACACATCTTTTATTTTATATTATTTCTGTATTCTCACAGGTCTGGTAAGGTTAGTAAAAATTTTACTATTTCTTTCCCTCTGTGCTACATAGCTGCTTATCACATTGTAGTGGAGTCACCTGTATACTTTCCTGACTCTCCACTGGACTGTGAACTTTTTTTTTTTAAGATTTATTTATTTGACAGAGAGAGACAGCCAGCGAGAGTGGGAACACAAGCAGGGGGAGTGGGAGAGGAAGAAGCAGGCTCATAGCAGAAGATCCTGATGTGGGGCTCGATCCCAGATCGCCGGGATCACGCCCTGAGCCGAAGGCAGACGCCTAACGCCTGAGCCACCCGGGCGCCCCTGGACTGTGAACTCTTTGAAAGGAGGACTCTATTGCATCTTTTTGTGTCTTCAATACAAAGCGCTGAAAGAATACATGAATGAATGAATAAATGGAATTTTCTTTACTGTACTAGGTACTGAGAAAAAATGGCTAAAAAGCAAGCTCAGTTCTCCTCCTATTATGAAGGACAGATATTAAGAAATAATTACTAAAATATAATTGTATTAATACAGCTATGCACACAGAAGGACAGAAAAAGGATTACTTGTAAAGTCTTCGGAGGGAGGGTATGGGGAAAGGCCTTATTACAGATTGCCTGAGTGGGTCCTGAGGGATGAAGGGAAGACTGTGGGAAGAAAGAACACCTTATTAAAGGAGAAAACACGAACAA
This sequence comes from Ursus maritimus, assembly GCF_017311325.1. Taxonomy (NCBI): domain Eukaryota; kingdom Metazoa; phylum Chordata; class Mammalia; order Carnivora; family Ursidae; genus Ursus; species Ursus maritimus. The sequence continues at coordinate 65,251,024 of NW_024426774.1, forward strand.
GGCCATGCAGATGAGACGTGGTGTGCTCAATGTGGCAAATAACAAGCAGCTCACACTTAATGGAACATAAGGGGAAGCGATGTTTAGAGATGAGGTCGGAGACGTGTTCCGGGTTAAGCTCCTGATCAGGAGGTTCAGGTGATGGGAAACCCTTGGAAGTCATTAAGCCAGGCGGGGGCAAGGTCGGATATACGTTTAAGTGGGACAAAGTTAAATAAAGGACAAGAAGCAATTTTACTTGTTCAGGTAAGAGATACAGATGGACTGAACTAGAATGGACATAGGAAAGAAGGGGAAAGCCTTATAAAGGTAGAATGCTTTTCTTTACTCTGTAACACACAGCCTTCTAGCCATTATTTTATGATACTTAGTACATTGCATCAGAATCAACCCCATTTAATCGGAGTCAAATTTGAAATTCAATAAGGTATGGGAGATATGTGAATGGTTGATGTCAAGAAAATATCCCAGGTTTCTAGCTTGATTAACTGCGAGGACAGTGATGCTGACATAGGAAATACAGAGAGATCAGTAAATTTGAATAAAGGATAGGACTCAGAATGAGATAATGCTTACTGGTTCATTTCTAGACATGCTGAGTTTGAGATTACTGTAGTATATTAAGGTAAATGTGTACCACGGATAGTTGATTATGAAGCTGGGTATGAATGTGAAGTGCAACCAAGACATCTAGATTCAAGATCAAAATATTAGCAGTATTTGGATGTTGAAATTATAACAGATGAGAAGATGTAAGAGGAGGGTATAGAACAAGAGGGTAAGTGGTCTGAGGAGTAGCCTGGAGAAACATCTCTCGTTAATGGTGGACACAAGGACAATTTGTGAAGAAGATATGTATGGTAGGACATGGTAAGTAAGTATACATGATATGGGAAGACATACATAGTTAAGACATGATATGGTAAGATATACAATACAGTCAGAAGAGTTTGGTATCAAGGACCCAAAGGAATAGACCATTTCAATACAGAAAAGTAACAAATGGTGTCAATTCAATACAATTCTAATAACAGCATCTTTAAACATGCCCTGGATTTGGCAGGTCAGGAACCATTGGTATCTTTCCCCAAAAATAGTTTCAGTAGAAGCAAAGGCCAGGTTGCCATGGTAAGACAAAGACTCTTGGAGGTTCTCACTACACGCTAGGAAATCAAAGCTTCAAGAAGAACTGCAGCAAAAATCCTGCTTACATTTATTTATTTTTTAATCCAGCTCTTTGCACTTCACCAACTTAATCCCCCCCCCCCCGTGTAACATGAATCAATGTAACAATGGATCTGTGTTCATTAGAACACACTTTAAGAAAGATGGGTTAAAAAAAAGGTAAATATAAAATCTGTAAATAAATTGATTTACAAATTACAAAAAAAGAAAGATGGATTGGAAGCTATATCTATTTAACCATCACTAAAACAGACAAAATGATGTGCTGAAAGAAATAGTCTGAAAGGGAGAACAATGGAGTCTTTCTAATAAGGAATAAATCATTTCTCCATATTCAGAAGTGATTATTTCTCCTCAATTTTTATGGGAATGCAAGTGTGCCCTGACATTTGGCTCAGTTGTGTATAGAAAACATATGCAACAAAGAGAAATAATATAACTTTACTTTTAGGGGGTTTTTTTAATTTGCTTATCTAGGTTTGAGCAGAAGTTAACTCCTTAGTATATTGTTCTCATCTAGAAACCTGTGAAAATGCAGATGTAAGAGGAGCAGAAACACTTGCTCTGTCATTCATAGCCTCCTGCAACTTGTCAGAAACAGCTATTTTTTTTTAAATACATAAAATCTCTTTCACTGAATTGGCGAATACAGTGCCGCCCAGCAGCCAGGCACCTGGGTACGCAGAGTCCATTGCAGGGGTATCGCGGGACTTCTCACTCTAGGGTGCGTGGCTCAGAGGCACTTTTTTAATATCCTGATATGTGAACAAGTAAAAAGAAGCTAAAAATAATGCAAGCTGTTTTTCACATCTTCTCTTTCTTCTGTTTTCAATTATGATTGCATTTATGTGTTTGTGAGAGAAGGGAAGTCATTTTTTGTTTTTCTTCTTGGGGAACAAAATAATTTGCTTACAAGCAATAGGAAAATATAAGAGAGACTAGAGCAAAATTAGTGGTATTAGAAATGCCTACAGCACAGTGAATTCACCATCAGATGAGATATTTTTACCATACATGGGTATTACGGATTCTCCATACATCACCAGTGCCCATTTTATTTCAAGGAACTTTGAACCTACATAATTTGGCATCAGTAGCTCTGGAAGAAACTGAAGAACTTGTGAACAAAGACTGAACAATTCTCACTCAAATCCACAATCTGTTTTCTGAGGGCTGGTTGAACCCTTCCTCACTCACTGTTTTAATCATTAAAACCCGGAACACAACTAAAATATCAGATAACCACTGTGACACGATGTTAACTCTGGTATGAAGAATTAGACTTTTAACGATTATGGAAAATCACCGTTACATTAACTATTTCTTTACCTAACACTACTAAAGAATTCCTTCATAAAAAGCAAGAATGAGTGGCAATTAAAAATTAGTTAATACATCTACTGATCACCTGACCTATGCCGATCACTCACCAGCTGCTATGGGGAATGAATAAATAATTTAATGGTCCTCACCATCAAGAACTAGAAATTAAATCAAGGCATTAATGCACAGGTATGTATCTTGGAGTCAATTCTAAAACTGCATTTTCTCTGAAGCTCCAGTCATCAAATATGACTAAAGAACATTAGAGCTGTCATATTTTCTTTCTTCCTGCAATAGCTAGCTCTAAACTACGTCAGATTTTTTTCAGTGATACTATTTAATCATAATGAGATAAAGGGCAAGGGAAAAACAAACAAAAATGCATTTACCTTAATGAAAAAGAAAAACAAAAGCCTTGTTATTTTCTTAATGGTAATAGCAGTAGAAATGACAATGGTAATAAAAATGTTATCTTTTCTTAAGCACTTATTATCAGTCAGGCAGGAGACTTGGTGCTTCACAAACTTTAATTTGTTTAAGGCTGCCAAGAACTGTTTCAGATGGAAAAACTCCTGTTTCACTAACAAGGAAAGCAAAGATAATAATTGTTAGGCAACTGTTAGTCCAAAGTTATAAAGTTAGGAAATAGGGAAGCGGAGGCCCAAACCACATTCTTAAATACTGCATTATACATATCTATATATGCCACTCTACACATTTTTAAAAATCCAAGTAACATTTTTAAACAGACTCCTAAGCTGTCTTATGTCCACTGAATCCTAGAGTGAGTGATCTCCCTGTTAATGGCCAGTCATCTTCATAGTAAAATTGGATCATATTACTTATTGCAATGTTGCATTTCTCAAAGGTGGCCAAGCCAATATACCGCACTGAACAAGCTCTTTTAAAAATGCAATGATGACTGTTCTTCAATGAGGAATGTGGCCTCTCTTTCCCTTCCTTGAATACGGCCAGGTCTGTAACTATGGCACAAGTGACCCTATGTGACCTCTGAAGCTAAATGATAAAAGATTATTAACCTTCCACCTGGTTCTCATGAGATACTCATCCTGGGAACACAGCTGCCATACTGTGGAGAAGTCAAGAAGCCACGTGGAAAGGCCATGTGTAGATGGTCTGGACACAGCTCTAGCTGAGGTGACAGCTGTCTTCCAGCATCAACTATCAGAAGAATGAATGAGCAAGCTTTTAGATGACTCCATTCCCTAGCATTTGAGCTGTTCCCTGTGACGTCTTGTGGGGCTAAGGCGAACTGTGCGCACGGAGCGCTGTTCAAATGTCAAGTCAGTGAATGAGGTAAATGTTGTCATCATTTTTAGCCACTAAATTCTGGGTCAGTGTGTTACTGAACAGCAATATATAGCCATAGCATCTAATTTCACAGCACTGTGTTCTGAGATAACACATGAAAAATCCCATTTTAAAGAGCTAAACAAATTCTATGATTATTACTGCTCTTATTTATTGTTAAAATCATTCTGTGGAATCACTTCAAATGGTTAAACTTGTTCGAATAGCTTCTACTCTCACGACTAAAAATATGATCCCTGGACCAGCAGCAGCAGTGTCACTTGTCAAACAGAAATGCAGAACCCGAGTCCCCCCCCTAGACCTGCTGAATCACAAGCTGCACCTTCACGACATCCCCAGGAGAGTCCTGTGCGTGATAAAGTTTGAGAAGCACGAACACAGACTTCCTGAGCAGGGCTTGATGGTGCAGGGTGTGTCTGTGATCAATCATATGTGTCCTGTGGATAGACACTAGCTCCTCACCTTCTACTGAAAGCAATGTTGAACCAGAAAGAAACCCTCTGCATTTTCATGGGGAAATTCATGAGAAATAAAAACCTTCAAAAGCTGTCTCTCTTTCAAGATGAGCGGAAGGCTGACAGAGGCGACCCAGCATGATCTGACAGATGGTGTATGTCAGACGGATGAGTGGAAAAGAAGAAAGAGAGCCTTTCAAAGTATCTGATTGTAGTTTTAGCTAAAAGCTGCCTTTAAGCCAATTTTCCAGAGTCCAGTAGTTTCCAAATGTTTTGGATCAAGGGTCCACTATTCCAGGATTTTGCAGGTAATTGGCTAGCTGCATTGCCAATTACCTGCATAGATAAAAATGAGCATCCCTGTCTGTGCTTTTTCCCTAATTAAAATCGCTGGTTTGAGGAACAAATGTAAGCCATTAATATGGTACTGTGAGATCAGGGCCTTTTCATTTTAATTTAACCTGGTGTGCCAACCCCAAAATTTTCAATCAGATCTCAGTTTCTAATTCTGTTTGACCTTCACCCTTAATCTAAATATTAGTTTATCTATTTTTATTCAGAAAAGAAATGGATGTACAAGATTTGTATCATTGCTTAGATACTCTTATCATTATTAAAAAAAAAAACAGAATAGTACCTTGGACTCCAAAAATAGCAAATATTTTTGAAAGTGGAGTAAAGAAAAGCCAAGCCCACATGTTTTCTTTAAAATGGGTTTTTAAAACATGGCATCCTCCTTAATCTTCATCATCATCATCACTGTAGTAATAAACTTCATTATTATAGGATCTTTTCAGCTTTCTGGTTGGCCCTTTCAACAGCCCTGTGAGAGTAGCAAGCATTTATTTTCTCTGTTTTACACATGAGGAAGGCGAAACAGAAGAGATCAGTACAGGTGACATCACTAGTCTGTTGTTTGATGGTAGAGGAAAAACTAATGTTTACATTTCCTGACTTCTATGGACAACTCTATGGAAAATAGAAAAGATGCCTTAATTTTAGGTAAAAATTACAGCTATAAGCCACACAGTTGCTGGCACAATGCTGTCTAATTCCAGCAGGACTTTCTGTGACAACAAGAACGTTCTTTGTCTGCACTGGCCAATATGGTAACTGCTAGCTCCGTATGGCTATTGAATACTTGAAATGTGGCTGTTATGACTAAGACACTGGGGGTTTGTTCAATTTTAATTAAGTTAAAAAAGTTAAATTTAACTTTGCTCTGAAGAGCAGAAGTGTAAAGGGCTGAGGGACAGGCTTTGGAAAACCCATGTTTCTAACAATGATTTCTAGGCATCTTCTTGCATGAAGAACCCTATTATTACCTCTGCAGAGACCCCAGGATGGAAAGGAAAGGAAAGGAGTCAAGTGGCCAGAGGCCAATGAGATGAAAGTCCAAGGAACCAGATTAGAGCTCTGAACTCTGCTCTGTCTTATAAACAATGAGAAAATTGGAGTCTGTATATTCTAAAGCACTTTCCAGTTATAGCTGATTTTTAGCAAGATATCAACTGGTTTCTCCCTGTTCCCGTTCTGTTTCTTATTTTCTTTCTGTAACATCACCTTGAAATTCTTTCTAACCTCACCAATTAAAAAAAAAAAAAACTTCCAATCTGCAATTTCATGTTCCCTTCTCATAAGCCAATTAAGAAGAATTTTCTTGTATCATTTTTCCACTTTAAAAGAGCCAGGTAGCATCCTTGTCCAGCTTCTGAGATATGGCAAAAGCAATTAATTCAAAGCATGACTTTGTTCTTCCTATTTTCTTGTCCTTTCAGAGTCATGAATCACAGTTATTTGGACTTGGTACTTACACTTGCTTTGCCTTAGGATGTTCCAATCTTTTTTTTTTTTTTTTTAACAATGGTCTCTTCCACAGCTACGCTAAGAAATATGCCCTATGCCCTAGGCAGCTCTTTTTTTTTTTTTTCTGACTTCACATTAAATGCAAAAAGGAAATAGTGATATAAAATCCCCCATTTCCTGATAAACTCTCTTTAATTCTCCACTCTTCAATTTTACTAGGGCTATTTTTCTTTCATGTATGTTTCAAATACAATTGCAGTATCTTTTCCTTAGTAAGAACCTGGTCTGAATGACATATATTTCTTTTCCCATCCCTAATTATCCTTTTAACTTGTTTCTATTCGCTCTCAATCCATCTCTTTTCCTATTGGCCTTCTTAGATTAAAAATAAAACAGTTATTCATCAATTTCAATCAGATCATTTTACTTTTCCTCTGCTCTTCTGCTAACATTCAGATTGAACCCAATTTGAGAAAATTTGCATCTCTTCCAGTTGAAGAAATGTGCTTGGGGGTTTAGAGTAATTTTGAAGATTTTTACTTTTTGAAAACAGATTTCCTACAGATATCAAATCCTATGAAACATATTTAGGGCATTAATTTTCCGAAAGTCAATGTCAATTCAATTCCTACGATTCTTGTTTTTTAGAATCTTGGTCTTTAAAAGCAGGAAATAGATAATTATAAGAATCCAAGATTCAGTTTGTATATTCTTGATGGTTAGAGAGCAGAATAAAGAGCATCTAAATTTAATCCATGGAGTTTCAAAGCGTTCTAACTGACCTTAATACATTTCCAGTTTGGACAACTCTTGGAGAGATGAGATGAGTTTCAGGGGTCTCCAGGTCAAGGTATGCCTAGAAAGGATCTTCAGGACAAATTCAGACTGATTCAGATCCCCAAGAATCTTGAACCCAGTCTAGAGCTGACTGAGGAAAACACTCTCTCTATGGACTGAAACTGGTTCTGGAGGGAGTAAGACAGGGGAGACAGCTGTGCCCGGGCCTTTGGCTCTCTCAATATGCCTTACTTTACCTTCCCTTTCTCTTTATGAGAAGTTCAGTCCAAAGTGCTGGGAAGCTCAGAACTCCTATGAATACTGCTTTAAGTCTGAATAATCAACAGCTATGTTGCTATCCCCCCCTATCACCTTCTGTCATGTGCTTTCTGAATGATTAAGAAACCCACATAACCTTATTTGCCCTCAGAATTCATCACAAAAACATTTCCTTTCTGGCAACTGTCTTACAGCGTTTTGAATATGAAAAGCCTGCCACTTATGATCGTGGCTCTTTTAATTGTCTTCCCTCCCAACCAGCTCTGCTGTCAGCCAAAATATTTGTATCCTTTCATTCTGCCCTTTCAAGGTTGTATTTCTCAAATGGTATCATCTATATCTTCTTCAACCTCCAGGCACAGCCTGAGGGAGCAGCTGGCCTTTCCCACTGCGTTTGGTCTAAGGACTGGCTGTCCTTACCTCAGGAAACAAAAGATTCTGGATCCACACTTCAGATGTGACTCCTCTTATAGTTCCTCTGAACCATCCCCCACAAGCCTCATCAGCCTGTTTCATCAATCACCACCCAGGGGCTAAGCTTCTCAGTCATCATTATCTCTGAAACACCCATCATATACTGATTTGTTTTTTAAAGATGTATTTATTTTAGAAAGAGAGCACATGTGAGGGGAGGGGGAAAGAGAGAATGTCAAGCAGACTCCCCACTGAGTGGGGAGCCCGATGCGGGGTCCATCCCATGCCCTGGAGACCATGACCTGAGCCAAAATCAAGAGTCAGATGCCCAACTGACTGAGCCACCCAGGAGATGCTCATCACATCCTGCTTCTGATGTCTCCCAACTGGAGCCAATCCCTTATGCTACCCCACCTCCCTCCCGAATACTTCATCAGGATCTCTGGTACTCTCTTCTATGATTACTGGATTTTAGTACATTTTCAAGATTTTTCCTGAATTTATTGTTCATCACCAACACTCAATAGAAAACTTGTCTAACCTTTGGAAAATGTTTCCCCTTTGAGAAGGTGAAAGCTGGTTTTCCTTTCAAGAGGTTGGCAATGTTTCCCCCTTTCTCCCATTTGGTACATAATTACTCTTCTGGTCTCTTACCACATCCTCTGTGAAACATGGTGCTTATAAGCACAGGATTGAGTCCCACTGCTAGGTTTCAAGTCCCAACTCTCTGTTTACTAGCGACTGTGCCCTTTGAAGATTATTTGCCTCATTCTGCCTCAGCCTTCCTGTTTTTAAGGTGATGTAAGTACCATACTCGCGGGGACAATTAAGCCTTTTATTATAAAGATTAAATAAACTAACTTGCACAAAGAACTTAGAAGAGTCACTGATAGAAAGTAAATCAGATCCACTTTTATGGCTGAATTAAAGGTTCTGAGGAGGCCTGAGATGAAATAAAAACATAATTTCCTTTTATTCATGCCTTCAAATGTGTTTGACCTCAGAACACTTCTTCTGCTCCTTCTTCTAAATTTAACTCCCACTACATTTTCTTGAAATCCCTGTTGTTAAGAACTCATTTCGGGAAACCCTGATTTTGAGTTTTAAACAAAAACAAGCAAACAAGTTAAAGCCAAAGAAAACTAAAATGACTTCAGTAATATGATGATTAATATGTATAAATCCTGAATTAGAACTCCAACCTTGTGGTACTTAAGAACTCTGACAATTAATCCATAAAAAGGAACTTGTAGAAGGGTTAAGGGTTACATGAGAGTTCTTTTTAAGTTAGTCAATGCTGCACAAATGTTATTTCATATCATTTTCCAGGAAAGAAATCATTGAACATTGTCAGTTTCCCTATTCTGGTTTCAGTAAGTATTTCTGCCCTTTCTTTTATCTTGCAACTGATTGATTTTCACAGTTGTTTCTTAGATTATATATTATAGTCAGTGGACATATATATTATAAACGCACAAACATTGATATTTGACAAATGCATATACTTTTGAGTATAACCCCCTTTCCTATCAGAATACAAAATGTATTAATCACTTACACTACTTCCCAGTCAACTCTTATAGCCCCAGAGAAGCAACAACATTCTGATTTTGATCTCCTTTAATTTACTTTTGCCTCTTCTGGAACTTCATATAAATGGAATCACTTGGTATGTACTCTATGTTCAGCTTCCTTCATTCAGGATAATACTATGAAATTATACTACTGTGATATCAGTACTTTACTCCATTTTAGTGCTGAGTAGTACTCCATTATATGAATATACTACAATCTATTCTCGTGTTGATTGTCCTTTGGGTTTTCCCATTCTGAAGTTGCACCGTTAGACAAGATAGAGACCCAGGAGAGCAATGGCATGTAGTTCAGTCTGAGTCTGAAGGCCTGAGAGCCAGAAGAGCCAATTTAAGTTCTAAGCCAGGTCCAAGCCCAAAGGCAGGAGAACACTGATGTCCCAGCTCAAAGACAGGCAGAGGAAGAATTCTCTCTTACTGAGCCTTCGTTCTGGTTGGGTCTTCAGTAGTTTGGATGAGGGTCACCTGCATTAGGGAGGGAGATCGGCTTCACTCAGGCTACCTACTCAAATGTTAATCTCATCCAAAAATATCCTGAGGGACATATCCAGAAATCTGTTTAATCAAGTATATGGCTATCTTATGGCCCAGTCAAGGTGACACCTAAAAAACCCTATCACACCCACTGTGGGGCCATTATGAAAAAAATGCTCTAAAATGCTTGTGTGTTTTGATGGAAATACACTTTAATTTCTCTCTAGTAAATTCCTAACAGTGGAATTTCTGGGTTGTCCCTCTTTTTAACTATTCTAGTGGGTACATACTGTTACTTACTCTGGTTCTAATTTTCATTTAATTAAGTTTCATTTCCCTGATGTCAAATCCTGGTGAGCACTTTTTCCTTTGTGAATTGGCCATTCAGATGTGTTCCTCTGAAGTATTTCTTCCAGCCTTTACCTATCGGTTACTAGGTTATTTATCTTATTGTTGAGTTTCAGATGTTGTTTTTATATCCTGGTTACTAGATCTTCTGACAGATAAAGGTTTTGCAAATATATTCTCCTGGCATGAGTCTTGCCTATTCATTTCTAAATGATGTCTTTTTGATAGGCACACACTTCTAATTTTGATGACGTCTAATTTTTAATTTTTCTTCTGTGGTTGTTGCCTTTTGAATCCTGCTTCAAATATGTGACCCCAAGTTGCGATAATATTCTTCTGGGTTTTCTTTTTCTTTTCTTTGGGCAGGGGGAGCAGGACAAAGGGAGAGGAAGTGAGAAAATCTTAAGCAGTCTCCATGCCCAGCATGGAGCCCAATTTGGGACTCAATCTCACAACTCTGAGATCATGACCTGAGCCGAAATCAAGAGTCGGATGCTTACCTGACAGAGCCACCCAGGTGTCCCTTCTGTGTTTTCTTTAATGAATATTAGCATTTAGCTTTTTAGGGTAAGACTATGATAGATATCAAATTAACTTTTCTATATGAAGTGCGGTAGGGGTGAAATGTCTTTTTTCCACGTGACTATCCCATTATTTCAGCATTTATTAAAAATTCTCTTCCCCAATAAATTACTTTTTAGCTTTGTTAAACATCAATTGAAGTGTATTATGTGGATCAATTTATGAATTCTTTATTTTGTTTCACTGACCTGTCTATCGCTATGTCAGTACACACTGCAGTCTTAATTACTGTAGCTCTATAGTAAGTCTTAAAATCAAGTACTGTAAATTCTACCAAATCATTCTTTGTCAATTGTTTTGATTACTTGGCAATTTATTTCCATATAAATGTCAGAATCAGCTTCTAAACTTTTATTTAAAGATCCTACTATGATTATGTCTGTGATCACATTTATTTTATAGATCATTTATCTTGTATTTATCTTTCTTGTTTAATAGAAGTAAAGGTTAAGTGCAGGTTACCATTGGTCAGACGTGCAATATGTTCTTTGTGATTATATGTTTTTGTGGTATTATCTTTTTTTTGTGGGTCAGAATCGGAGGCCCATTCTTACTTTTGGGGAATTCCTCACATCTGAGTCTTAGAAAAAGGCAGTTCCTGCCTTTAACTACAGATGTTAAAAATGCCAGATGCTCATTTATTAATTTCCCTTGTATCAAAGGCATGAGCACTTGACCTAGAATGTACTACTTCTGAACTTGGAACTGGGAGATAGCCACCAAACAGGAGAATGCCCCAGGGGGAATATACTTTGAAGCAGTTGACAGCAATAGCAGCAGCAGCAGCAGCAAAGAGCTTTCAGAGGCAGGAATGGCAGTTCCCAGGGTCAAGCAACAATAGATGGCAGATTTGCAAGCTGAGTGCAAAGCTTAGCAGCAACAGGGAGCACGCCACGCTGATTTTATGGGCATGATTTTTTGCTATAGTCCTCATTGCTGCATAACTCCTTAGTTCCCACCTATTTTCCAAGCCAGGTTCAGCCACCTTTCTGTCAATTCTTTCAATAAATTCATTGTCTTAAGTCAGATAAAGTTTTTGTTACTTAAAAATAAGAACTTGACTGATTAAAGATTAGTTTCGAGTGAGCCTATATCTCTCGACAGTAGTGACAGTAGTGGGTGTATGTGGAGGTAGAAGAAAGAGGGCATTCCAGGAATAAATGGAATCTTTAAAGGCTTCTGGTGTTTAAAATGTTCACATAAAACAAAACCAAACTTTTTCATTCCCTTTTATGGTTCAAACCTGACCCAGCTTGTATCCAATAGGACTCTCAAAAGCAGTTGTTCAGCCCGGGACACATGTATTTCTCAAAGTGTACAAAAAATGTCTAAGAGGTAGATGAGAATGGGTAGCTCTAAATAATTCATTGTATACATATATATACACACGTACATTTATGAAATATAGGATATATGAAGATTTTGCAAAATTAAGGTATTTTAACCACAAATGGTTACTACTGTTATCTCTTCTCACTCCCTCTCTTCTCCATCACCATTCTCCTTGTGTGTCAGATGACTTTGGAGTAGCCACACGTGTTTCTAAGAATTGGTGATCAGAGAGGTGAATAAGTGATAGACATACACTTGGCTTGGGTTTAACAGAATCTATTTATGTGGTTTGCAGTCACTTCCTTATATTGTGAAGTTATTAGTAGTCCTCACATTGTAGTTTCCATAGATCATTTCCAGGAATACTCATACCACACACTGGGTCAACTCATCCGGCACTGTGAGATGCCAGACAAGGAGGTGCAGAGCCAGAGGTCCTTCTATTATATGAAGACGTCCTATAGCATCTAGCACCAAAAGTACATGGTTATTGGAGCATAAAGAAAGGTTTTCAATTTATGGGCCCAGGAGCGTGCCATCTCTGGAGAATTTTTCCATTCATTAGATGTGAAAGGATAAGATGACTGTTCACCCAGTGTTCCTCATCAATACCCAGTCAAAATTGAAATTCTCTTCTGGCAGGAATATACTCGTAATGCACCGTAGGCAATTATAATATACCACATATTTTTTCTTTTTGATGACAATCACGCAAAACAGATTTGTCAGAATTCCTGCTTTTGTAGGTCACAAACCTGTAACAGCTCTAAAAATGGTAAATAGGTCTGCATGAAGTAATACATGAAAGAAATGAGATTTCTCCCCAAATTTGCCAATTAAAGTAAAAATTTTATATTCTCAATGAGTTGTGAAGTTAAAAGAAATTCTTCTATACTATCAAAATTGGTTCTGATTAACCATTCTAGAGGAAACACAGACTTACCTTTCTATCTCTCTAAAAACTAATATTACAGAATTGTTGTCATATGAAGAGGAGATCAAAGAGTTGTCAGGCAAAAAATGTAGGGAAAACAGTGAAATGAGTCAGGCATTTAAGAAATAGAGATTCTGATGATTTTGGGGGATTTTTGTAATGCCCGGTTTTCTCAGGTTTTTTAAAAAAATTGTATTCAAGAATAATTGAAGTGTAATAAAGTACCCATATAATGTGTAATCATGTGAAGTGCTATCAGTTTTGAAGTCATATGCACCTATAAAATAATTAAACACAATCAGGATAATCAGTATTTCCATGATGCCCCAAATTTTCTTCATGATTCTTTGTAATCCACTGTTTCCTCTCTTAGAAACACCTCTTGTCCAAGTACCACGCAAATAAGTGAAGTCATCTCGTTGCTTTCCTACCAACTGAATACCATCAAGTAATCCAGGTAAGTGACAGAGCAGAGAGTCAGCCACCTGGGTATTACTCAAATTCCAGACCTACAAATTCATGAGATGTAATAAAATGACTGTTGTTACGAGCTACTGTATTTTCAGGATAGTTTGTTATACAGCAATAGATATACAGGCTACGTGCCACTTGTGTGTCAGCCACAGGACTTACTGAGTGTTTTGCATTACAGATATTTGTTAAGTATTTCATTATTATTTATAGCAGCTAGTAGTTACTAAGCGTCAACGATGTGCCAGAGACGGTACTTTGCATACGTTGTCTCATTCAATCCTGACAACATGAGTTACAAAAGAGTGCCAATCAATTACCTATTGTCACTCAGCAAAAAATACACTTTCTATACTCTGTCCTGTGATTCTGGGACTCAGACACATGTGAGACTCATTTCCCAGTTAAGTTCTGTTTGAATTCTGCCATGAGGAGCTCCCAGAGGAAGACTACAAGGTGGGACAAGGAAAGGATGTCCATTCTATTGGCTACTCACATCAGCAACGACAGCTGTTTTCAGTCTCAAGTGTCTGAATTTCAGCACCTCTAGTATCAGCTCTAGCATACTCCCTCGGAAGTACTAGAGAGAGCCCTCATTCTATACCGTATGCTCAATGTTCTGAGCACCTACCCTGTAGCCCGCTCCTCCAAATCCTGATGTACATTTTTCAATTTGCTTCGGGCCACTCAGTAACAAAATAAATACCTTAAAATTGAAGAACTCTTTTCCTCCCTTCCCTATATGATCTGCTCTGCAAAGGAACTTCTTCCATGAGGTTAGTAGATATTCTTTACTTGATAGCTATGCTACCTGTGAAGTTTGTCTTCAGAAGGTATATTATAAAAATCTATTTATATATGATTCCATAAAAAGTACACAGATAATATTTTGGATTTTTAATTTAAATAGCACAATGTATCCATAATTTTCCTCTACATTACTAAAAAAATTCTCACTGTTAATGAATATATAATATATATCTATATATCTAACATTTCTTTTATTGCATACGTAGAATTCCATTATATGAATATACTGGTGTTTGTTCATTTTGCTATTGCTATTTTTAGGTGCCCTTCACTTTGCAAATCTCTTCAATAACTTGATTTAAAAAAAATAATTCACTTTTTTTGAGACCGGTGTGTTGTTTTAATTGGAAATATATCTTGTTCTTTTGCCATGGAATCACTTTCTAAAAATGTTAAGAAATTGTCATAACCGAAAGCTTCTAAAATGTTAAGGTTTCTTTGCAGCACAATCTATGTTCCCCCAAAGAAGATCCATCTGTATAATGCCCTGAGATCTTTGTGGAATCTCTAAACTCATTGGCTCAGTATGGCAAGAAAAGTGTTCAACAAAAATGGAAAACTTCATCCCCGAAGCAGACATGGCCAACTGATTGCTTGGCGTGTCTTTTCTAGGTTTTACTAACACTTTACCTACCCCCTAAAAGACACTGTTGAACAAAATCTATTAACTGCAAGATTCCTCTGATACCCAATACTGCTTCTCTTTCCGGACGGACTAATTACAAAATAGCTTTGTTTAACTGAAAGCTCACAAACAGCTTTCAACTTTGATTAATTCCTAGAAGCTGGAGGTGGTAAATGAAAAATCTAGTCATAGCAAATACATTTTCTTTCATGAGGCTACTTATCCCAGTTTTCTCAGGACAATACTGTTTCTGTGGGTTTGGACTTCATAAATGTGGCAAGAAAAATCACCTAAATTGGGATGTAGGATAAAAATCTTGACTTACCACAAATTGTTTAGTCCTATCATGTCAACATGCTGCATACGTGCTTTGTGTTCTCTATTCCATGGTGATGACCTATGTAACAGGTGACCATGGCACTACTCTTACAGAACTCAAACAAGGCTTGATAGTTGCTTGGCATAGTAAAGTGACTGTAAAATTCATCATTCAAACCAGGACATTTTAAGAGTGAAAGAGAGTGCCACTAATAATTTCACCAAGAAAATGCGGGTGAAAAATACTTCTCAAATTAATGTAGCTAGCTTAAAAATATTAAATATACCTATGATAAAACACCTTTATATTATGTGTTAATATAACTTAGTTAATCCTCACAACACTAAAATGTACTGGAAGTATTATTTCCATTTTACAGGAGAGAACATTGAAGATTGGAGATATTAAATTGCTTTCCTAAAATCACACAGTGGTAAGTAGTTCATCTATAATGTAAATCCATTCTTTAGCCTGTATTTTAACTGGTGCATTCTCTTGTCACTCAAAATCTGTATCACGTCTCATCACTGGTTATTGCCTGTCACCTACAGGATGATTTCAGTGATTTTATATGAGAACTAAAAAGCTTTTCCCTCACCAGTTTGAAATGATTCCACTTACCATGCAGCTTACTAAGAATTACTGAAACTTCTTGAGTAAAGCAAAAACAACAATAGCAACAAATGGAAAGAAGAAAGAATGGATGCATCTTCTCTAAAACGGCTCAATTTAAAAATATGTATTCATTCATTTACAGTCCTCATTACTCATGGATTACATATTTTTAAATTTGCCTATTTGCTAAAATTTTCTGGGAGCCCTAAATTCAATACATGGGGCACTCGGGGTTATTTGTGGACATGCACAGAATGGTGGAAAATGTGTTGCCTGATGCAAAGATTTCCAGCGGAGTTCAAATAAGGCCATTCTATGCCTTCTTGTTTCAGCTCTCACATCATAAACTAGTCCTTTCCATGGTTTGTTAAATGCCAATTTTTCACAATGAGTACTTTTTGTTGGTGATTTTGCTGTTTAAATTGGCCTGCCAGCCCAGTGCTGAAATTTGGTCTAGTGTTCCTAGGTGCAAAAAGGCTATGATATGCCTTATGGAGAAAATACATATGTTAGATAAGCTTCATTCGGGCATGCATTATAATGCTGTTGGCCACGAGTTCAGTATTAATGAATCAACAATATATATTACATAAAGTGTCTTAAAAAAAAAACCACATAAAATAAAGTTGTGTACTTCTCAGTCTATTGTGACCAGAAGCTCTCAGGAACTTAGCCCTATATTTCCCCTAGGAGTAATGGTTCAATATCTGCTAATTCAGCGTGTGTGGTGACCTTATGGAACATAACTACCATGAATAATGAAGATCAACTGTATTTATCCATTTATTTGTTCATCATTCAGTTGTTATAAAGGAAGAGAACCTGTCTTTTTCCATGTTTATATTGTGCAATGAGGAGTCTGACTCCATTTTTGTATGTGCGTTGACAGCTTTTCAGCGTCATCTCTTCCTCTTCCCTTTGTGCCCACAGCTGACAAGCTAGTAAGCCCAGGTTCTCCTTTGGCACTGGTGACAGACTCAACGATGCAACCCCCTGCCCAGGCATTGTAATCTCTCAAGTGGCCCCAACCCACAACCACAATAAGAAGGCAGACCAGCCTCCCTTCTTTGTTCTCTTGAGTCATGTGGATCTCTTTGCAAGGCCTATCCTGCTCTTTCTAGAGACTTTAACGTTGTAAGCAATAAACCTTTCTATACCCTCTTAGTAGGTGTGTGGTGTCCTTGGTCCTGACACTGAAACCAAATTTTGGGTGGAAGGTCCATCTGCCTCTGCAGGTGACCGTATTGTATTAATACACATCTAATTGTCCTTTTAATGATCTTATGTAATATGCCAGTTTATATGGCAGGGGGATCCTAATTTTGAGGGACACAGTACATAACAGACACAACTCAGAGAATCAGAATGGCACGTGGTAAAGCAAGGCTCTGGGTCAAAGATAGTACCATGGGCATTAGCAATACCAACACAATCTCTCTATATAAGGCATTAGAATGAAGGCTTACATTTTATTTCAGTCTCTATTTGTTGCTATCTTTTCAGTCCCTGATTTCTTTTCTTCCTTTTCATGTTAGGGAGGTAGGTGGAACTCATGGCCATTTTGTAGGTTGCCCACAACAACAGGAATTTATCAGAATGAAAACTTGGCAAATAGCTTCCCTCAAGACATGAAACACCCAAATCTGTAGGGGTTAGAAACTAAACTCTTGATCTAAAGCCATTCAGGTCTTTGTATGCTCTTCAAATTGCTCTTCACATTGCTACTTAGTCCTACGCATGGATCGTACCAGGCCTGAAAACACATGCGTACACAGAGATCTCAGCCATCCTAAAACAACTTCCAGTTTATAGGTCAATCCCTTCAGTCTCTCTAGAACATTAAGAAAAGTCAAACACTTAGAACTCACTCCAAATTACAAAACCCACCCACCATAAGAACAGAACAGGTGCCAGAATCCAAAATGTGTCTAAGTTCTTCAATATTACCCAGAAGAATTTCTAAATAGCTTCTATTTTCATCAAAAAAGCTGGCAAATATTGCTGCTGCCATTGGAGAGGACAATTAAGAGTTTGCTAAATGAGGGGAAAAAACACCTCTCCAGATGAATAATTTAAAGCACTGGAATTAAGAGCATCATTATCCAATATTTTAGAAAGAAGAATTGCTCAAGCTAGATGATATTGCTCACAAAGGTAGCAGGAGAGGCTTCTACTGTCTTCTTCCACAGCATGGCTTGCTTCCTGGCTAATATCATTATATTACTATGAGCAATTACTTCACATTTATTACTAAGCTGCTTTCTGAACCATGATTCAGGTATAAATCAAAAACATTTACACACTGGATTTGAATGTAGACAGGAAGC
This sequence comes from Ursus maritimus, assembly GCF_017311325.1. Lineage (NCBI taxonomy): Eukaryota > Metazoa > Chordata > Mammalia > Carnivora > Ursidae > Ursus > Ursus maritimus. The sequence continues at coordinate 65,269,024 of NW_024426774.1, forward strand.
CTGGTGTGTGTTTCTCCTTTTTCCGTCCCTCAGATTTAGATGAATAATTTAAAGGAATGTTCTTCCCTGGGGGTGAAGCAAAGTGTAGAGACTGCTTTTCCTTTAAAGGAACTTTGAATAAGATACTTACAATTCTGAGGTTGAGAGAGAGGTATAGAATAGATTTTCCTTTTCCCTTTTCCTGTAGATTATAGGAAGTGAAAATTATTTTCAAAACTGTAGTCTCAACTATAGTAACTGTAATGCTTATATTTTTTGTAGTTGCAAGTATCTTGGGCAATGAGATTGTGGCAGTCTCCAAATGCCCCTCCTAAAAGCTACCTCCTTCCTTGATCTACATTAATGGTGCCCTGATGTTATTCAGCCAGCCAGTGGCTATTTGCTCCAGGGAAAACTAGGTTACTCTTCAACAATCATAATATTACCATTCCTTTTGCTAGTGATGATACACAAGGGATGTAATTAAGCTATGAGACATTAGGTGCAAACTTCTGGGAAATTTTACTCTTAAAAGCGATCAGAGGAAAAGACAGCTTCCTTTCCAACTTTTCACATTGGTGTATGGGGATGAAAGCCTTGGAACCGTGCATGATCTTCATGGCTAGGAGACACAGTGTGAAGACAAAAGCAACTCTGGGACGATGGTCAGAAACATCAGGAGAATCTAAATCCTTGATTGCGGTGCTTGATTTTCTCTTTGTTTTCTCTTTGAAGATATTGCCCTGATCAATGAATTTGCATTTTAGCTCCAGACATTTTTAGTAAGAACTTTGGATAATTGAGGAAAGAATATCATAAATAATATGTAGGTTGAGTAACAAATCCACATCATATGTAATTTTTTTTTTTAAAGTAGGATGGGGTGGGGAAGAGAGCTTGATTTGTTTATTTATTTATTATTTATTTATTTATTTAAAGATTTAATTTATTTATTTGACAGAGATAGAGACAGCCAGCGAGAGAGGAACACAAGCAGGGGGAGTGGGAGAGGAAGAAGCAGGCTCATAGCGGAGGAGCCTGATGTGGGGCTCGATCCCAGAACGCCGGGATCACGCCCTGAGCTGAAGGCAGATGCTTAACGACTGCGCCACCCAGGCGCCCCACATCATATGTAATTTTTAAACTCAATATTCAAAGCCAGATTTTTCTGACTTCGGAGTCTCTGTCTATTTTGATAATATAGTTACCTATCACTCATTTTAGTGTGAAACAGCTGACTATTGAGAAGGCAAAGTATTTCTCTTGATTTCCTTACCAACATGAAAGCGGAATTCTGTGAATTAATGTTTTAAAAGCTAGATGTATCTGTTTATGTGGTTACTGCATGAGATATATTTTATTCAATATTCATTATAGATGATGAGGTTACTAAAATTATCATCATTAATTATAAGGGGTTTTTGAGATTTTCATTCAGCATTCACTTCTAATTTCAAATTCTAGGTCTTCAATGCTTCTTTTAACTATCTGTAGTTCTCAATTACAAGTCATCTTAAGTTTCTTATTTTCCTACATCCTCTTATTTTCTCCCTTCCAGTGAAAAAAGAAAAGTCTTTTAAAAAATTCCTTTGGCATTTTAGTTCCTTCATATGTGATCCAATTTATATCAACGATATCTTCTTCTTTAAACTATAGCTCCGTTTTCCTTTCCTCTTCAAGACACTGTTGCCATCATATCGCACCCCCCAGGCAACTGTGTCTGGCTGCCTTGTGTAGTACTGTCACGAATCACCTTTTGCAGTACCTTTTCCTGATCCCTCCAGTCTACCAGGCACTCTTCTTTAACATTCTGATTTTAAGTTCATGTGTCTGAGGATTTTCTGTGTCCCCATCATCTAAGTAAACACATTTAGACAAATACTATTTAACATGCTTCTCATTATCTTTCATGCTTTGTTGATTACGTATGTATATCTGTGGGGTTATGTATATGTGTATACACAAACACACACACACACACACACAGTGAACAAAAGTCAATGTAAATAGTACAGTATTTACGTGCAATAACTGTTGTTCTAAGAGATTTATTCAAATATATTTATGTCTAATCTCACAATAACCTATATAGGATAGGTAATTTCACTATCCCCATTTTTAAAAGGGAAGAAACTAATGTGAAATAACTTGCCCCAAATCACACAGCCAGGAACTAGTGAGTCTGAACTTGGATACAGGCAATCCAGTTTGAGTCTATGAAACTACTATACTAATGCTTCCTTCATCTGAACATTTGTCAGCTACCCGTATGAATCACGCTGCACTCATCCCTACTGGTTCCTATTGCTTGCCTCCTTTAGAATCTCGTTCAGTAAGAAAATAATGCACATCTAAAAAGAACCACTAACAATTACTACGCATTATAGATGAGATGATTGGTTGCCATCAATGCGTATATTCCCTTTTCCTGAATATAATTTTCTGGGAGGTGACTATCGAGCAGGGATTACATTTCCCAGATAACCCCTGCATCAGGTGCAGCCATGTAACTAGTTCTAGTCAATGGATTGTGAACAAAATTAATTTGTATCACTTAGGGGGCCAACATTTTTAGGAAATTAGTAGTCTTCTTTGTCCTCTGTTTTCCCTTCTACCAGCTAGATGCAGATGATTATAAGGCCTTAGTAGATGGTAAAGTTAAATGATAAAAGGAGAATGGTCCCTTATGGGTCCTTCATGGGGAGGAGTCATCAGCTACTGGAAATACTCACATCTGACTTTTAATCAAGCACCATATGTAGTCATTGACTGTGTGTGAGCCTTTATTCAATTTTAAAGTCTTTTAGAACAGCTAGGTTTCGGTAATGCAAGCATATACTAGATACCAGGAATGACATATGTATTTGCTCACCTGATTCACACTATATTCTGTAAGGCAAGTCCTTTTGTTTCTGTAAAAACCATGGTTCATTTAGGTTGATTAAGTTTGTCCTAAGTTATATGGGGCGCCTGGGTGGCTCAGTCGTTAAACGTCTGCCTTCAGCTCAGGGTGTGATCCCAGGGTCCTGGGATCGAGCCCCACATTGGGCTCCTCTGCTGGAGCCTGCTTCTTCCTCCCCCACTCCCCCTGCTTGTGTTCCCTCTCTCGCTGGCTGTCTCTGTCAAATAGATAAATAAAATCTTAAAAAAAAAAAAATTTGTCCTAAGTTATATAACTCACGAGTGTCTGTCTCTGACAGGCATACAATGAGTACACTGTGGTATCTGTAACATGAATCTTGTTTGTGAACTAAAGCATTATAAATAGCAATATTTTTTTTTCCTGGCATATAGTCATACCACTTTGAACAAGAGAACAGATGTCCATCCATGCATTTCTTCCTGGCTAACAAAACCATGCTTGGATCATGCATACTTGGTCTAAGCAAGTTATGATGATGGGTTTCTCCATTCCCATCTTCCTTGGTGGTCTAAGTAAGAGTTCATCTACAGAGGCTTGAGAAAACTCTTCTTCCCTTTCACCATAAAGGAAAAGCGAAGACCACCGCAGAGAGGCAGGAGTCAACTACAGAAATAACTCACCTCTCATAACTTTGTGTATGAAACCAAAACATCCCCCTATGCCTCTGCCACAGAGTGTAAGGTGTTCTGTTACTCAAAACAATCCTCACCAATAAAACTGTCATTCAGAAATTTTTTTTTTTTTCAGTATAATCTTTGACAAAATAAGCACATATTCCATCAAGGTATGCTATAATATTTGTAACATTCAAAATGGCTTTTTATTAACACTGAAAATTTTTAGATTGACCAAAAAGCCATTATTTTCTATAAAATATCTTCATGAAAGAAATTTGATTTGTTAAATATAAAGAGTTTAACCTGTTAAATATGCATTTATTCTATTGGTGGCTTTTTGTGTAATGAGAGGTTAGGAAAAAAAAACAGAAGAGTAGAGAAATCTACAAGGTAGAAAATACCAAATAAATATTTGAATATTTGATATTTGAAATCGTGAATCAGACAAGTTACAGAATTTGAAAGGAGCAGGAGAGAACCTTTTCCTATTTATTAGCTTTTTCTCACTTTAGCTTTCATGTCTATAGATGATACAAATGACAGTAAGCAGTCGTTGACTGAGTTTCCATGTCACGCACAGAGCCATGCAAATTTAAAGCCCTCGATAAATAAGAGCTGTTGTTTGCATTATTATTATAATCATCTAATAATGCCGATGCTTCTGAAATATCAAAATATCTTTGGTAAAGAGACTGATGTGAATCACCGAAGTAATGAAGGAGGATAGCTATGTTCTCTAATTTCCTTTATGTGAAAGCTATATGGTAACTTTAGGCTTAGCCATTGGATATATTCATTCACTTGGATACCTTTTTAACTTCAAAACTCCCTTAAATTTCAAACTACATTTTAACTTCAATAAAATAGACAAAACAACATGCAACTTACGGCACTGAACTAACAACGTGAATGTTAAGCAGCTTTCTTTCTCTACTGTTTTCCCAAAGTTACTTTAAAATATATAGCTGGTATCCAAGATCTACAAAGAACTTCTCAAACTCAATACACGAGAAACAAATAAACAAATCAAAAAATGGGCAGAAGATATGAACAGACACTTTTCCAATGAAGACATACAAATGGCTAACAGACACGTGAAAAAATGTTCAAAATCATTAGCCATCAAGGAAATTCAAATCAAAACCACACTGAGATACCACCTTACACCAGTTAGAATGGCAAAAATAGACAAGGCAAGAAACAACAATTGTTGGAGAGGATGTGGAGAAAGGGGATCCCTCCTACATTGTTGGTGGGAATGCAAGTTAGTACAGCCACTCTGGAAAACAGTGTGGAGGTCCCTTAAAAAGTTAAAAATTGAGCTACCCCATGATCTAGCCATTGCACTACTGGGTGTTTACCCCAAAGATACAGACGTAGTGAAGAGAAGGGCCATATGCAATGCCCAAATGCCCACATGTTAGTCAGTCCACAAGAAGCAAATCAGATGCCCTTCAAAGATGATCTGATTAAGAAGTTGTGGTCCATATATACAATGGAATATTACTCAGCAATCAGAAAGAACAGTTCTCAACATTTGCTACAACATGGACGGCACTGGAGAGATAATGCTAAGTGAAAATAGTCAAGCAGAGAAAGACGACTATCACATGATTTCTCTCATTTATGGAAATAAGAACTAGAATGATCAGGTAGGGGAAGAAAGGGATAAAGAAAGGGGGTAACCAGAAGGGGGAATGACATGAGAGCTATGGACTATGAGAAACAAACTGAGGGCTACAGAGCGGAGGGGTGGGGGAATAGGATAGGCTGGTGATGGGTAGTAAGGAGGGCACATATTGCATGGTGCACTGGGTTATACACAACTAATGAATCATCGAGCCTTACATCGAAAACCGGGGATGTACTGTATGGTGACTAACATAATATAATAAAAAATCATTATAAAAAAATATATATATATAGCGACAATGCTGCTAGAAAGAAATTCTAGTGGAAGTTAAGTTGGCAACTTTCAAAAGAAATTAGAGTCTACAGAGAATATTTGTCCTTTGTATAAACTACTTTTAATTCCATGCTTTATCCTGCTAGGTTAAGGGTTATTCTAACCTCTGTGGAGTACGAGAAAATCTAGATGGCCCTAGTCCCTTTTAAATTACTTTTCCTTGCTTTTAAAATAATAGAATAAAACTGATCCTTTAAATGGATAAGACATCGGGTTAGAACTTGATAAAACACTTTGAACTATTGAAAATAGACTCTGTAAAGTCATTTGATCTTTGTCTCTTTTGTAGTTTATTTTAATTTCAAGAAGTATTTTAAATGTCCTGCCTTTCAAATCAGGTATTTTGCAACTTCAAAATTTGTGTGGGCCAACTTTCTAAGATGATAGATTATCAAATGTAATCTATAACTAAGTTTATATCCAACTGATTCAAAATTATCTGCTTAATTCAGTGTCCCGGGCGTTTACAAATCCACGTTCAAGATCAGATGCTGTCACTAAATTCACTGTTGACATGTGGGAACACATTTTCCTTCTCTTCATCTTAAATATTAAAGGAAAGGGATTGGAGTAGAAGTCTATCATGTTAGTGTCTTCTAGCTATGAAACTCTAGTTTTTTGCAATGCTTATATAATAATATATACAGCTACATGGATCTTATAGATAATATATAACAGTATACGATAATACTGAACATAAGAATTCTTACAGCCTTTAAGAAAAAATAAATTTTCCCCATAGAAAAATTGCCAAAGGTGGGGTGCCTGGGTGGCTCAGTTGGTTGTGTCTGACTCTAGATTTTGACTCAAGTCATGATCTCAGGGTTGTGAGAATGAGCCCTGCATCGCCTCTGGCTCAGCAGGGAGTCTGCTCCTCTCCCTCTTCCTTTCCCTCTACCTCCCCTTTTCCTGCCTCATTTGTGCTCACATGCCTCCCTGCATTCTCTCGCTCTCTCTCTCTCTCTCTCTCTCTCTCCCCCTCCCTCCCTCTCAAATAAATAAAACTTTAAAAAAGGGAAAAAAAATGCCAAAGGTAGTGAATAGGCAGTTTACAGAAGCAACACAATGAAAATACTCAGCCTCATTAGTAACCGAAGAAAGAAAATAAATAACAATAAGGTAGGTTTCACCCATCAGATTTGAACAGTTTAAGATGTTATTAATATTAAGTATTAGTAATGCTGTGGGAACAGTCATGTCTCATACATTGCTGGGAGAACATACCGGCTTAGCTACTTTAGAAAAATTGAAAATAACTTTCCAAAATTAAACCGCACATAGTACATCATCTAGAAATCCCTTTTTTACTATATTGAGAAACACTTTCCTAATTCATAAGGAGACGCATACAAGAGACTTTAGTAAAGCATTATATGTAACGAAGATACACTGGGAGGAGGGGGTAGGAATCCTGATATTTATCAATAGGAGAATGATATAATTAACTGCAGTATATCTATATTATGAAATACTGTGTAGAAAAGAATGAGGCAAATTTACTGCGCTAATTTGTACCAATGTGCAACATTTGTTGTTCATTTAACATACAGAACAATAAAAATAGCCTGATAGTGTGTGTACCTATGTGTATGTATTGGTAAATAAATTTCAAAGGATCTGGAATATTAAAGACCAAATTAATGATAGTGCTTCCCTCTGGGGAGAGGGACCAATTTTCATGGTAAAAGAGCTCTCACGACAGTGCCTATAATTTTGTAAGTATAATATAATCATAATCACATAATTTTAAACATGATGTTTGATTTTTTAAAATAGGTCTAATTCCTGTATATCACCATGAATTTTGTCAAAAATTTGTCAAAATCAATTTTTCAAAAATAAATTAATCATAGATTTATGGGTATATATCCGGACTTTCCATTCTACTCCGTTCATCTGTATGTCTCTGTTTGTAGTAGTACAACACTGTCTTGACTGCTATGTCTTTGTAATTCTGGTATACCTAGTACAGAACCCTTCAACTTTCTATTTTATTTTACATTATATGTACTATTGTTTTTCTTTTTCTTTTTCTTTTTTTAAAGATTTTATTTATTTATTTGACAGAGAGAAAGACAGCCAGCGAGAGCGGGAACACAAGGCAGGGGGAGTGGGAGAGGAAGAAGCAGGCTCCCAGCGGAACCTGGGATCACGCCCTGAGCCAAAGGCAGACACTTAACAACTGAGCCACCCAGGTGCCCCATATGTACTATTGTTTTTCTAAAGCAATATGGATAGATTTTTTTTCTCAATGAAAAAAAAACAAAGATAACAAAGATAAATTGCTACTTTCTAGAACTATTTTCTCAAAAGATGTAGGGAATATGCTGGTCTAGGGGAACCTTAATGGGTGCCAAGTTCATTTTTCCCTGATTTCATTAAATGGTTAAATGGAAACTTTCAAACACTGTCCAGGAATGTCAGTCGATGTTGGCATCTCTTCTTAATTATTTGAATTTCCTCTTTCTCCCTTCCTCCTATTCTGTCTCCTCTCAGTAACTGATCTCATTAACTTCTTTCCACATTACTTATATAGCTATATTTCAATTTGCCACTTAGTAAAATATTCATTCATGGCATAATGATAATCATACGCCATATATGAAAAACACTTCAGAATTTACAAAATACTTGTGATTTTTACCTATTTATCCTTGTATTATATTCTGGCAGCTGTTGTTATAACTATTTTACACATGACAAAACTGATAATGATTACATAAATAATTTGAATGACTTCAAACAATGAGAATGTGAACAGAGAGGGGACTCTAAAGTAAGTTTTTGATTCCAATTCCAATTATTTCTTTCAATGTGGACTCACTAATGGGGTCATATACATGGAACTAATTGGTAAACTATAAATGCTGTAGAAATTTTGGTTGTTTTTTATTGTTATTAACTTCATTATTGTTGTGTCATTATTGTTATGTAGAAAATGAATTTACCATAGAAAACACGTTTGGAGAAAACTGCATATGTAGGATGACCTCCTGAAGCACTCTGTAGAAGCTACCAGAGTGAGACTGTTTCATCAGACAGGTGACAGTGAGGTCAAGGAAAGCAGGAGCTAAAAACCTTTAATTCAATGGGTTACATATGAATTAGGATAGAATAACTGTATGAGAAACAGTGATCACTGAGCCGGTGGCCTCAAGTTACTTGGATTGAGCCAATGTTTCAAACGATCTCCCTACTGAATACAAAACATATGTAACCCACAAACTCCTGAGAGAACAGGGCACTTTATACAATGGTGCAACAAACTACCAGTCAAACTAACAGGTTTCCCAAAGGCTTAAAGGTACTTCTCATTTTTGCTGTACGAAGTACATACAAAACCGTCACGATACTGCTTGTCTACCCAAATGCCCCTTTAAAGAGGCTCTTGCTCAAGGCTCTTGCTCAAAAGGTCATGCTCGTGCCCTATGACCCAAAGAAAACCAATCTATCAGCTGTTACCTGTTGTGAAAGTTATCAATTTATTGCCTCTTGGCTTCTAATCCAGTCTTCATTGCCTGCTCTGTGATAACATACAAAGGCCCTATAAATATTTCTCCTCCTGCTTTTGATGTTCACTTTATTTTCCTCATCAGTTAAAAAAAGAAAGAATAAACGTATCTTGTGGGATTGTTATTATGATTGAACGAAGTTATCTATGGGAAATAATCGTTAGTGGATGGAACACATTTTATGTTACCTACAATTGTTAGTTCTTACTCTCTCTCCTTCTGTGTCTGATCCAAGTCTTACCTATGAGGATCCAGATAAAGTTTATCTTCCATATGAAAGATAAATTAAAATACAATTTCCATGTAGGCCAAATAAGATTCTGTTTATCAAGATTAGATTAAAGCACATTAACTGACATACCAATATAGTCAATACTATGTACTGAACTGATAAATGACATCATCCAAACTATACCAGACTTCAGTTTTTTATGCCTATCTATTATAGTTTAATATTGTTTAAGTGTATTAATTATTCTTCTTTCCTTTGAGGCCAGATAATATGTCATTTTTTCGCAGGCTTATAATATCTGGCACAGGGCAAAGGGCAAGGACTCAAAAAATACATATTGACTGAGTAAATTATATTTCACAAATCCTAACATTTTTATTAGAATAAAAATGTTGGGTTTATTATAAAACTTAATTAAGCCTATCTCTTTTCTGGACACATTCAATACATGAGACGCCACTTTTTGCTCTGTAAAGGTTGAACTGCAGTGCAATTTTCTTCTCTAAGTTATCTTACTGTACCTCTTCCTGAACTTCTGACATTAACTGTCACTCACTGTCAGGAGAGCTGTCTCGAGGCATGAACCAATCTTTAAGCTAAGGATAAATGTGAGCTGACTTGCACAGAGTAATGTGTCTCTCTACTTCCAAAAGGATTGCCTTCAGGAGAAGGGAGATTCCCATGAAAGAATAGTATCTGAAGTGCCAAGCCCATCTAGCACTTCAATTTTCAGTCGGCTGACCATGTGAACGTACATAGCCACAAAGAAGGAAAGTAGGTCTCTTGGAGTTTCAAATACAGCAGTGAAGAGCTAAGCATAATTCCACATCTTAACTTCTCATGAGAAGGAGTGAGAAAAGAATAGGAAGAATTTTCAAGGGTGACATTAAGAAAAAGAAAAATTAGTACAGAACTTGGGAAAATGGTGAAGGTAGAAAAAATTCAGTTACATATAACCTCAATAACAGGGATATTTCAGAGATGCCTATGAAAGCCTGAAATTGATTAAGTGTGTGTTAAATAGCCTTATTATTATTATTATTTAGCTAAGCAAGGGAAACACAAGGCAGAAATAAGTTGTTAGACTTGAAGATAGCAAAGGAAGTAAGAGGCCAGATGTCCTGTGTGAAACACACATTCCACAGCCCTTCTGTATTCTTTTCCCTTTGGACCACACAGTTGAGTCACATCCCTTATGAGGATGCTGATGTTAATTGGACACCATTGCCATGCCATTTAAATTCTGTCTGTAAAACCAGCCACAATCACCTACTATATTATAAAAACAAATTATTTAATCATTTAGCTTTTGGGTTGAGAATTTCATACTTCCCATTTACTGTTGAAAACCCTACAAAAAGTGGTTATATCTAGCCCATATGGGCTACTAAACTATGATAGTCCAGCTACTCAGAATAAGAGAAATCGGGGATTTCTTAAAATATTACGTTTGAGTAAAATGAAAGTATAGTGAATAGTTAGCCAGAAGCAGGGAGATTGATTACAGTCTTTAGTTGGTGAGAGTGAAATTAGATTAGTCTCCACCTGAGAACGGGGACTCCCAGCTGGTTAAGAGGTTGAGAGGAAATCACACAAGGCAGGGTGATTAGTTTGTTTGTACATTTTGGTAAGCCGTCTCATACTTTACCTCACCCTCTTTTTGTTGGAGAGTTGCCCCTTGCTGCGTATTTCCCTATGTAAAGTGGAGATACTTTTGCTCAATTTGCAATGGACTAAAAGAGAGCATTGAATTCTCTATTAAGAGATGAACTTGTGCAGAAAATTAAGACTCTATCACACTTTCTCTGCACATGGGTGATCATCAGCTTAATTCTATCCCAATACTTCTAAGAGCAGTCTGAAGCATGGAGTGGCCTCACAGGGCAATGTAGAGGGATGAAATGAAGCTTTCATGGACAGAAAATTGGGATTTCCCACCTTCAGAAAAACGCCAGTACCTGGATTAATACAGTATTTTAAACATTAAGCTAATTTAATATTGAGTTTTTTTTAAAAAGTTCGCATTCAACTCCCCAAACTCTATCTGCCATCCCAATGCCTAATTAAGGCATGTCCAAGGCTGAGCGTTCATGCTAAGTTCTGCTGAGGACTTCATTTCCCTTGGTCTGCCATTCCCACAGCCAGCTGCCATGGACAGGCTATATCCTTTTACAGGCAACAAGTACGGACTATGACAACACTAGGAGGGAAAATGGGAATGGGGCAAAGTTGGGAGGTAGGAAGGTAGGGAAGAATATGGAAATGTAGTAAAAAAAAAGACATAAACAAGAGAAGAAAAAATAAGAATGTTGGTATAACAGGGAGGAAAAATTACTGTAATTTGGATGAGAGCCACACACACACAAAAAAAGATGAAATCTTGCCATTTGCAACATGATGGAAAGAGCTAGAGAGTATAATGCTAAGTAAAATAAGTCAATCAAAGAAAGACAAATACCATATGATCTCACTCATATGTGGAATTTAAGAAACAAAACAAACAAGCAAAGGGAAAAAGAGAGAGAGAGAGGCAAACCAAGAAACAGACTCTAAACTACAGAGAACAAACTGATGGTTACCAGAGAGGAGGTGGGGTGGGGGGGATGGGGAAATAGGTGATGGGGATTAAAGAGTACACTCATCATGATGAAAAATGAAATGAAATGGCATGAAATAAATTAGATTAAAGCGAGTCTCCCTTCTTTTTAGGGAAATTTAGAAAAATCATTTAATCTCAGTTGCCTTGTGTGATTCAGAGATAATATCTCCCTGACCCACTTCCTAGGGTTGCTGTAAGAATCAAAGGGAACCAACTAGTCAAAGTAATCTATCACTGTAAAGAACCATTAACATACTTACTCTAAGTTTTAATCTTTATCACGTTCAAGCTATCCTGAGGCTGGGACTGGATTCTAGTTTCACAATTGACGTGGGTCCAAAAAATACTAATAAATAAACACATACATAGGTAAATACACAAGTGAATAGGTAAATGTATAAATAAGGTAGAGGCAACTTTATCAGGTTTCCTGGGAGTGTTCAGGGCCACACAGGGAGCATGAGTAAAAGATACAGACCTAGAAGCTTGGCAGTTACGAGCTCTCTCTGGAAGGGACTTATCCCAAGAAGTGGGTGAGAGAGAGGAATTCTGATTCTCTTGAATAAGATACAAACTGAAGGCCAGTGGCAGAATTTAGCCTGTAGAGGATCATTTTAAAAGTATTTAAGATGCGAATACCTTTAAGCAGGTATGTGTCCAGCCGGCTGGCACTACTCTGTAGCTCTCTTCCAGCTTTACTAACGTATTGCATATGGCTGAACTCTGAGAACATTGAAGTTTCTTGGCCTCCAGTTGAGGAATATTCCAAATCATGGTAGTCTACAACCGAACCTAGTTTGAAGTAATGGGATAGCTGCTTATATGTTTGATTGAGAAAAAGTAAGGAGGCCACATAGGACATTTTCCTCTACTGTCTGCTGCCATCTTGATGCCAGTCCCCTCTCTCCCTCTTCAGGTTAAAAATGGCTTCTTTCTGAGAAAAGAGAATTCCTTCCATTTGGTGCAGGAGACTGCAAGAGGATACAAGCAGCTCAGAGAAAGGTGGCATCAAAGAGGAAAGAATTCATCAAGAACAAATTTGTCAACCTCACTATTTCTCTCCTCCCTATTTCCTATCTTCTTGTTCAGAGGTGATGAACCTGAAAGAGAACATGGTGGATTATCCCAGGATTATAGGGAAGAGAAAAGAATGTCTACATATTCCCTCCTCCTCATAATCTTCTATTTCAAATTCTGCATTGGTCTCGATATCTTGAAATTATAAGGCTTTTCAGAGTACATTTATTTGGGTGATCTCTAAATTGGAGAGTAATTTAAGAGTAAAATACAGTAAAATCTTTAGGATTCCATTAATTTTGATTTGAGATAAGCCTAGCATAAATAGGGATAGACATTTCACTAAGTACATGCAGTTCTGAATTTTTTAGAGCCTAATTTTTGAGGAAACAGAGTTATTATAAAATAAATGGCATTTTCGAAATCATTAAAATGATTTGCAAAATCATTAAAGGCATCAAAATTCCTTTTACATGCCTTCATTTTCTTTATTCAGCAATTAGTTCTCCATTGTGAACACGCTTTTATATTTTGAACCCATATTTATGGAAAGGAGATCAGTTTCAAATTGCTATTTTCTCATTAATTTATCTCAATTTACTTATTAGTATACAATTATATGTACTATGTGCTATAAAAATTTACAAAATTGCATTTCTAAGCAAAAATTTTAATTCTCAGCTATCTACTAGGTCATTCTGAATTTCCCAGGTAATAAAATAAACACCCAAATTTACCACCATATCACTTACTAAATTTTTTTTTTTTCTTACCACTGCCTTTAGCCCTTTAGGTCACTGGATGATCTTTTTAGCCCCCCCCCCCCTTTTTTTTCCCCACTGATGTACTGATGTACTGAGACAATAGCTGAGTAATACACTTCTCCCTGGTTCCTGAACAGACTGAGATTTGATAACTCCATGGCTTTGCACAGACTGTTTCATGAGCCTGGAATGCTGTTTCCCAACCCTTGCCTCTTCCCATAAATTTCCTACTTATTTATTTCTAATGTCAGCTCAGTATCACCTTTCCAGAGAAGGCATTCCCAATTCTTGGAGAATAAGTTAGCTGTCACCATCTGGTCGCACACCCCACCTTTCTGGTAGCTTATAATTATTTTCTGGTGTCTGTCTCCCACATAAACTGTGAGCTCATTAAGAACAGACAGAGAATCTCGTTCTTCTTTTTAACCCGTGACAGACACCGGAACTATCCTTTTGGCGGTAGACTTCGAGGGACTATGGTTCTGAGATCTTATTTTTATGAAACCCCAAATTTTCTGTAGAAGTCACAACTCTAAAATATAAAGATCACGGGTAGAAATTGTGTATTTTTATTTTACACAAAGAAAAACGGGCTCTGAAAAAGAGTTCAGAGGTAGCTGGAGGTTTTCATTAGTGTTTCAACGGGTGGTTTTCTGGACCCTTTCTATGTTACCACCACCACTGACAGCATCTGACAAAAATATTTGAAAAGAAAAAATTAGCAAGAGGAATGGAAACTGGAGATCAAGAGAGAAATAAAGAAAATTTTACTGCATATGACTATTCCTAAATTTGGTGTGCTTGGGAGAAAAAAAAAACACTTTTGAAAAGGCATAGTTTAGAAGAGATACAGGGAGGAAAGCACTTGTGCATTTAACACGAGTCCTTAGGAAGAAAAGGGGTTATGTGACGTAGCTGAGAGGTCAGTCACAGAGGCTAAAACTTCCTTTGTGAGCAATACAACAGAAAAATAAACCTCAGGGTGTTATAATTGGATGGAAATCCGCAGAGATGATAGCCCTTCAACCACTGAAACTTTATAAAATCACCTGATGCTTTCCTCTGGGGCATGACTTTTGGTCAAGAATGACAAAAATTGTTTGGCTAGGCTGGAAACACCGAGATTATAGGTAGACTGTAGACTTCATCACTAAATTCACTCGCACATGCGCTCCCGCACGCACACGCATACACGCACGCACACAGACACACGGTTTGGTTTCCGGTCTCTTGTCATTCATGCTGTTTTCTTTGACTAGTCCCTCATTTTTAAGTCAAAGTTAATGTGGCACTGAAGTTCCAATATTCAGTTTGTGAAATCATTATAGAGATAAAAACACATACACAGCTGGGCTGTCATATTTCTAGAGGAATCGTTTATGCTCTTCAATTCAATGATGCTTGCTTGCCTCTCTTTTCCTCCTACAACTCATTGCCGAAAAGTTTTGACTAATTCTAAGAAGTCATATAATTGGATATCACTATTCATCTATTCAGTTGATAAGCTAATCAGTCCTTAGGAAATGTTGACTTACCATCGTCCTCTTTTGCTGGCCACGTATTCACAAGCCAATTACCAAACCACATCTTTGATTTGAATTAAGAAATTTGCTCATTCTGTTCTTGATCATAATTCCACAGAACCATGATAAGCATCACATCGCATAGACTATTGGCTTTTAATTTAGGACCCCAGTTTTCCTGAGATTTGTAGAATTTAGCATTCAAAACTATTTGGGAAGCCTAAATTACTGACATAAAACAGACTGAAAAAAAAATGCCCACAAAAATTTACACCCCAAAAGGAAACATGAGCACAGATTAAAGCCAATTAAAGCACCTACGACAGAAATAAAGAATGATTCTAGTGGCAAATTTTAAAGATTGTTGTTTAAGATTTAAGGACATAAAATATGAGATTTTATTTCTTCTGATAGTTTTGTATAATAAACATTGAATTTGGAACTTATAATTAAATACCAGTGGGGCTTTTAGAAACAATCTATCTTTGTAAAATAGGACATGTTTGTATCAAGTTGAAAAATAAAGGAATAGCTATGCAAAAGCAGGACAAATGATATTTTCTTCAGGTATTTGTCCACAGTGAAGGCCAACTCACATATGTTGAAAATAGTTGCACTTCTCTCAAAGCTCTCTAAAAACACTTGACATACGGGGCGCCTGAGTGGCTCAGCCGTTAAGCATTAAGCGTCTGCCTTCGGCTCAGGTCATGACCCGGGGTCCTGGGATCTAGCCCTGCTCTGCAGGAAGCCTGCTTCTCCCTCTCACACTCCGCTTGCTTGTGTTCCCTCTCTCACTGTCTCTGTCAAATAAATAAATAAAATCTTAAAAAAAAAAAACCAAAACACTTGACATAAAGAATCCTTTTTTAAAGAATGAATTTTAAGCATAAAACAACAGGAAATGATGCTTTAAGTGTTTAAAGCAGTGGAATAATAAGATGAAAGGAAATCCTACACTCAAGAGGTTAATTTCTTCACTCAAGAACTCAACTTGGTTTAATCTGAAAAGTGCTTCAGTGAAAATATACCTCCCTGATTGGATATCCTGAGAAGAGGGAAACAGGAATAATTGTTGAATATTAATCGTGCGCCCGTAATGGGACCAGGACCCCTGCCTACAGCTCCAGACACAGCTTGCATTGTTCTTCCCTCTCATATCACACTCAAGACGTATTACACAGCTGTGCTTAATTGAACACGCCACGCAACTTCCTGTCTCTGTGACTTTTACAATCTAGTTTACCTGTCTACCTTCCCCCGTTTCCAATGCATGACTAGTTCGCATCTCTTTGTTCGATCACACATCAGTCTTCATCTTTTATATTAACCCTTCCCAGGGCTCTTGAGTATTTGATCACTCCTTCTACCAAGGTATTTCTCACACCACACTGTAATGTTTTGTTTATGTGCCCCTATCTCCCTCCAGACTGATCTCCTTGGTAGGACATTCTAGGTCTTTTGCATTGCCTAACCCGAGACACATTTGTGCTGTCACAACACAGGCACACAGGAGGAGCATCTGGGTTGGTTTCCATTTACACATGTCATCTCAGAATGCCCGGGACTTAACCTCAAGACGGTGACTCAGTGACTCTCTCTATGCTTTGCTAAATAAACATCTGATGTTTGGAAACTATATCATATATATATATATATATATTTTATCAAGAAAGTAAAACATTTTAACTTCAGACTGATAATTTTTATTTCCCCAATCGTGGTGCCTTAGTATGAAAATACACAACTAAAACTGAGGTAAAAGATGCACTTTCCTTTTAAGCAAGAGGCTTAACACAGAAGTCATTGTACGGTGGGCTTTTTCTAGGCCCTTCACGTACAAGATCTCATTTTGTCTTTGCAACTACCTTGTTCATTTATTCAACAAGTATTACCAAGCTTTCTTCTAATCCAGCCACTATCCCAGGCAATGGGTCTATACGTATAAGATGCATGATGCCTTTGCTCTCATGATATTTGCATTCATGTGGACCAGACATACTTTAATTAAGTACTATTAAGAGAAGAAAACAGGGTTGGTAGATGGTCACTAAGAGTTTCTTTTCTCTTCTTTCCTTCTTTCCTTCCTTTTCCTTCTTTCCTTCTTTCCCTTCCTTTTTTCTTTATTTCCTTCTTCTTCTCCTTCTTCTTTTTTTTTTTTTTTTTTGTATTATGCAGTTAGGAAAGGTTCTCCTAATGAGATGGCATTTGAAGATATCTGGATCATGAGAAGGGGCTAGGTATAAAAATATATTGGTGAAATTTATGCCAGGCTCACCTAACAATTACAATGATCCTGGAGAGGGGACAAGCTTTCTCTGACTGAGAAGTAGCAAAAAACAAAGTAACACAATGGCATGGGAAGATCAGGTAGGAGCCAGGTTATGGGGACCTTGTAAATAATTGCATGGTGTTTCACGAAATACAGATTCTATTTTTCAAAATCCACTCATGCTACAGAGGAGAGAGTGGGCTTTATGGGGACAAGATCGGAGACAGGAAATTGGCAAAATTATATAACCAGACAAGAGGTGATAGAGGCAGTGCTATCAATGACAGGATTCAAGATATTTTTGGCAAGTAGCACTGAACTGCTACTGGGTTGTTTGTGGGATGAGGTGGAAACTGTTAGGGAAAACCAAAGATGTCTTCCAGGTTTTTGGCCTGAGCAGCTGGGTGCTATACTGTGGTACTGAAATTGGAGGAAGAGTAGGCCGACGAGAAGTAGCCAAGATGTTGAATGGATGATCTGTGTTAAGTTACCAGTAACAGTAACACAGGCAGTTATCAGGAGGAAGAGAGCAAAGTAGTTGCTTATATTTAAAGAAAAGCAGGGTACAGGTAAGTGGTCAGTGATGACAGCAATAAAGACACCCAATGGGCAGCAAAGTCCAATTTTACAAATCTACTCTGTTCCTGATTCATTTTGATTCAAAATTGAAGGGGAAAAAATCTATGTCAACATTTGTGTTAAATCTATGAAAAATACCCTTATACTTAAGTAGGTAGATTTTTTTT
Source organism: Ursus maritimus (assembly GCF_017311325.1). Taxonomy (NCBI): domain Eukaryota; kingdom Metazoa; phylum Chordata; class Mammalia; order Carnivora; family Ursidae; genus Ursus; species Ursus maritimus. Next base: position 65,287,171 of record NW_024426774.1, read on the forward strand.
CTTTTTAGAAAGTGTTCTAATCACACAGTATATAAGTCAAAATACATCTTAGAATACCATGTGTCAGCTTCCTTAAAGCTCTTTCAACAGGTTTTGTATGGGTAACTTCATACAGTAGGTAAGTGGAGTCTTCAGAACAACGTTACATTGATCGACTGAAGAGAGATTGGACTAGATGATTTCTGTCTGAGGTTCCCTTTAGTTCTCAACACCACATGATTCTCAGGACGTCTTTTGGGGCTAATAAGCATTAGCTTTGTAATAAATGGATGCTATTGGAACAGATTTTGTGGAAATAATGTTGGTTTCCCCTAGACGGAATATGCCTCATGGCTCTGAACTAAGCAGCACCAGTCATACCAATCCAATCCTCACCACACTGGGTATGTGCAGAAGCAGCTGGTATTACTACTAACACAAGGTGTGCTTGGCATTGATCCTGGCTGATGCCTGTTTGTTTTCATTTGTATTAACAGTGCTCTCTTGTGCTTTCAAAATTGTCCTGGTTTGGAAGATAAACTATATGGCCATGCCAATTAAAAATAATAGTGCATCAACCTGCCAATTAAGGGAAAGAAATACTAAACAACCAAGGCACCTCAAATGCCAAAAATTATAGTATCCCAGAGAATTTAATTTGATCCTTCTGGACATATATCTATTACCAAAATAGGGGAAAGAAGCTGGAATAAGTTTGTTCCTTTTCAGGAATGAAGTGAATTTCCATCTGCTGCATCTATCTATAGGCTTGATTTATAGAAGATAGTGTATACTAGTGATTAAGGAATGGATATTAACATCTGGGAAATCTGGATTTAAATCCAAACTTTGATACTTCATAGCCGTGTGACTTTGGATAAGTTACTTAACCTCCCTAAGTCTCATTTTCTCCTCTGCAAGTTGATACCATAGGATCTTTCTAATAGAGTTGTCCATTGTTAGAATTCCCTAAATGAGAGATGGTGCCATTATAAGTATCATGACCATCACCATTAATGTCATCATTGCGATTATCCTCCCACCCTCTCCAAGACCCCTAGCCAGTGTTTCATCAGTTATTCCCTTTTCTTCCTAAACCAACTATTTCCCCGTCATATTTGTCTCCTCTGTCACTTATAATCTAAACACAAAACAAAAAAACAGAATAAAACTGTATAATCCAATCCAGTGGACTTTAGTTATCTTCTACCACTAGCAAAATAACTTCAGAAGATAGTCTTCTCTCACCGTCTCTTATTTTTCTTTTTTTCAATTTTCCACCCGATGCAATTTGGTTTCCATCCCTTCCATCCTGTTGAAAAAGTTCTCCAAAGAGTACCCAAGGACTTAAAAATTGTCAAAGTGAATTGCTCACCCGTTTTTTTTTTTTTTTAAGATTGTATTTACTTATTTGAGAGAGAGAGAGAGAGAGAGAGAGAGAAAGCAAGCACAAGCAGGCGTAGCTGCAGACGGAGAGAGAGAAGCAGGCTCCCCACAGGGCAGGGATCCTAGTGTGGGGCTCGATCCCAAGACCCTGGGATCATGACCTGAGCTGAAGGCAGACACTTAACTGACTGGGCCACCCAGGCACCCCTGCTCACTCAGTTTAATCTTACTCGACAATCTTCAATATTTGACACTACTAAACACAAGCTTCTGTTTGCATCTGCCCTGGATTCCATGACATCACCACGTTATCTCCTTATATTTCTGGTCATTAGCTCTTGGTCTAATCGTGAAATATACACGTTTACTTGTATATTTTATAAATACCCGAATGCCGTGGATTTAAAGCCAAACTCCTCTTCACGAACCTGCTCTTTCTCCATCCTCTCCTATCTCATTATTGTGGTTTTAAAAAGTCCAAAAAATCATCCTAAATTCCACTCTTCACATCATCATCTATAGCCAATTAATCCCACCAAGTTTTTCTCTTTTATCTCAAATCCNNNTCTTTCCCTTCATTTTTACTATAGTTGCCATATGTCAAAATCTCTTTATTTCTCACTTGGACTATTATATACAATTTCCTAATCTGTATCCTTGCATCTAAACTTGTTCCTACACATACACACGCACGTTCTCCTAATTATTGACACAACAATATACCTAAAGTGAAAAGCTTTCCAAATTCCTCACAACACATATAGGACAAAATTTCAAACTTCTTGGCATGCCAATGCTGCCACTGCTCATGGAGTGCTTTTGTTTAAGTTGAAAAGATTGACCTTCCTCAAATTAAAAAAAAAAAAAAAAGGATGTTTCTGTTGCATAGCCTGATCAATTCTGTGCTTTGACTCTTAGAAATCAGTGGGAACCCCTGCTGTATGAACCCACCTGTCAGCTGGGGAGCTTTCCATGAATGTGAAATGTTTCCACAACACTTACCTGTTTCCCCACACCCTGGGTGCCAAGATGCATATACCTCAGTAGCTCTAATATTCCATGCCTGCCCCTATATTCTGTCCTGCAGATGAGGTGACCAAGTCAGGTTCTAAGTGGGGAAAACAGATGTCCCAGAGTGACAGTGGATTAAAGAAACGTTGGTGGATATCCAGAATGAGGTTTTAGAAGGTCACTGTGGCATGCACACATTTGTACCACTGTGCCTTCTTGCATGCTTTTCTGAGCTTTATATGGATAACCTACGCGGCTTCAGGTTAATTGACGTCCACTGTGTGAATGTGTTCCCTTAACTATTACACCTTCATGCAATCAACAACAGCTCTCCAGAGTGGCCCTAAGCTTCACTATGCCAGGGCTCTATCTTCCCATCCATTTTTCGTAACACCTGCTGCCTTAAAATGTATGTTCTAATATTCATGAGCTGCTTGTAAATTCAGCTCTTATGCCACAATTTAACAGTCCAACATCTTCACTCATGCCTCTTCCTCTCTTAGCAAGTCCCTCATTCCTCTTCTTTCCATGCTGAAATTGTTCTTTATTTTGAAGATTAAGACCGGGAATCATCTGCTCTAGAAATTCTTTTTTGAAAATCACACACATAAACACATTCACACATACTTCACAGAGCAGACTAAGCTTCCAAGTTCCTCTCCTACATTCCACGGCACCTTGTTCCTATTTCTGCATATCCATGAATTTAAAACTACCTGTTCATGTATGCCTCCTAGAACTAGTTTTCGTGCTATCTGGATAGTTCGAACGTGTTCCTTCTTTTTATACTCTAAACCTTAGCACTATTTTTGCCAAGAGAGTGACTGTTGAATAAAAATTTGTTGATACAAACTAAACAGGAACAAGGGAATGGTGCTTCAAATCCGGTTACTTTGTAAACTGAGCTCAACTGATGAGTACTGAATAACATGCTATTAAATGAACTCCAGCATTAGCAAGGCCCCAATAAGGACCGAATACATGCTTTTCCCTTTTTGGTAAATGTTAAAAAAAAAAAAAAAAAAAAAAAAAAAAAAAAAACGAGGAAGAAGATGACGACGACTAGCATGTGTGTATAAACAATGAACAGATTCTAACCTGCGCGGCTTGATGAACTGCCGCAAGTGAGCACACCCACGTTGTCAGCTCCCAGACAAGGCTATGGAATGTCACCTGTGCCACAGTTGTCTACGTCATGCCCACTACCTGTCTTTTCCTTCCAGTGGCTGGTGGGGGCGGGGGGGGGCAGGAAATGGAGAGTTGCTGTTCAATGGATACAGTGTTTCAGTTTTGCAAGATGAGTAAATTCCAGAGATCTGTGTACACCGTCACGCCTCTAGTTAACAATACCACATTATAGACTTAAACATTTGTTAAGAGGGTAGATCTGATATTAAGTGTTTTTACTACTGTAATAATAATGGTATTATTCCCACATCAGAGTAACACATTTTTTTGGTAAGTGATGTCAGTTTTTAATTTGTGTACCCTGGTGTGCGTGGTTCTCACTGTGGCTTAATTGGAAGTTTTGTGATCATGTCGCACATCACTTTCTGTGCTTATTGGCCATTTAGATATCCTCCTCTGTGACATCTCGCCGAGGTTTTTGCTCAAACTGTTTTTTCCTGAATGATTTTTGGAAATTTGTATAATCTGGATAGGAGTTGTTTTTGGATTGATGCATTGCAAATAAATTTCTCTAGCTTCCACGTAATTTCTCCTATGATCCAAAACATCCCGGTTATCTGTGGAATCTTTCTGTTATCTGTGCTTGTTTGTTTTCTGCGTCATCTGGTCCTGCTATCTGGCATGGCTGACAATTCTTTATTGAATGCTATACAGTATGTAAGAAAATATTAGAGTGACACCGGATGGTGTTATCTGCCTCTAGGGAAGGTTTAATTTTCTTTTGAACAGCAGATAGAATATGAGCAGATCTCTTTGATTCTGTGAAAGCTGCTCTGTTTCTATTGTGCCTTTCTCTCCTAGGGCATAGCCCTTCTGCGATTTTAATTGAGTGCCTGGGGTGTGTACCAGGGCTCTCTCCTTTGGCAGCCTCTCTACTCTAGTTTTCGCCTCCCCAACACCATGAGACTGCGAATTCTCTGCTCACATGTGTACCGTCCTAGCAGTTACCCTCTGTTTAATTCTCTGTGTCTCATCCTAAGCATGTGTAACCTGGGAGTGTGCAACTGCCTTGAGAAGAAACTGAATATGGAACTTAAAGTTCACTTCTCACTTGTTCTCTTTTTTTTCCCCACAATCTTGTCTTCTAAAATGTTGGCTACCTGGTAGGCTTAAGTTCTGTATTCATTGCCCCAGCTTAGTGAAAGAGCTGCAATTTCTAGCACCCTACATTCTGTTCCATCTCTGTGCCCTATGCTGAAAATCAACCAATACTCAGACTCCCTTCATTATATCCAAGTTAATTGCATCATCTTTAAGAAGGTGAATTATACCTAATGTTTGTACACATTAAAAGCATAGGAATTAAGAATATATAAAGGGTTTGATGTTTTAAAAAATGAAGGATAATCAAACATAAATGTCCTTTCCTTCACTCACCTAAATTGTCCCCATTAAGACTCAAATGCCACTTCTCCCATGATTTCTTTTCAGATCCTACCAGCCAGTGTTTAATAGTCACCCTGTGCCTTGCACTTTATAGGACCTATTTCTGGTCCTTTCCTATGTCTCTCTCCAAGGGGCACATGCTCTCCATCTACTAAATCATACTCTGGGTACCCTAGACTATAGAACTACATGGCCAAGCAGCCCCAAGGCCATTCCAAGATTTGGGTGTACCTTTGATCTCCTCCATTCCAATGGAGGATTAGAAATAGCCACCAGAGTGGGCCTGAAGTTTGGCCGATGGGCAAATGCTTATAGATAGGGTTAAAGACAGATTAAATGCAGAATACCCAGTTACATTTACATTTCAGATAAACAACAAAATGTTGCATGGAACACATTTACACTAAAAATATATCCATTGCATATGTGAAATTCATATTTAACTGGGCATTATCTATTTTTATTTGCTAAATCTGACTTTTTTTATAATAATTTTTTATTATGTTATGTTAGTCACCATACAGTATGACAACTCTATTAAGAAGAGATGTCAGTAAAGATAGTTTCGTAAGATAATGTGTCTATCTTGAGTGTCCAAGGCCCCTCACATTCCAGGACAGACACAGGAGTGGAAAGAGAAGTTGAGCAGGCTGTGGGCTAGGGACCAAGGACACAGGGCACAGACCCTGACTCTCCTTGAGTACCCTTGCTCTGGCATGAGACTCTAAGAAGTCGGACAACTCTAACTTTGAATCTAGTCCTCCAGGTTTTCACGGAAATCTGCCTGTCAAGTTAAGAGGCTAGAATATATTTTAATTCGCTTGATTTATATATTTTAAGCATAGAGTGTAGACATATGGTATGTGGGCCTGCATTTGTACTTTTGCCTAGACACTGGAAATGTTGGAGGGAGGGCTGTTGTCTCTGCTCTAGAACTTAATCTGTTTGCTTGTGTGTTAGTTCATCTGCATATTCAGTTTAATTTCCCCTACAAAATCACACACAAACACTAAGAGGGTGCGGGGCAGAAACTGACATTCTTTCTGTTCTCTGAGATACCTTTTATAGATTGAGATGCATTTTACACGTGAGGAAACTGAGACCAGGAAAGTAAAGTAGCTGAACATACCTTGTTGGGGATTAACAGCCTGGATTGAAAGTGCAGAGGGTAAAGCAGATCCTAGACAAATTACATAGGTCATTTTTGTGACCTAGTTACCTAATCTATAAAATCAGAATAATAAATAGGACCTCCTCATCAGTCATCACAAGATTAAATGAGTTAATATACATATAATAATAATTTTTTATGTAATATTTTTATATGTAATATATATTACATATAAAAATATATTTTTATACTATAATAATAATTATATTATAATTATATATATAATTATCAAACAATGAGAAAGGTACTGGGAGCATATTTAGCAGAGGATAAATTTGAACAATTTTTAAGTTTTTGGCCTTGAGGAGTAATGAGAATCTTCTACTAGGTTAGTCCTAACCTACCTCCCAGCTCCTAGGATCTAGAATGTTGGGAATTCAAATCCATTCTTTTTCTTTTCCCTGTCTTTCTGGTTAAGGGCTGGGATCCCTTATCTGGGATGTGCCTCTTCCAACAACTGTTCTATGTTCACCAACATCAAAAAACATTTTTTTTTCTTTTTTTGGTTTTCGATTCTAAAAGGAGCACTGCCTGAAAGCAAGTTTTAGGCTCTCAGTCCACAACAAGGGACGGCAAGGAAGTTTGAAAAGCTGGCATCCCAGTAGTGTAGCAAAGGAATGTGACAAGGGAGTTTGGAAATAGAAAATATGCTGCTTTACAAAAAATGACTTCTACTCCAGGCTGCGTTCTTGCTCGTAACAGTCGTACGTGGATATCCTAAGGGGCTTCTTTGTACTTCGACTATAGCAGATTTCTAAATAAACAAAGCACTTATTTTAAAAGAGAAACAAATCACTTTTTGATAGTTCACCCCCTGACCCCCAAAAAAATGCTGGTAAAAAAAAAAATCACTGGGTGACTGAGCTATGTCAGGGTCTGATCCTCCCCACTTGGCTGGTGTCTAGAGAAACTCAAGCCTTGTTCTTATCTAATTTTCTGTCAGTCGGAAGGGATCTTTGACCCTGGCAACTGTCTGCCAAATTCCCTGAGGTGGTAACTATTTTGCAGATTCCAGTTATTCTGAGAACATCATCCATGGGGAATTTTCCTTTTCTAAAGCCTGCTGCCCTCCTCATGCCTGGTACCATGTTACAGGTCAAGCAGTGGAAACGGTGATTTAAAAAAAAAAAAAAAAAAGTGTAAACAGCTGTCTTTGCCCGCAGGACCTTAGGGTCTAATTGAAGACACAAAATATTTATACCTGAAAACGATTTCAACCAAAAGTATGAGATTCAGCATCAGAAAATAGCTTAGAAGGTAATAATAAAAACGAAAATGATATTGATACATAAACAAAGTCTAACATCTGAGCATTTATGACACCAGCTACTATTCTAAGAATTACACATGTATTATTGCAAAGGAAGGTGTGTTAGCTTCCTAGGGCAGCCAAGACAACTTGCCGTAAACTGGGCAGCCTCAAACAATACGTTTTTATTCCATCACAGTTCTGGAGGTTTTATGTCCGAAGTCAAGGAGTCAGTAGGGCCGTGATACTTCTGAAGGCCCCAGGAAAGACTGCGTTCGCTCTTCCCAGCTGCTGGTGACTCCTGCATTCCTGGGCATTCCTTCACTGGCGGCTGTGTTATTATCAACTCTGTGTTATTATCACATGGCCTTCTTCCCTGTGTCTATTTTGTGTCCTCTCCTCTTTGTCTAAGAACACCAGTCATTGGACAGAAGGTCTACCCTAATCCAGTATGACCTCATCTTAGCTGCTTACACCTGCAAAGATCCTATTTGCAAATAAAATAATCTGAGATTCTGGGTAAACATGAATTTGCAGGGACACTCTTCAACCTGCTGAAAAAGGTTAGAGTGAGCCTAATTAGGACAAAAATGATAATATTTTCATAGAAGTATGTTTCCTGAATGATGTGTGGCTTTGGACAGAGATGATTTTGGACATCTGTCCAACAAGCATTGAGCAAATTATTCTGTGCCAGGAGCCAATGGAGATTCAACACTAAGTCTGTGCTAGTATTTATTAGACTTGGCTTCATGTAAATGAAAAAGGGCAAATCCACAGAACCTCAAGTAAGATTTATTTCTTTTTATCTCTTCTAAGCGGAAGAGGAGCAAGGGTCGACTGTCCAGGGAAGAAACTGTGGTTCCACAGTCCTATCAGCGGCCCATATACCTATTTCTTGGGACTGCCAACCTTAGAGGTGGCTTCTATGTCCCATATTCTAAATGGCTGAGGGAGCTCCAGTAATCCTCTCTGTATTTGAGACCAGCAGCAGAAAGCAAGAGATAGACAAAAGTCACTTTTCCTAGCAGAGTCAATCTTCTTGGAACTTCTCCCATAGCACTTACTTTTATAATATAGTCACATAGCCACACTTAACTGCACAGAAGCTGAGCCTACTGTATTACTGCAAAAAAGACTAGGATTCCATTCCCAGAAACAAACAAGAAAATGGATGTTAGAGCTCTGCTTCTCTGTCCCGACCTCAGGGAGCTCCAAGCCCACTGAGGAAGATACTAAGTTAATAGATATATTAGTTTCCATTGCTCCTGTAACAAATTGCCACAAACTTAGTATCTTAAAACAACACATATTTATTATGTTACAGTCCTAGAGAACAGAAGTTCAAAGTGGGTCTCACTGGGCTAAAATCAAAATGTCAGCAGGGCTGTGTTCCTTCAGGAGGCTCTAGGGGAAAATCCATTCCCATGCCTTTTCTGCTTCTAGAAGCTGCCTCCATTTCTTAGCTCAGAGTCCCCTTCCTCCATCTTTGCAGCCAACAAAGTTGAATCTTTCCACCCATTCTGCTGTAGTCATATCTCCCTCTGACTTTGAACTCTTCTGGAAAAGGTCCCCCTCTTTTATGGACTCATATCATTAGACTGAATCTACCTAAATAATCCAGAATAATCTCCTCATCTCAAAATCTTCACATAATCACATCTGCAAAGTCCTGTTTGCCATATAAGAGACCATGTACACAGATTCCAGGAATTATGACACAGGCATCTTTGACGAAAGCCATTATTCAGCCTACGATGATAGACACAATGTCATAAAAGAGGTGTAATGATAAAGGAAGCACAGGTCGATTTAACAAAAACAAAGGCATCTGGCCTCATCAATGAGCACGATTTTTTAGGAAAGAAAGCTCCATGTACAGAACATAGGCTTCATGTAAGTAGTGAGAAAAAAATTTTTATTTAAGGACAGAGGAAGAGGAATTGAGCATATTCTTAAATATCAGGCCTACCACTCAACATTCACTTACACACAACAGGGAAGTAGAGGCAATGCTTTTCTTTTTTTTTTTAATAAAGATTTTATTTATTTATTTGAGAGAGAGGGAGAGACAGAACATGAACAGTGGGGAGAGGCAGAGGGAGAGGGAGAAGCATGTCTGCTCTGGGGGGGGGGGGGGCTCGATCCCAGGACCCTGAGATCATGACCTGAGCAGAAGGCAGATGCTAAATGCACTGAGCCAGCCCGGTGCTCCAGTTGTGGCAATTCTTGACTTAATGAGTGATTTGATACAACTGGTGGTTTAGAAAGATAAATCAGGAAAGAATATTGAACAGATTAAGGGGCTACTAAACAGATTAATGTATAAAGGAGAGGTTTTCAGTTAGGCTGGAGGTGTAGTAAAAAGGAGGCATTTTTTGAAAGAGATAGATAACAAAGGTAAGGCAAATCGAAATGGATTCTGAAGTTTTAAATGTGAGTGACCAGGAGAACAGCAGAGAGACAGCTTTCATAAAATCAGGAGACCAATGTGGTATATCAAATAAATGTGGTCTTTTAGTAAAATTAATTCTCATCCCCTAGACGTTATATTAAAGGACTTTCAGATATATTTATGTATCTATATATAGATGTAGATATATATCTCTATTATCTATCTATCCATCCGCCCATAGAAAGAGATACAACCTCCATTATTGCATCTAAAAAAAATGGATAACAGTTCTAATACCTTACAGTGTGCGTGTGTGTGTGTGTGTGTGTGTGTGTGTGTGTGTGTGTGTGTTGGGGAGATTATCTCAGCTTGGTTGGCTCATATATTGAGCCCCTCTCTTCCCGCTTTTTTTCCTTCGAGATGACCTTTCCATCAACAACCAACATACATCAAGGCCCCATCAACAGACACAGCCCAGAAACATGTTAAAACCCTCATTAGGTACACATGGGGGAAAAGAAAATCTAAAGGCAGGCAATAATTGCAAATCTGGTCTACAAGATAAGACAATACATGGGTGGAATAATTGACTAGCCTACCATCATTAAAAGAGTTTATCTTATTGGATACAGTATATTTTTAAAAATTCAACTGCAGGGAGCATTAATGTCAGGGACAAACCACAAATTCTTTATTTGATAAGCCCTTGGGAAAAATTACATGCATTAAATTGCACTTTGTGAAATCTATAAATTATTTGTTATGCTTTCAGAAAGAATTTTGGTATAATCGAATTTCAGTCATCTTGAAGTTAATATTTGTGGGATCATCTTTAAAACATGCTGTGCTGGGGTCTGTCAGGCTTTCAAGTCCCTGTAGGCTTCTGAAAACAATAGAAACATTTAAAGGAACTGTACAGGGAAACTGCAGGAAGGACCAGAAAGGAACTGAGGTCTTAGTATTTCCCAAGAAGGGAGTGCAATGCATAGAAGAGAAAAAATGAAGTCACCAGAGCACCTGGGCATGCAGGTGAACACTTATGAAACATTCATCAAGGACTTCGAAAATAGTTGAGCAGGAATTTGAATGAAACTAAGGTCCATTTACACAAATACAGGCCATCAGCCAGAGGAATTTGAGCTTTCACCTTTCATGAGAAGCCATTTATATTTCAGGCTAATACAGTAGGAGAAAACTAAATATTTGTCCATACACAGAAACCTCAAGATGCACATACACAAACATAAATACAACAAAACAGTTTGAACTGTGTCTTGAAAGAACAGCACTTGTAATTTTTTGAATGTGCAAGGCAAGTTCTTAGCTACCCACCAAATAAGCCGAGCTTCTAACGTATTTTCAAGTAAGAGCGCTAGAGTCAGACTTTTCTGCTTCAAATATCAGCTCCTCTATGAGAAAGATAAACTGAGCAAGTTATTCAACTTCTCTAAGCCTCTGTGTCCTTATTTTAAGAAGAATATAGTAAGACTATGTTCCTCATAGGGTTTTCATGAGAATTTAAAGAGAGAATCCACGTATAAGCACTCGGCAGAGGCTTGAGACTGCTTAACAAATGGTAAAAACGATATAAAAACTTAAGACAATGCTTCCCAAAGAGAGATTACCACCCACCACCCCCCAAAAGAGACACAGAAACATAAAAATATTAAAAAACATACATTTCTATTTTCATTCTGCTGTATTATCTTATGCAACTCAAATATTCCCGTCCCCAGCCAGCAGCCCTTGGCGTTCTAACAGCTCACGACCAAGCTGACAGCCGGGAGACTGCAGGCTTGGAGCACAGTGAAAATGTTTTTGCTGTCAGTATAAATGAATATTTACCATCTGATGTCTGTTGCAGGCTTTTGGCAGGGGGCATACGGGGGTAAATATTGGCTTTACCTGTAAAACTGGAGGCTGCAATTATAAACCAGGAGTCCACAGACCTTAAATGAGGAGATTAATTAACGATAAAGCCTCATGAAAAGGCAAGCTACCCATTAGCTTAAATAGCTATCATATGAACTCTTGATTTATTAAAGCTGAGAAATTCTAACAGGACTTTCCTTCCCCCCACGTTCCTTTTCTTTTTCTTCTTTTTAAGTTACAGTGAAGTGACTAATTACCAGCTGAGGACAGATTATCCCTTCTGGCTCTTACACGTTTGTCTATTTGCCACTGGTCAAGAAGAGGAAAGTAAACATTTTATTCTTATGATTGGTGTCACACTCTGGATTCAATATTCTCTCAGAGTTGGGAACCACATAATCCCATTACAATAAATCACTTTCATTTTTAATGAGTCACTAGAAGAATAGGTACCTATGATCAATGCGCTATTCCAAAGAGTGAGGCTAAGGTCCTTTATCTTTGGTCAAGTAAAGAAACACTTTTGTTTAAGAGACCCCAACGCCATGCTACAGGAAAAGACTGGAGAATCCAGTGAGGTGAGAAGTAGTAGAATTCACGACAGAGAGAAATGGATTGGGAGCTGGCAAGAAACTCAAAGCATTGAACAGCCAACTTTCCTGCCTTCGAGTGGAAAACTACCAAAGGCTTGACCAATCTGGGCAAAAGTGCGGTGGGAGCTTGTAGGCCTTCTTATTCTGTCTGTTCTAGATGAGTGAATTGCGACGGATGATGGACACTGGTATCTTCAAGAGCCAGGAGAAGGATGGAAAAGAGCCAGAAGCCAGTGAAGAACTCCCACTTACTCTCATGGGAAGAATCTTGGAGGCCGACCATCAAGATGCTTTTTCCAATTCAGAGAAAGGGGAATTATTGGAAACAACAATGACAACAAAAAACAGCAACAGCAAAACTGCGATCTTTTTTTTTTGCTCCAACATCCAACCACACCTTTTCCGTATTAGTGCCCTAATATTCCTTTTGACTGGTCGAGTACACATCCCTGTAATACAGAGACTATCCTTGTTTGTATCAGTTAATCCTGCATAAATGGTAATAGTGTCCTTTCTACTCTTAAATGTAGACTTGTTTGAATAATAAATTATATGGTAACCTTACTTTTAGGGGACATCACTGCTTATAGTCTTGATGAAAGATAAACTTCCCATTTCAGGCCCTTTTGCCTCTTGGTCTGTCCGCCTATGGCTATATTACGAGAGAGGCAGGCATCAAATACAAACATAGCTGGTCAGAGACTCACTGCCAGCATTTTGAATCCTAAGTGAGTGACAACAATTTTGAAAGTACAAATGATCAGATTTAAAAGTTGGTGGGGAGGGGCATATGGTCATCGTGGGGCTGAGGTGTGACCTGACAGTAATTCTGATGGGCTAGCCTCTAGTGTTCACTGTGCCAACACCTGCTCTTCACGTCTGGCCAAACGTCAGTACCAGGACACTTCAAGTTTTTCTTAAGTAACTCCCCCTTTTTTGGTTTAAAGTTTTTCTGTTGCTTACACAGTAAGATCTATAGTTGCAGTCTGCTAGTGGAAGCCAAGAAAGTAGTAGCCTAAAAACAAGTACCCAAGAAAACAGAGAATATATACAATGCTTGCTGTCATAGAGCTGACGTTCTATTGCAAGGGAACAGGTAATAATACACATTAATTGGCAATTTATATATTAAAAGAGAAGGAGATTTGAAAGAAAGAAAGAAACAGAGGGACAGAGGAAGGAAAGAGAAAAAAAATGGAAGGAAGAGAGGAAGGAAAGAAAAGGAGGGGGAAGGGGGGGGACAATCAAGATTAGAAGGCAGAGTGAAGGTAGGATAAAATTATACTTGGGTGGTCTGTGTGGTTTTCATTGAGTAATATTGTATTCTTAGAAGTAGGAATGCCAAATGGCAGTTCTCTCAAAATAATAAAACAAACAATTTAAATACACCATGTATACTTCAATCTGTGGGATTTTCTCAGTATCACCATTAATTCATAGGCATTTAAAACTATTTTTAAGTCTCTAAAAAGATTTCAAAGTCTCTTAACATTAGCTAAATTGATACTCAAAAATGTCATTGATTTAATCGATAAATGAATAATTTGTGAAGATCTGAAATACCAGTTATGGACAAAATGTTTGTGTCCATCTCCATTCAAATTCTGACGTTGAAATTCCAACCCCCACCAATGCCCCCCAACCATGTGATGGTATTAGGAGGTGTGGGCCTTAGGGAAGTGATTCGGTCATGAGGGTGGGGCCCTCATAAATGAATTTAATGCTCTTACGGATGGGTCTCAGAGAGTTCTATAGGCCTGTCAAGTGAGGACAAGGAGAAAACAGCCATCTGCACCCTGGAAGAGGGCTGGCACCAGAACTCCACCATGTTGGCGCACTGATCTTGAACTTCAAGCCATCAGAACCATAAGAAATATATTTCTGCCATTTCTAAGGCACCCAGTCTATGGTATTGTTATGGCAACAGAAACTGAGGCAATATTTAAACTGGAGTAATGCCTCCTTTTTATTTTCTATGACAAATCATTTATTGAAATTCTATATTGATGGTGCTTGGTATTCAGGTTTGGTGAAAAAGGTTATATAGGGGACTCTGCGAAGAAAATTACTTGGACTTTGAATTTAATGTTCTGAATGGTTTGTTTTTACAGACTATGTAAGTATAATTGATATATAATAACATGGACATATTTTTAAGATGTATATATTGAGTTTTTATGGGTATAACTGTGAAACCACTACCAAAATCAAGATATTATCTATAATCTCCCTAAATTTCCAAGCATCCCTTTGTCATCCATCTATCCCCTTATCTCACTCTCTCCCATCTCCAGGAAATTATTGATCTCTTTTCTGTCTCTATAGATCCGTTTGTGTTTTCTAGAATTATATGTAAATGGAATCATACAGTATGTACTCTCATTCTTAAAGGACTTATTCGGGGAAAACGGATGTACAATAAACTATGTCTAAAGTGCTCTCTACTCTATTTTGCCTAGCTCCTTTTGCGATTCACCCAGGTGGATGCATGGATCAATTTTTCTTTATTGTTGAACATTACTTATTTGTATGGATATTCCAAAATTTGCTCTCTGTTCTCTTAGTTATGGATGCTCTGCTTCCAGTTTGTGGCTACTGTAGATGCTCTGAGTATTCGTGCACAGGTCTTTGCATGGCTACATGTTTTCATAAGTATCTAGCAGTGGATATCAGTGTTCCACTGTACGTGTAGGACTGACTTTTGAATGAACTGCTAAGATACATTCCAAAGCAGTTGCATCAGTTTACGTTTCCACTAGCAGTGTGTAGGACATCTAGTTCCTCCATATACCTGCTAGCCATTGGTAGGTTCAGTCTTTTATTCTCAGCTTTATTGTGATATAATTGACATATAACCTGTATAATTTTAAAGTGTACAACTTGTTGATTTGATACACATATTCCAAAATGATCGCCACCATAGAATTAGCTAACATCTCCAGTGTGTCACATAATTACCATTTGTTTTTATGGTGAGAACATTTAAGATCTACGCTCAGTGACTTTCAAAGTATTGTAATTGCCATACTACCCATTAGATCCCCAGAACTTATTTATCTTATAACTGGCAGTTTGTACCTCTGACTCACACATCCTTGTTTCCCCCAACTCCCAGCCCCTGGTAACCACCATTTCAGTTTGTTTCTATACGTTCAGCTTTTTAAGATTTCACGTATAAGTGCTATCATGTAGTATTTGTATTTCTGACTTATTTCACTTAGCATAATGCCCTTGAAGTCCATTCTTGTAACAAATGGCATGATTTCCTTCTTCCAGCCTCTTTAATTTCAGCCTTTCTAGTGGGTTTATAATGGTATCTCATTTCTGTCTCTCTAGTGGCTAAAACCATGGAATATTTTTTCATGTGTTTGTCTTTTGTACATTTTCTTTGGTGAGCGTGTTGTGCAAAGTGGCTTTGTTTTTATCAGCTTGCTTTCATCCTATTATTGAGTTTTAAGGGTGTTTTATATATTCTAGGCACAAGTCCTTCTCCTGATATGTTTGGCAAGTATTTTCTCCCATTCTGTAGTTAGCACTTTCTTTTTATTTAACAAGTGCCTTTTGAAGAGCATAAGTTTCTAATTTTGATGAAGTCCAATTTATCTTTGTTTTTCTTTTATAATTCATGTTCTTTGTAGTCTATTTAAGAAATCTTGGTCCAATATCACTAACATTTCTCTTGTATTTTCTAGAAATTTTATAGTCAAAGATCTAATATTTTGGTTTATAAACCATTTTGCATTATTTATATACAGCATGAAGTAAAGATCAATTTTTTTTTGCATATGTATTAATTTCAACAATGCTTGAAGAAATTGTGTCTTCCTCATTGATTTGGCTAGGCAATGTTACTGAAAATAAATTAACCATGTATGTCCAGGTCTTCTTCTAAACACCCTTTCCTGGATTATTGGACTATATATTTAAGCCAATGCCACACTACCAGGATCTTTGTAGCTTTATATTAAGTCTCGTAATGAGGTACTTCAGGATTCATCTTTTTCAAAACTGTTCTGATTATTCTAGATCTTCTCTTTTAATTTCCATGTAACTTTTTTAAAAAAGGATTTTATTTTTTTGAGAAAGAGAGCGAGCTAGCAAGCAGAGGGGAGGCAGAGGGAGAAGCAGACTCCTCTATGAGCAGGGAGCCCAAGGATGCTGTAATGATCCTGAGATCATGCCCTGAGCCAAAGGCAGATGCTTAACCAACTGAACCACCCAGGTGCCCCTTCACATAACTTTTAAAGTTAGTCTGTCAAGCTACAAAATCTGTCCCGGCTCTGCATGGGATCGTCTTGACTCTATTCGATCATTTTGTGAAGGATTCACATTTTAACAACATTGAGTCTCCCATCATTGAACATAATCACCTCTGCATTTCTTGAGGTCTCCATTAGCTTTTTTCTATAACATTTCATAGTTTCGAGTGTACAGGTCTTGAACATCATCTGTCAAATTTATTCCTATTTCATAATTCTTGATGCCATTATTAATCATGTTTTTTATTTCAATTTATAACTGCTTCTAAACAATACAGATTAAAAAAAATTTTTTTAAATAAAATTGGTGCTCGTGATTGGCAGCCTCTAAAATGGCTCCAAATGACCCCCACTTCCAGACATTGATTGTTTTATGAGTCAGCTGGTTATAGTGACTCACTTTTAATGAAGAAAATGTGAAGATATTGATGAGATATCCCTTCTAAAATTACATATCAGAAAGACTGTACCTTCTCTTATCCATTTTCTCTCCTTCCCTCATGAAGCCCTCCCTCTGAGGAGAACCAGTTGTCATGTTATGATCTGCATTGTGAAGACATTACCATGATCAAAGAAAAGAAAAGAAAAGAAAAGAAAAGAAAAGAAAAGAAAAGAAAAAAGAAAAAAGAGCCCATGAGTCTCCAAACAGCATTCAGCAAGGACAGCAAGGAACAGGAGCCCTTAGTTCACTGGTTCACAAGTATTTGAATCAAGCCAACAACCATGTGTGAAAGTTTGGAATATCAAATGACCTCTTTTTTGGGGCAGGTATGGACAGAGAGAAAGAACAGTGTCACTGGTGTCTCTTTCTCCAAAGACGCTGATCCCATCATACAGGCCCCATTCTCATGATTCTGTCTAACCCTAAGTGCTTACCAAGGGCTCCATCTCCAAACACTATCACATTGAGGTTAGGGATTCAACATATGAATTTTGGGGGGACCTAAACATTTAGCACATAACATATAGTCTAGCTTTCACAGAAGGGTAATGTGAGCTTCAGGGACAAGTTGTTGGAGTTTCCCTTCTCAACAGTTTTTTAAAAGAATTTGTCTAGAATTAGTACTATTTCTTTTCCTTAAATGTTTGGTAGGATTCACCAATGAAGCCATATAGGCTTGGATTTTTCTTACGGGTTTTGCTCTTTTTAAACAGCTTTATAATCTAAAGTGTACAATTCACCTACTATATGATCCATCCTTTTACTATGTATAATTTGGTGCTTTTTAGTATATTCACAGATATGTGAAATCATCACCATCTCAATTTTAGAATATTTTCATCATCTCAAGAAGAGACCTTGTATCTTTTATTTTTCTTCTCCCACACCCCTTCTAGCCCTAAGAGACCAATAATCTATATAGATTTCCCTATTCTTTACATTCCTGTGAATGGAATCATCTAATACATGATCTTTTGCAACTGTCTTCCTTCACTTAGCTCAATGTTCTCAAGGTTCATTTATGTTGTAGTACTTCATTATTTTTTATGGCTAATAATATTCCATTTTAAGGATATACCACATTTTCTATATTCACATGTTAATTTAGGTGGTTTCCACCATTTGGTTATTGTGAATAATACTGCTGTAAACATTTGTGTACAAGTTTTTGTGTAAACACAAGCTTTAATTATCTTGCGTAAATATTCAGGAGTGGAATTGCTGGGTCATTTAGCAACTAGGTTTAATTATTTAAGGAACTATCAGTTTTGCAAAGTTTCTGGACAATTTCACCTTCCACCAGCAGTAAATGAAAATTTTGATTCCTTTACATCCTCTACAAGACTTGTTATCTGACTTTTTTGCTCTAATCATCTTCATGTGTGCGAAGTGATAGTTCATTGATGTTTCAGTTTGCCTTTCCCTGATAACTAATGATGTCATGCATATTTTCATGTGCCTATTGGCCATTTGTATATATTGTTTGGAAAAATGTCTATTTCCATCCTGTACCCATTTTTAAATAAGATTGAGTTTTAAATATACTATATAAATTCTATATACAAATCTTATCAAATATGATTTCCAAATATCTTTCCCCATTTTGTGGGTTGTCTTAACTTTGATAGTGGATTTTAAAGCATGAAATTTTTAAATTTTGATGAGGTCTGATTTATCTATTTTTCTCTTTTGTTACTCATGCTTTTGATGTCGGATCTAAGAATCTTTGGGCAAATCCAAGGTCACAAAGACTTATCCCTATGTTTTCTTCTGAAAGTTTTCTACTTTCCTCTTCTATTTAGATCTTTGATCCATTTTGAGTTAATGTTTGTATATGATATACCGAAGGGCCCAACTTCATTCTTTCGTATGTGCCTTTTTTACAATTTTACTCTGGTCAGAGATAACACTGTGCATGATTTGAACACTTTTAATATTAAGACATTTAAAGTTCAGCATATGGTCTATCTTAGTCAAAGTTCTGTATTCACTGTATTTTACTCTGCTTTTTAAAGACTTTTTTCTTCTTTGCTTTTTAATTAAGTTTCTATTTAGAAATCCTCAAGCACGGAGATTCTTTCCTCAACCATGTTTAGTCTACTAATGAGCTCATCAGGAGCATTTTTTATTTCTGTTATAGTGTCTTTGATCTCTAGTATTTCTTTTATTTTTAGTGTTTCTATCGCTCTGCTTACACGGCCCATCTGCTTTTGCATGTCATCTATTTTATCTATTAGAGCCCTTAGCATATTAATCATAATTGTTTTAAATTCCCACTCTTGATACTTCCAACATCTTTGCCATATGGAGTCTGGTTCTGTTACTTGCTCTGTGTCTCATCAAAGTGGGTTTTTCTGCTTTTTAGTATGCCTTCTGATTTTTTTTTCTTGGTAGCCAAACATCATGATGTATTGGATAAAAGAGGCCCAGTACTGGTTTCTGTAGGTGTTTCTGCGCATGAGTTTCTGCTTTGGTATGTTGTGATTCTTTGTATTTCTCTCTCAATTTGGGGGTTGTGGTTTGAACTAACACGTTATTTTTCTGATAGATCTAAGAAGAGTTGCTGATTTTTAAGTTTGTTCAGCTTTTTACTTGTTGTTAAGACACAGTGGCAACTTCCAAGCATCTTATATACCAGACTGGAAACCAGAAATCTGCTTTGTATATGTTGAAACTCTGACTTTAGGTAAACAGACATTCCAGGTTGTTATACACATTTGATTACTAGACTTCCTATTAAAGATAATAATTCTCAACCCTGGTAATATTTCTTGCTATATACTAACATGTTAGTATAGTCATCACAATTTTCCTTGGTTAGTGTTAGCATGGTGAATCTTTACCTAGGGTTTTTAAGATTTTTATTTAGTATGTGTCTATATTTTTAAAGTAAGATTCATGTTGAAAGCACAGTTAGGTCCCACTTTTAAATCAAATCTATATTATCTTAACATTTAATAAGATAGACAATTTGCATTTAAAAGAATTATTGAGGTCATTGAGATTTCATCTACCATCTTGGTTATTTATTTTTCAGTTATTTTCTTCTCTTTTTTCCTGTTTTTGTGCATTTCATTGGATTCTTTTTTTAACGATTCTGTCATATCTCTTACTGACTTAACTATACTTATATTTAGTTTTTTATTGATTGCTTTTTGGTTTACAGTATGCATCTTTAACTTACTGAGTCTATTGTGAGTTGTATTACATGCCTTAATATATACCTTATAAGCCTAAAATATTATATTTCCATTTTTCCTATTCCAATCTTTGTGCCACTGTTCTCATAATTTAACTTAAAACCCCACAATATTGTTACTTTTATTTTAAACAATTATTTCATAAAGAGATTTTCAAAATAAGATAAAGGGTTTTTATACATTTATCCATATATTTACCATTTCAAATACCCTATTTCTTTTTATAGATACTATTTTCAGCTAGTAGATTTTTCCTTCTGCATTATACACTTCTTATAATACTTATGGTTATACTCTGCTGGTGATGCAGTCTTACAGTCTTGTATATTTGAATATACAACCCTGTATATCTTTGTGATCTAGGAATTATGTTGTAGACATTTACCCATCTAATGTGAAAATGTATGCTTATATAAGAACAGCACATGAATGTTTATAGGAGCTCTGTTTATAATCATTAAAAAGTAGAAACAACCAAGATGTTCCTCAATAGGTGAATGGATAAACAAACTATAGTAGGTCTATAAAATGCTGTACTTTTCAGCAGTAAAAATGAATGAGCTATCAGACAGAAAGAGACTTGAGTAAATCTTAAGGGCATATTGCTGGTTGGAAGCAGCTACTATAAAAAGGCTACATAGTGTATGGTCCTAACTATACGACATTTGGGTAAATAGAGAATGTAAACAGATCAGTGGTTGTTAGGACTTCATAAGGAAGTACTGAGGAAGTGAAGCGCAGGAAATTTTTTAAGGACAGTGAAACTCTTCTGTGTGTTATTATAATGTTAGATACCTGACACTATACATTTGTCTAAACCCACAGAAATTTATAGCACAAAAGTGAACTTTAGTGAATACAAATTTTAAAAAATCATTTAGGAAATCAGGCAATCCTCAAGTAGATAAAAATGACACATGAATCTAATTATATTTAAAAAAAATGTATGAAACGCCCTGAAGGAAGTGGAAGGAAAAGGTTGCTGGCCCAAATAACTTTAAAAATTAGTCTGTAAGACTCAAAAGGTAAGATAAACTGTAATAAGCACTATTCTATAATTGATAGAGTTGTTTCCCAAAAGAGATAAAGGGACCTACTCATCATAGCCTATCAAGTATATATGATGTGAAATCATTAACACTGTTGATTTTTACCTTGATCACCTGAGATAACGTTTGTCAGATTCTTTCACTGTGAAGTTATTTTATTCCTCATTTTCAATAACATGTTCATTGGTAAGCATGGGCAATGTTCAGCCATTACTTTAAAAGTGGGGAGGTGTGCTCTACTCTTTGAGGGCAGAGTATCTACATAAGTTATTTGGAATTCTTCTGTATGAGAGAATTATTCGAAATTATTTTGCAGAAATACATACTCTTTTACAAAAGAATAATTATATAACCAGTCATTTATATCAGCACAGACTCATGGATATTTTATACTTTGAATTACAATATAATACTTCTTTCTTTCTTCTTATTTTTCTTTTGCTGATCAGATTGTTTGAGCTTTGACCATGGTTCCTCATTATATTGGCTCCTGTCATTTCGACATAACCTCATCCCTGAAGGGTGTTGTTCTGTTTTGTTTTCTGACCATTTTTTTTTCTGTTATCACAAGATGCTCCAGGCTCATCTTGTATATTTCCCACCCCAATCCTAGAATCAGTCATTTCAATGAAGAGGTCTGGTTCCTTTCATTAGATAATGGTATTAGAAACCAAGATCTGAATACTAGGTATGCTTGTTGCTCCTGGGATGTCATTGCTTATAGGCCCCCTCAGCTGACACAGCAAGGAAATAGATGTGTGTTTACTGAAAAGTGCTCATATACATTTCTATGGGTATTTGTAACCCACTATATATTAAGCTAAACATGAATTTATACTGATATTTCCAACTCCAGCTACTACCACATGGATTGTTACAGCTTCCTTCCCTTATTTGTAGCTTCCCACTCTAATAGTAAGAAACCTGGTGCCCACCATTAAACATTTATTTAATTGTTTAATTTCAGCACATGTGTATAGTGGTTTCAAGACAGTTAATTTATAACCTTTGGGAAACAACTCTATCTTCCTCCCAAGAACACAAAACCTGAATGTCTTAGTCTGGGTGGTTATAACAAAATACCACTAAGTTGGTTATAAGCAACAGAAATTTATTTCTCATAGTTCTGGAGGCTAGAAATTCCAAGATCATGGTGCTGGCAGATTCAGTGTCTGGTGACAGTTTACTTCCTGGTTCATAAAGGCCATCTTTTGATAGAGTCCTTACATGGGAGAATAGGTGAGGACTCTCTCTGGGGAGTCTCTTAAAAGGGCACTAATCCCATTCATGATGACTCCATCCTCATGACCTAAACATCTCCCTAAATTCCCACTTCTAAAACCATCACACTGGGGATAAGCTTTCAACATATGAATTTGGTGGGGGAGCACAAATTTTTAGTCTATTGTACCCCGTATGATCATGAAAAAGAAAACAAACAAACAAACAAAAACCCAACAAGTCCCACTTGAGGGAAATTCTATAAAACCCTGACCAGTACTCAACATTGTCAACATCATCAAAAACAAGGTAAAACCTGAGAAAATGTCACCGACAGAATAGAAAAAGGATATTAGGTAAAAACTAAAGAAATATGGATAAGATATGGACTTAAAATATGTAGATATCAATTCCTTAGTTGTGACAAGCATACCACAATAATTTAGATGCTAATAAGGCAAGCTGGGTGTAGGGTTTTGGAATTTTTTAAACTGTAGTGGCAATTTTTATTTAAATCTAGAACTATTATAAAAACTAAAAATTCATTAAAATCTTATTGCCCCTTTCTTTTTGAAAGTTATTTAGTTGGGTATAGAATTCTAGATTGATAACATTTTCCTTTCAGTACTTTAAAGATTTCATTTACCAGACTTTTCTGGCTTGCATTATTTCTGAGAAGTTGCCTGTCATTCTTATCTGTGTTTTATGTATATCTTGTTCATTTTTCTCTGGTTGCTTATCACTGGTTTGAAACAATTTCATTATGGTTTGCCTTGGTGCAGTCATATATGAGACTTTCTCAGAATGAAATAGTAGGTATTCAAACCTGAATGTTAACACACAGAAGATAGTTTTATTTCTTAAAATCATCAATTTAAGCCTATAAAATAGAGCATGAAACAACTAATTATGAAGGAAAAGAACCAAATGTGTTTTCATGTTCATTTTGGCCAACACTTAAAATACTACCAGTATTAGGTTAGATAAGAGGTTAAATTACATGTAATCTCATTTTTTAAAAAAGATTATTTATTTATCTGAGAGAGAGAGAATGAGCAGGGGGGTAGGGCACAGGGAGAGGGAGAGGGAAAAGCAGACTCCCTGCTAAGCTGGGAGCCCGATGTGGGGGCTTGATCCCAGGACCCTGGGATCATGACCTGAGCTGCAGGCAGACGTTTAACTGAGCCACCCAGGGGCCCCTGTAATCTCCTTATTTTACAAATAAACTTATGACTAATGTTGATGAAGCAACTTGTTTTGATCTCACAGCAATTTAATAGCAGAATGAAAACTGAACTTATTTTCTTTTTGGTTACTAGATAGTACTGTAGCATTGGTCAGCATCTATCCCCCCAGCCTGGTTGCTGAGTGTGGATCCAGAACCAGATTGGAGGGCAGGCTACTACGTGTGCTTGCCTTACCTAGTCTTCTTTCTATGCAATCAGTTTCACACCTACAAGAACATAGCATGTCAAGGACTTGGAGCATTCAAGTCCCCTTGATGAAGAGCCATTGGCTCAGTCCCTCTCTGGATTGATCCTATGTTGTGTTTGGGGAACGAACCTCAGTTGGAGTAATGCCTTCTCTTTGGACTCTGACCCATGCTGTGTTGCCAGGCTACAGTTTGACTTTCACTTAAAACCAGGGTCTTGGTTCTAATTTTCAACCTTAACTCTATATTAGATTTAAATAGCCTTCATCACTTATGCCTCAAGTTCATTTCTTATAAGGAATGCTGATGTGCAGTTCTGGCCATGAAACCTGACCTGTGGGGAACACTGCCAGGAAGTTTCCCACAGAATTCTATAGCTAGCTGTGGGAAATAGCTCATGAAAATTACTGCCACTGGGGTGCCATGGGATAAGCTGCACTATTCCTTTTTGCCCACCATCAAATTTTCCGAAAATTACCTCTTTAGTCATAAAGAATAGCTATTTCTTGTAGAAAATAGGCCTTTCAGAAATTTAGTTAATATTTATTCAAAGGAGTTTATTTAAAAAAAAAAATGTATCTCTGCTCTCCTGAACATGTACTGCCATTGCAAAATATCTCCCACATACTAGGCACACAATAAAGGTTAGCAAAATCCCTAGAAATAAGCAGACTAAGGAATGAAGAAATCAAAAATAAACGAAAAGTATACAGGTGTTCTTAGGCAAGAAATGACATACATTAACAAAGTCAAAACCGTTCTTTGTAGGGGAACACCCAAAGCAGAAACAGCTATGTCTTTTCCATCCTCAAAGAAATTTAGTCTAGAAGCATGATACCGGTCAATTGATATAGTTTGCACGGATGCAAAACATTTGCAGCTCTTAATAGGCCTAATGGTAGGAACTGTATCTGGAGATGAAATGTTATGGGGCCTCTGGCTGCAGACACCATTAGCCACAGATCTTTATAGAGGAAGAAAGTAAAAGTGAAGTTTACATGAAATATCATCTAGGTAACAGTGTATTCACACACGTATGCATGTACATTTATAAATATTTCCTAGGCTGCTTTAGGAAATTGTTGTAATTAACCTTAAAGTAATCCTCTTTGAGCTATGACTACTTATGCTCCATAAAGCAGAGGATTTTGCTCGTTTTGGACAAAGGAGTGGTTAAGATGGAGAGAAAAAAAAACAAAAGTGAAGGTGAAGTCTCTTTTTCAGCTAAGCAATTCAACAGCTGTCTGTTAGTATCTGCTTTCTCGTAGTTGCCCATTCCTAAATTCCTAAGTACTGGACTCTGCACAATTGAACGTTATCTGGATAAATACCTATTTACTTACATTTCACAGAACAAACAAACTTCAAAAAACCAACCAAATTTCTCTGTCCTGGAAAACATGCAGAAATAAGATGAACGAATGTATTACCATGGGACTTCTATCACAGAATTCTGAAACCAGGAGTAGGCAGCATATGTGGCCATACACATACAGCGGTGCGTGGATTCGAGGAGATTTATCCGTGTCTATATATAGACAACCTCATCCACCGGGGATAAAAACAGGCTAAAAAAGTAATGCTTAAAGCAGCTCTTGAATTTTTAGCCAGTTATCTTCCCCCTTTATAAGAAATGGTACAACCATTTGGGGGAAGACCTGCTGCCCAGGGACCATTTTTTAAGGCACACCACTAATTCGATCCATATATTTGAGCAACAGGATCATACACATATGGGCAGAGCCCTCGCCAGTTTGGTACTTTTCAGTACCAACAAAGTTGTTAATATGAAAGTAAAACAAAATGCTATTTACTGGGTATTTCTGGTCTCCAAGTACTTCATTACATCCTTTTGTTGTCCACTCAAGTCTTCAAGATTATACGAACAGAAACTACATCTCATCTGTTTCCTTAATAGGTATGGCTAATGATGTGACACAGGAAGCCATGTTTCTGCCCTAAGGGACATATCTGCTTTCACTTTGATACCAATTAGGAAGTGATTCTCCTAATTTACTGTCTACCAAGAGCACAGTCAGTATCAGTGAATTGATAATAACATTATATGACCATGGTGCAGATTCGCAATTCCTTATTTGTAAGTATAAAATCCAAAGGGTTCTGGAAACCAAGTATTTCACAACTCTTAGAAGCAGAACCTAACCTGAGCATTTATGCTTTTTTAAAAAAAAAAAAATCACATTTCATGGAACTATTCATCCCTTTAGTTGAGGAAATATTAACATCTGACTGTGGGATGCTACCCCAGACCCCACGAGAGCTATTACATAATAGCCAGTTTATGTTACAATATCCAAAAAATTCCGAATGTAAAAACACATTTGGGAAGGATGCTAATAATGGGGGGAGGCTGTGCTTGTATGGCAGCAGTGGCTTATGGGAAAGCTCTGTACCTTCCTCAGTTTCCTTGTGAACCTTAAACTCTTCTACAAAATTAAATTAAAAAACCCCCACATTTGATTTCAGTTTCCGGCAAGGATTTTGGATCTATACTACAAATGATTTGAAACCCTTGGACTCTTCATTTATTTAATAACAAAGCTTCTCAAGAATGAGAGCTTTCAGAGAAAAATTCTCAAACTCCATGAGATTTTTAAAAACTCACATCATAAAATAAGTTATAATCCAGAGATAGTTTATCCTGTCTGCCAAATCCTTTTTAATTATTTGTAATACCACCAAAAACATTACTTACAAATTCAGACAAGTTTTAATCACACTCTTAATATGAGCTTGCAGTCTCTGTTATCAAGATGGCTTGTGTTTGATTGATTTATTGGCAATAGCTGATTTTTTTGTAGGCAGCAAATAGTCATCTGGTAAATTGCTATTTATTTTTTGGCGGACATAGGCACACATGGACTAGAGCTCAAATGATTCTTAGACTGGGATTATACTTCCCACTTCACCACTATGACAACATGACTGTGATGCAGGATTATAGGCCAGTGCCATAGACCTCAAAGCAAGCAGATTCATACAGACTTGTGATGACGGAAACGACATATGTGGAGGATCCCCAGTATTCACAAAAAAACAGAACAAGGCAATGATGTTGGTATCACTGTGAATAAAAAGGAGCTGCGGACTGTCAGGGGAGGACAGGGCTTGCTGAGTGTACTCTTCATGCTGAAAGGGGCGGGCGGGGTCTGAGGGTGAGCTCTACCTCCTCAGAGACATTTCAGGAGCAAGTGTGCTGTGCACAGATTCAGAGATTACGTGGCCGTGAAACCTCACCTAGAGAACACGGGTGCTGAAGAAAGCCTATCAATGAAAAAAACAATTTTCAACATCCTTACCAAAACAAAAGCTTGTAATGATGTTTCGGTCCTTGAACAGTCATATTTACTGACTTAAAAAACAGAGACGGCTCATTTTCAAGTAGCAACTTAATAGAAAAGATAGTACAGGTCTCTTTTTCTAGATATCCTTTCCCTAAAGTTTCAAAAGCATTGCTAGTTTCTAAATAAAATTGATTAAATGTGAGTCACTGTAATGGACCATTGGAGTTGATGCATTCTCTGGTAGCAGCCCTGTGGATAATGGGTCAAAGGAATGAGAAAAGCTCCAATTGTCTGGGAGCCTTGAACAAACACAAAAGAGGCTATCAGAAAAGAATCTGAATTATCTCCGCAATGTAAATGAAGACACTTGTATTTTCAAATAGCCTGATTCATTGCTCCTTTTTATTTCTTCTGTTCAGGTATTCTGAGTAAATCTTTTTCAATCAAAATCTGAAAGACAGCTGGAAACCCCCAGGATGGCTCCACTGTGATCTCAATATAAATAGGAATCTTTCTTTCTGGTTCCCTGTGTGGCTCTTGGACCAATAGAAATATCATCACCTAGTAACTTCATACAACTCAGGCTCCATTTGAGACCTAATGATTCTAAGATCTCTGGAGATAGAACCTAGCAATCTATAGTTTAAAAAGTCTTCCAGGTGACTGAGGCACTGTCAACTTGATAGGAGACAGAGGTGAATATCAGGAAAACAACAGACTTGAGGAATTGCTGGCTGGTTGAAGGTTCTGTCCGCATATAATCTACAAGATGGTAACACCTAGAACTGAAGCCTGTGTACCCTTATGCCTTCCTGACCAGACCCTCACCAGGTGAGCAGGAAACAAGTGCTTCATTGAACTGCCTGCCATCCTCCTCAGAATTAACACTCACCGAGCCATAATGGAGAGTCAGTTTTTGTTTTTTGTTTTGCCTCTTGCTATTCTTTTCCTTCCTGCAGGGTCATGCGAGCACCTGAAACCAGTACAGAGTAGGGGGACTGGATGCTGTACATTAATGTGGTTAACTCCAGCCCTCGGTACCACACAAGTGGAGGGAATTCTTAGGTTCCCACAGTTTTGTTCTTCATCGGGTGTTCTTGCTGGTCAGAGCTTGTGTCAGAACATAAATCAAGACAGAGCTTTCATTATTGAGAATGTATTCCTACCATCCGTCTCTCAAAAACATCTACTGGATTTAAGAACACACTTAGAGACCATTTGTTTACATTATTATTTTGTGTTCTCCTAACAACAGTTTTCCGGCAGGAAATGGTTCATGAATCACATTTAGAAAAGCACTGGATAAAAGCACATGTGCATCCCTTGTTAAAAACAAACAAACAAACAAAAAGTGCTTTAAGTCTTCATCCAGAACTTTATTTGGTTTACTTAGATTTTATATCCGAATTGGCAGGAAAAAAGAATAGAGAAGATTTTCTCAATGAGTGTGACCTGGCTTAGAGTTATGGGTATACCTAGTCATTGGTGTTGCTTGATGGGGCCTGGAAGCCGATGTATAATGCAGACATTATTACTTTCTCTATGCGTTAAGAAGTGAAAGTGGTTGAGAAGCACTTGGTTAGAGATACAAGACCATTCTCAAAAGATGATCCCACTAAGGGCAGCTACGTGATCCAGTTTATGAGTCTGCCTGAAGAAATATGAAGAGTGGGAGCTGGGTTCCATGAGAATCTAAAATGACACACTTGGCCTTACAACGGGATTCTAAATGGAAAGTATTCAGGTGTGATCTTAAGAAGAAACATATATATTAGGACCCCAAATATTGGTTTGGGTACAGTGAGCAGGATCCAGTGTTACTTTCTCCAGAAGAGAGAAGATTCTTCTATGAGGGAAGAGACTCCCTCCCTAATACTATGTATAAACTGGGTTATGAGGAAGCGAGGGTTAAAATACAGCACAAATATTTTGTTATATCATTGCAAATAGTTTAGGATAAAGCATCACTGCTTTGGACAAAAGATAGGGGCCCTTCTCTGAGGAGGAAGATCATTAGGATTTAATCAGCACAATCAGGTATATCTTCCCAAATCTGAAACTGGACCTCAGATGCAGGACTTCAGCTGTATGGACAACAAATTTCAGATGGGCCAACATATCTGGAAAAGTGGTATTGTAAGTGGGAAGCAGAAGTTCCATCTCTTGAAAGCCACAAGATCTGTGCCTCTAGAAAACAAACTAATTAGGGGGAATCTAGTATCTAATCTGCTAACTGAATGATGGCAAACAGTCTTTATCAGTTCTGTATTTACATCTGAGAGTCCACGAGTACTTGCAATATCATTTTGATAGTTTCAGCCTATCTTCATCATGCTAAAGAGAACTAAGGACCATAATATAAAAAAAGGATCTTACCACCTTGGGCCAAAATGGTAGTCAGAGGAAAACAGCATCACAAAACCCCAAGAAAACAAATTCAAGAAGGCAGGTGTCATGAACTGAGTAACTCTGATTTAGTAGATTTTTCATCCTGTGCCCAACCTTGTCTGTTTTAAGCTTTTTCCTATTTAGCAGAGCAATGTTCGCTTATATCTGACAAGATCCAGAAAACCTGCATAGCGCAGTGATGAAGGTCAAATCAGCTTTTCAGCTGCAGTCAGGAACTAGAATTTGGGGAAAAGGAATTTATCAAGAAGTTGAAATGTGTGGTCTTATCCACAAGCAGAGCAGGTCAGGTTCCCGTGGTTCACCATAAACCCATTCCACCCCATGTCTATGACCACTTGATGAGTGTCAGACCTCCCTAGATACCATCTGGTTAGAACTGACTCAGAAGAGCAGTAAGATGGAACACACGGTGAAAATAAGCCCAGAAAATATCAGAGAAACATCAACTGAAAAGCAGGGAAGGCATGGACCACTTCAGTTAAGAACAAAAAGATCTCCTGCACCAATAGAACCTTACAATTTTGTAGAATCACAGAGGAGCAAAGTAGCACTTTGACAAGAATATGATATCCAAGTAAGAGTTACAAGATGCAAAAATTTTAATATTGCAGAGGGGATAATGTAGGTCAAATATGGGTTCAAATCAACATATGCTCTAGAAAAGTAAAGTTAAAAATATAAATGTGGTCTTGGTATACATTGCATGTTGTATCAAGAACTTAATATATTTAAAATTAAATTTTAAGTATCAATATGAAATCATGATGTAAAAGGACAGTTTTTCCAACTCTATCATTGAATTTACCCCCAGCACATTGCTTTTGTAGCACCAGCATTCATGCATACACTCATACACAAATTTGGTCTTTAATTCTATTTTCTACTAAAAGAAATCAGGGATCATTAGAGAGTAGTTGTTTCCATATCCTGATAAAAAGAGAAATCAAGATGATCCTGGAGTATCTTATAATTATAATAATGTAAGGCAAGTAGAATCTAATAGATGTTTGGAGAAGGGAGAAAGGGGAAAAGAAAGTAAAATAAATGGACACCCACTGGCCAACATCAGACAATTTGAACATACACTTAGTTATCTTAGCTTAAAAAAAACTATCAAAGTGATTAATAATATTTTCTGTACAAAAGAAAGGGCAGGTTAAAGTTTCCAAGAAAACATACAGAAAATGTGGAATGCTGTGTGATTCAATGATACATACATACTGTTCACTATTTGGTCAACACCTATATCTATCATCATAGTTACATAATGCAACATAAAAGTTTTAAATAAGCTTGTTAGACATTAGGACAGCGTTATATATAAATGATAGGACCCTGTGCCATGTAACTGTGATGAAATCTAAAAATGTATTTCAAGAAGTAGAAACTTATGTGATTGACACTGGAAAGGCCCAATGAAGAGTCATCGTCTCAAAATTCCACGTAAAAGCGAAATTATTTTGCCATAATTAGGGATTTTTTCTGCCATAATTACTGTAACACCCAGGTTACACGCACACACTCATCCACACACACACATAAATAAATCTAATGGCAATGGTGTTTTTGTTCTAAGATTTGCATATGCTTTAAAAATTGCTATGCATATTTATGTGTGTTTTCTTCTCAGGTACTTGAGATACTTAAAAGAATGTGGTTTACTAGTTTTATAAGACTAATCTATTAACTTTATGAAATATATTTAAATATTCATAATTAATTTTAATTGATACTTTTGTCAGTTGGTTTCTAGAATTAAAGAGAATCTGACTAATGATTTTTAGTATAGTCTAATTAGTTAATTTAATAATCAGAGTTTAAATATTGAAGAGAAATTGATTCTTTACCTACATTATCATGTTTTAATGATTAAACAATTGTTTACTGAATCAACAAGCCCAATTCATTGATTATAAATCAGAGTACAAAGTGCTTATGAAGATTCTCCTGGATGTGCAAAAGACTCTTGGGCAGTCAAGAGCTCTCAGCAGACCTGAATCTGAAAAAGGATTTTACATATCTTTGTAACTCCTACTTTAAGAATATAAAACATGGTTTTGAGAAATATTTTCATAAAAAGTGCTAAAAATGGACTTTTGTCCTTAAAGGGTTCTGTGTCTATCATTGAAAATGCACGCATGTGAAACACTTCATTCCCTAACAATATGGGACAAATGAAGTGTTGCTGGACTTCTTGGTTTATTGAAGACATCCATGATTTAATGATACTGTAATAGGTTTGCACATGTGAAATGATAATAATTTGTTACTTCTATAGCAATTTCCAAATATAACCTAAATTTCCAGAAAACATGAACCAATTCTGAACACTAAGAGTTATGCTTACTATTGAGAAAGCTGATGCATTCTCCTAGGCTTATGGAATCATAAAGCTGGAAGAAAACATCTTAGCCCAATACTCTTTGTTTTACAAGACAATTAGCTAAGGAAAATTGAATAATTTATCCATGTTTTCACATGCTTTAGAAGACCAAATGAGCATCTCATGATTCTGAATCCTATGGTTTTCCTCTATTAGAAGCCCTTAATTTAGTTTCTATACAGTTATCATCTTAGTTCACAAGTTTGTATCTAATGCGATTGACAAGGAAAAAAAACTACTGTGAGAAAAAGACCTACTGTGAGAAAGATTGGAAATTTTCAGCAGCAATAAGCATAACTTCTTTATAGCTCTGCTCTCCTGAACTGCATGTCCAAAATTCACTAGAAAAGTAAAGTGATTATGAAAGTAAAAGAATGGTTATTACTATTCAATTCTACTGACACAAGGATCTTATTTTTCCTCCATGTGTTCATGTTTCTGGTATCCATCATTTGATTTTAGCCACCCCCTGACCCCATATCTTAATTAGATCATTAAAAGAAAGGCTTAGTGTCCCAAAATGATTTAGGAAACATTTAGGAGAGTGGGGAGGGTAGCACTCTCTCAGGGTGTTTACAAACTCAAATCTTGGTGGGGCCACGGAGCTAAAAATAAATGAGAGGTAATGCCAGTTAAAAGAAAGGAGGAAATATCTGATAGGACTCTTGGGAAACTAATGAGTTTAGGCCCACATAAAGGTCAACTTCATTAAATGTACATACGTCAAAATAAATGAATGCATATTATCAAGTGGAAAGATAGATAGTGTTCAGCCCAAAGGCTGAAAGTTAAGTTTATTCTTTTCACAGATCATCTTTGCTATTCAAGGACAACATTCTAAATAAGCAATTTCCAAACTCTGTGGTCTTAGGACCTCTTAAAAATTATTGAGGAGCCCACAAATCTTTTGTTTATGTGAGCTATGTATATCATTACTTAGCAATTAAAATTCAGAAAGTACAATGTATATATTACTGATGTACAATTAACAAATATATTTCACATAAATACAAATAACATGGTTTATGAAAAGTAAGTACACTTTCCAAAACAAAAACATGAGGAAAATTTCGGTGTTTAAATTTTTGCAACTCTCTTTAAGATTTGGCTTTAAAAGAGCTCAATCCTCTTATCTGCTTTGGCTCTTGGTTTGTTATTTTGATTAACATATACGAAAGAGTTTGGATTCACAATAGTAGTTGGGAAAGGGAAGACTTCATAGGCCCCCTGAAAGTTTCAAAGCCCCCCAAGGGTCTTCAAATCACACTTTAGAAATATTGTTCAATAGTAAGAAAGGAAACCGGAGGAGAACATGTTAGCTCAGACCAAGCTTCCAGATACTGACCTAAACTTACAGAATGGTCCAAATAAAAATAATAACTAATTAAACACCACATTGGCTATCCTGGGCTTCCTATTTTGGAGACAGGTCTGCCACAGGATTTTATATTCCTGTAAGAGATCCATACCTATCTGTTGTCTTTTTTTCTATGTTTGGTGTTGATGACCAACAGTCGTTGCATACCTTTTGTAATTGTCATCAGTCCCTACCTGTCTCTATACGTGTATCTACCTACGTGTCTGTGTGTCTACATATAACTAGATCTGTTTATATCTACCTCTATCTCTGTATCTGTATGCCTATATCTGTGTCTATAGTCAGTGCCTACAGCCTGTTTTAAAATAGATGTTTGCATGTATTTAAAACTAAAATGCTTCTCTAATATTCATTCTGAGTTGTTCATTGGTTGGTAATAACTTTGCTAAAGTGAAGATGTAACCAAAACGAAGAGTTGAAAAATGACAGCTTAAATACCTGTCAGCAGTGAAGGCAAATACAGACTTTGCTCATCAAAGTCCACACTCTCTTTAGGAGATGGAGCAAGTCTGTGAATACAGGATAGAAAGAGTCGGCTACCGTGTCAAAAGCCAGGCAGGCTCATAGACTTGCTCTTTCCTTCAGGGCTTTGTTATGACAACCACAATTACATGCTTTCTAGGTCTCAGTCAGGGCTATAAGCCTTCCTGTAAAGATGAGCTATGGAAAAAATCCAAGACTGCTCAGAGATTGCTACAGATTGTTCCAATCCCCTCCCACCTTCAATAGATCATACATGACAGAAAAAGAGAATAGTGATGTCTTTCCAAATTCTCTCTCTCTCTCTCTCTCTCACACGCGCACACACACACACACACACCCTCACCCTTAAACAACCTTGTGTCCTTTTGTTTTGGGTAGCAATTCCTTAATAAAATGTTTACTCTTTAAATTTTGAACAACACTGGCTGGTGTTTCACTGGCTTGTATTTCACAACAAAGTGTATTTGTCATCGTCAAACTTGTTTACATGAATCAAGCAACACTTTCACCATAGACGAAGCACTGTCATTTTTTCTTCCCTCCCTCTGCCCTTCTAGGTTTCAAAGCAAAGTCCACAATATTGCAAATGCATTTTTGTTGACTTAAAGAGGACTGCTTTTTCCTAAAAATAGGTAGAATTTAATGACATCCCCAGTTCACAGTCCATCAAATCTGTAATGGGGATCATGTACCTCAATAAACAGAGGTGAGTTGGCAGCGAGAATGTCGAGTGTTTGGAGGGGACTATCTGCATTTTTCTTTCTCCAATTGAGCTGACACTTCATATTTTTATTTACTTTTGTTTCTTTCTGCCTGTCTTCAGAAATGCAAATAACTTATGCATGCAGATTTTGCAAGGCATTGCTAAATCGTGGTTACTAATTTGTTATGTCTTAAGAAAAATATTTCTCAGCAGGTTTGGATGATACATAAAACCTGTTCTGCCCATGACCTTGTCCTTCCTGTGGCTTTTTCTAAGATCTGTGATAATGACCAAGAAAAGGTTAAAAAAAGATTTGTCTACCCCAAAGTTTGACTATTTGGCCTATGGTCTGTAGAATTACCTTTTTTCAAATTTGGGGATGCATTCCAGAACTTACTATCTAAAACTGTTTTCAGTGACAGAGACAAATGTTTCTAAGAAAGATACTCAGGGTAACATCAATTAAAAGCAGAGTGGATTTTCACTTCAACCTTTCTTATAAGCACACTAAGTTATATACAATAAACTAGAAGTTCAGAATAATCATTAATTCATTCAACAAATATTTTATTGTTGCTACGTATCTGTGACCCCTGTAAGTTATTTAAAGCTCTTTGAACCTTAAAGAAAGGTAATTAAAAATTGCTATGCTACTAAGTAGGTGTTTGACCTCAGGCAATAATAAGCTTAACAATTACATTGTGTTTTGTGGTATAAAAATACACTCACATTCATTATCTTTGCCTGTTCACACATTTTATCTCTCTTTGCCAGATAAAATACAGGTTGTTCCGTTAAATATGAATTTCATAAAAACAACAAAAAATTATTGAGTATAAGTATGTCCCAAGCATGGGGCATGCTGTATTGTCATTTGTTAAATCTAACAATGCTATCTCTATTTGGAGAAGTTTAAGGCTGAGGGAGGTAGGCAACTTACCTCCCATCACCAGGTTTGGACTCTGTTCTTTTTACTTCAAATCCAGTTCTGTTTTGCCTACTACCCTTGTGCCTAGGCTTTCTGAACTTCAGTTTTCTGTCTTCAAATAAATAAGTAAAATTAATATGGTAGGAGTGGGTCTAAACCAGGGGACAGTGAAAATGCCTTCCATTTGTGAGAGGCTACGTTCACGGAGCTCTAATGAAGGTGATATGAAACAATCCTTTATTGATAGAGACACAGCATCAGTTAAATTCCTTCGTTGTCATCAAGAGAACACCTCTGAGCTCATTTAAGCCAAAAGAAATGCAAACATACTAGACAGCTTATAGGAAATCCGGGGGAACCAGAGAATCAGGTTTGGAGGCTACGGAGCCATGAGCGATTCACAAATTCACCATTATGATTGCCCATGCAAACCACAGTGCCATTGCCTCCAGGCACAAGATCTGCAGCTCATATAGTTGTTTCTGGGAAAGGAACTGTCCAGTAGACACTGACTGGAACTGCTTCTGAAAGCTCCTTATCTCTTTCCCACCCTCCATCATCTTCACCAGG
Organism: Ursus maritimus; assembly: GCF_017311325.1. Classification (NCBI taxonomy): domain Eukaryota; kingdom Metazoa; phylum Chordata; class Mammalia; order Carnivora; family Ursidae; genus Ursus; species Ursus maritimus. The sequence continues at coordinate 65,323,163 of NW_024426774.1, forward strand.
AAGGATTTTATGCATAGCCTCCTAATTCATATCATTTTCTTCTAAACTGCAATCTCCAGTTCTAACTGGTGTCACCTGGGTAGTTTTCCTATGTGTTAACTGCAAAACAACCTAGAAAAAAAAGTGTCTGAGTTTTACCCCAGATATGAATGACTCCTACAGTGGGCCATTCCCCACAAAGAGGTGATGTTCACTAAGTACTGGACAGCCGGGGAAGTACGCTGCATTCTGCCTTTAGAAACATGTCAGCATCATGCTCCTATTTCTATCACACATACACCTGCATCAGCTAACTTAACCCAAGCTTTCTTAAATATTTTCCTTTCTCATCAAATCCTAACAAAGATCATACATATCTTATACTGAATCCTCATCCATACAGCAACCTGACCCAAAGCACCAAACAATAAATGCATATTACCTCACTATCTATGCAAATAGCACTGAAAGTCCCAGAGAGTTTCCCATATTTTTCCAGATCCCTGGATTTTATTTCACTATAGGGTAGAAACATTGCCCTCTTAGACAAGTTCTGGTCACTTTAAATTCCAAGATCTCTTACGAGTTGTTTCTCAATTAACATATTGAAACATTAAAGTGCTGACAGTTGCTAATTTTTACTGTGAATGAACACTTAAATCCAAGGTCTATAATTTTCTCTATGTAAAAGTTTAAATAATCTATTCTTGGGGTTCCTGTTAGTTTATTACCCCTCTAAAAGTGACATTATATGTGCTACGAGAAAGGTCTTGAGAAAAAAAGAGACATTGTAGAACACGCATTGGTTTTCTGGGCACCAGAGAAGTCCTGTAAGGACTATCAAAGGCTAAATATCCCAGATGAACTATTCAGCTACCTCATAGGTTGAGTTAAACCCACTACCTTGCAGAGATCCTAAACTACATTCCTCAGAAACCCCTTCCTCCATGGTGCTGAGGTAAAGAACGGTTCAACGACATTCTTAGTGCTCTAAGCAAATTCATGGATTCCACTGGGGTAAATAAGCTTCAGAGAGAAATACATGTGTATTTTGAGTTTTATCTATAATTTGGATTCTTAGAAATCATATCTGAAGAAATGTGGAAAAAAATTAGAGCTGAAAAGAGATTACAACTTTTTTCAGAAGGTCTTCATTTCCCTCTTAAAATGTTGTATAGTTCTGTACTCTGCAAAGAATCAAACTGGAATTCAATAGTTTTTAAGGAAAATTCCAGGTTTTCTCTAGAGCGTTATTCTATCTACTTCAATTTGGGTGTGAAATTAAAGGAATCATTTTTTAGGGGAAATTTTTTTTTTTTTTTTTTTGTACAAAAAAAAGGAAAGAAAACCATGCAGGCTGCCTCCAGTTAATACATTATTCTTTCTGGTAGATCTGATTCAGTAGAGGAATCACCATTTTCTTCCACACAAGTGATTAGGATAATTCAAATTCTTTTAACAGCCTTAGTTTCTGCAATACTAATCTGTTTCCAATAAAACTTTGACTTTCTTTTCTATTTTCTTTCTCAGGTTAGAAAACATATTAAAACTATGTATACTCAATTTTCCCATTAATTTATATTAAGTGATTCCCCAGGACAATCAAGTATAAGGAAATTCACAATAAGCATTTTTATTCTTCAATATAATCTTGGATATAAAACTTTGTTAAAATAAAAATCCAAATGAGACTTGAAGGCAAAAGAAGTTACTAGATGGTAATCACTAGTCTTTAACATATGAAGGGAAGTAGTTGGTGGTTTTGCTTGTTAGCTAGCAAGATTTCTTGAAAAGAGGTAATGTGTTGTGGGAAGATGGTGATAATGGGTTGATGGTTTATGTTCTAGCACCCAATGTCTTCCTTTCTGGTTCTCTTCTTCAGCTGCTACCCATCTTTGGTCCATTTATCTGTATAAAGCTTATAATAATTTGACGATTTCTAGGGATGTCTTCATAAACTTCACTTGGACAACTTGACAAATGGCTCACAATGAAACACATGTATGTTAATTCATTTTCCTGCCAGCATATGGCACTTAGTCTTCATTTGTGAAGTCATTTACTCTGAAGGAAAAACTGTTTCCATCAGTGGTTCTGAGTAATAAGTCAAGTAGAACTTTAGAGAGTAGGTGTTCTCAGGTAGCTTTATTTCTACCTAACACAGGTAACTCTACCTACTCAGATGTATTTTTCGTTAGTATTTTCCTTGAGTTTGCTGTATTTTCAAGAAAATGCCACAAGTTTCTCAGAAAGCAATTAAAAACAATTTAATCACTAATACCTGTCTGTTAATTTTCTTATCACATGTGCCAGACATACTGATGAACATGACAATTATTTATCTCTGCAAACCTGCTTCTATTCAAGGAACAATCAAGACCCAGAATAAGGTTGCTGCACACCCTAATATGCAGTGACAGCTAACACATCTGGGTATGCAGTGCTTAGGCACTAGGGATGGAATTTAAATGTTGGAACAAGCAACCCATTTCTCAAGTTTGGTATCTTGGACATTTAAAGGCTTTACCACTAATGAATTTTCTACATAAGTAATTGTAACAATTGGGATAGTTCTGTTCTGGTTGTTAAATATTGAATTCAAAATATATTAGCAGTTCCACATCAGGCTCCTCCGCTGGAAGCCTGCTTCTTCCTCTCCCACTCCCCCTGCTTGTGTTCCCTCTCTCGCTGCTTGTCTCTATCTCTGTCGAATAAATAAAAAAAAAATCTTAAAAAAAATATGTTAGCAGATTGTTTTCTTTAAATATGCTAAAGGAAATACTGATAGATAATAGATCGAGAGTAGGAACTATAGGCTGTGTGGTTGAGGAGTATACAGAGACATACAGGGGTATATAGAGGTATGTAGCTGGTCTTCTCTATTTAGCATGCCCATGAAGAATAGGCAAGGACTGATTGATTTTTAACTGCAAAGTAATGATTTCCTGGGCCTCTCAGTCATTTGTCTAACTACTCTGGCTTGGTGTTTATCATCTCACTAGAAGCAGAAGACCTGATTGAATGTGCATTTCTGAAAGCTCCAGAGATTATTAAAGTCCAATTGTCAGCCTATAAATCATTCTAAGTTTTTATATTACGTGACTGAGGCATCCATGCTACTAATTGCAGATTTCCTTCTAAGGCTTTTATGATAGACAAAGTGCAATTCTCAATCCCCCTGGTGACTTAGTCTGCCATTTAAAGACTGAGTAATGTCACCATCTAGACTATAGAAAAATTTTAAATTTTTTTAAAGGCTAGTCAAATTATGGTTGGCTGAAACACCTGCCTTCTGATTTCCCAGTAATTTATAACATTAGCTATATAACTGTAACCTATATGGTATTTCCCTTTGTCTTTTACTTCAATTATTTCCAAAGTTTTTATTTTTTTTATTTTCCCTAAGATGTTTACCAATACAATAACCTCTTATTCAAAATAACTGAGATTCAATTCAAGAAACATTTATTGTGGGAAAAAAACATTTATTATGGCACTACAGTATTTTAGGAGCTATCCTAGGGGATCATGGTTTGGAGACAAAAAAAAAACCCTTATCATCAGCTGGAACACACATAAATACACTGAACGTAGAATGTTCTGCAAAGTGATGAATGTTAAAACTACGAAAACCTCTCCAGAGGTGGTTAACTCTAAGCTAGAAAAGGAGAATTCCTCTTGGAGTGTAAGAGATGTAAGGACACTTCAAAGGGAATATAGGCCAAATTTAGAGGAAGGCAAGATCTGTTTGGAGAACAGTGGTCAAAGCAGGGAGGGAAAAGCTTTATAGGAAGGGAAAAGCCAGCATAGAAGCTTCAGAGGAAACCTGGGATTAGTTAAAGCCATTTATAGGCTCTTCTTGGTCCTGTTCTTTTAAAATTATCCCAGCTGCAAAACCATAGTGGGGCATTACTGGTTTCCATGTTGCCTATTTTGACTGTTTTCCTGTCTCTATACTAGTCACATGCTTTCTTCTTTCCTGTAACCACACTCAATTATTTTTTATTTTTTTTATTTTTTTACCCTATAGGCACAGTGATATAGCTGTAATGCAGATCTGATCATGGCACTCTGTAGCTTCTGCCTGCTCCATGCGTCCTAGAATGCTGTACTATGTTCTGACCCTTACTCCCTCTGCAGGTACATCTGAAGGGGATCCCCAGCTAACAATTCTTGAGTTCCGCCTGCTTTCATACCTCTGTGCTACAGCATCTGCTCCATCTCTAAACTTGAACCCTCCTCTACCCTCTTCATGGCCCTGCAAGCGGGTACTATGAAGACTCAGCTCAGAAGTGCCTTCTTAGGGAATGCTGTCTAGAATCCCCATCCCTGACTAGCACAAAGGGTCAGCTTCTTCCTCTGCTCCTGCAGCACTTTCTATGTACCTTAATGGAAGCATTTTTCACACTGACTATAATTATTTTTGATCCCTCCCCTTTATCGTTTAGTTATCTGATACACTAACTAGGTCATCATTATTTTACCAGGAACTAGCAACAGTTGCTGTTCTATAACAGAGTCAGTATTATATATAAATGAATGATAATATTTAAGTCAAAGAACATAACATTTCTAAAGAAGGACTAAGCAAATCATTATTTTATACAGAAAGGTCAAGTACAATTAGGGCCGCAGTTATTAATGATCTTTTCAATAATAATTTCTCAAATTATGGTGGGTTGAGAAGTAAATTGGTGATAAAAAAATGGCAACAGGAGATCTTCTGTACAATATTTACAACTTGATCATCTCAGTAAGACCAAGGAGAAGTAATTAATAAAAAAGGAAAGATTAAAAATACAACACAGATGGGAAAAGTTTTTTTAACCAAGATAATGAGTAAGATCAAACAGCATGTGGAGAGATTTGTCTTGTGGAGTAAGAATATCTGTTCTTAGGTGGTAGTGGTATAAACTATATAGTGAAGAAATAGATAAGTTCAGAAGTAGAAGAAATGGGATGTGAGCATATTTATGCCTGATGTCTTCATTATTTGTTTCATTGGCTGGCACATAATAGATAAATATTTGCTGAATAAATGTTAACTCGATCTTGGGAGAGGAGAACCTAAGAGAATCAAAGATTCGGAGAATTTAGAGTAGTATGTCCAAGTGGTAGCTTGGGTGGGAATAAAGTTTAGCCTTTCGGACTATCAAGTATCCGTAAAAAGTTCAAGTAATAGTGGCAATAATAATAGGTATGTACTATGATCTGTCTCTCAATCCTAAGGTTAATGTGACTCAAAGTATCTTCAGAAACTTGCTATTTTCCTGAATCTGTAATATGCACCCTAAATAACAACAGAATGCGATCATGCAAATACAAAGTCAAAGGAAGTCCCCTAGTCTCCCTTTTCAAACAGATCATCAACGTTAGGCTCTTCCTAAACAAAATGCCAGACCCAGTTGAAGGTAGCAATCTTAAATGTGTTATGACATAAATTGTAATATTTTTAAATTGTCTAGTTTAGGTCTTATTGGGACAACTGCCAAGAGTCTAAAGGATTTAGGGGTGCTGGTAAAAGTTGTTATGAGAACTCGTGAGGAGAAAGCCAGAGCCAGAGAGACATAATGTAGGGTAGACAGGTGAGGAAACACAGGTAAGCACAATTTATTCTGCTGAAACTGGAAATTAAGGCTTTGAGGTTCTTTGGCCAGGATGTCAATGGACAATTTAGATAATATTTGGGCAGGGAATAGAATGAGTCTAATATGTTGTCAGGGAAAAGCATGTATTTGGGTCTATCAACCAGGTGGCTGGTTACCGTGCTTCTCATGACACTCAGGCTCAGAAACACCTCTTGGAGTGGTTAGAAACTAAGATAAGCATCTGAAGCTAATTTAGAAAATCCTGTGACTGCTTTTGCAGTGTCCTTTCCTTTTGGTCAGATTTGTCCTAACTCAAGCATTTTATCACTCATTTATCCAACAATTTTTTTTTTTTTAGTTTTTATTTAAATTCCCCCTCAGTTAACATACAGTGTAATATTAGTTTTAGGTGTACAATATAGTGATTCAACACTTCCATACATCAGTCACTATTCATCACAAGTACACTCCTTAATCCCTTTCCCCTATTTAACCCAACCCCCCCACCAACCTCCTCTGTGGTAATCATCAGTTTGTTCTCTATAGTAGAGTGTTTCTTGCTTTGCCTTTCTCTCTCTCTTTCTTCCCTTTGCTCATTTGTTTTGTTTCTTAAATTCCACATGAGTGATATCTAATATGGTATTTTTCTTTCTCTGACTTTTTTCACTTAACATAATACTCTCTAGCTCCTTCCATGTCATTGAAAATGGCATCATTCAACAGATATTTATGTGCAACTGACTCTGTGCCAGGCACTGTTCCATGTGCTGGGTTCTAACAGTAAACAAAGAGGCAAGATCCCTGTTATTATAGAAATTAATATTTTAGACCATGGAAAAGAGATCCTAAATGACTACACACATACCTGAGACGAAAAATAAAAGGTAAATTTTGTAGATTATTACGACAGATTGAAAAAAAAATAAAAAGCATAATGTAGGGAGTAGAAAAGGACTGGTTAGATTGAGAGGTTAAGAAAACCACTTTGAGAAGTTCAAATGTGAGAACTGATGGATACCAAAGAGCTAGCTATGTGACAGTATGAACTGAGAACATTCAAGGCAGAGGTATTGGCAGGAACAAAGATCTCAAAGCAGGGGTGAGCATGCCACATGGCTGAAGCCCGGGAAAGAGACTGCAAGAAAAGTAACGTGCTTAGGTCACAGCTGGCAAGGGAAAAAGGAGTAGAAGATGAGGGAAAATGAGAAGACAGACAAGAGCCATCTTTTTTGAAAGGCTGTGCAGGTGTTGGTAAATGGTCTGAATATTATCCTATCTAAAATGGGGAGCCAAAGGAGGATTTTAGCAGAAGTTTGACATGAGTTGATTTGTAATGCAAGCAGCAGTTCAAGAAGTGATTTAGAGAAAAAATAGGGAAGTTGTTAGGAAGCTACTGCGGTAGTCTGAGAAAGAGATGATGGATGCCTTGTTGAAAATAGCAGGGTACAGGTGGAAAGAAGTAGAGAGACTCAAGATTCTCTCAGAGACAAAACTGATAGGCCTTTGTCATCGGTTGATGAGGAAATAGAAGAAAATGAGAAATTAAGCATCAGAACTGTCGACCATTATGTGTTTCTGCTCCAGAGATTTTATTATTATTTGATATCCTGTTTCAATAAAACTTTCTTTTGCCAAAGCCTGATCAATAAGCTTACCCATTCACAGTGGATGCTTGGGTGTTTTAATTAAATGTTGGAGAAGAGTGAATGAATTACTGTAAAATAACAAGTATATTCTATCCCACAGGTAACTAACTTAAGTTGTATCCTTTTATTATATTCAATTATATTCTTCAGTTTTCTTGTTAGTTTTTCAATGTCCAAGTCCTAACTCTCAATAGTTGGTAAATTTGTTATTTAGGGCAAGAATGTTGGGGCGCCTGGGTGGCACAGCGGTTAAGCGTCTGCTTCGGCTCAGGGCGTGATCCCGGCGTTATGGGATCAAGCCCCACATCAGGCTCCTCCGCTATGAGCCTGCTTCTTCCTCTCCCACTCCCCCTGCTTGTGTTCCCTCTCTTGCTGGCTGTCTCTATCTCTGTCGAATAAATAAATAAAATCTTAAAAAAAAAAAAAAGAATGTTGTCTATTTTTCATAAACATCAAGAGAAAATTAAGGCTATTTTTTAACATTCACTGAGTTATGCCAATTGTTTCCAGGGTCAAATGACTTCACTATTTTCAGCTGAAGTCTTGTCTGGAATTAGCAGAGAGAAAACACCTGAAGGAGATGGAAGGAGGATGTCTGAGTTATAAAAACGGTTCCAGTAAGAGGAAGGTGAAAGAAAATGTATCAAAGATAAATTTGTCTTACTGGACAAACTTGCAAAGAGATATACTGCTTGGTCTTTCTGAGATGACAAGGCACCAAGGAAGCTTTATAAATTATAAACCCGTAAGAAATTACAGAAACAGCTTGCTGAATTTATAGCAAAATGGACTTTGAGCCCTCATGAATCTGTTCCCAAGTTAACCTCAAAAATTACCCTTAATTTAAAATTTCACAGTCAGTCCTCTGATGGGTGTACATTAGAGGTGTATCAGGTAATTACTTTTTTTAGCATTACATACAATTTAGATCCGATTCAGGCAATGTGGTGTAAATTCTTTCCCTTGAATCTGACCTTAACCACAAAGTCTAATTACCTAACCAGGGCAGTTAGCAGGGCAGAGAGAACCCATTATCTAAAGCAGGTCTTTGCAAAATGCCAGTTCACTCATCATTTATTGGCTAAAAAGCAATCTGACCTTGGGTACGAAGTCATTTTCTAAAATTCATCTTGGAATCCGGGAAATCCACTAAAAACTTAGCAAAAGTTGAGATTACAAGCACCAAACACTTGTTTCCTAGACACAGCCTGACATGATAGTGCAGCAGAAAACATTTCTAATGTTAATATTCTGATGGCAGCAACCACTGGCAAAGTGTATTTGCTTTCACCATGTGCAGTCACAGAAGCAACGTGATCTAAAGGCTTGTTGTGAGTGAAATGGCTCACAGTGTTTTGCAGACGACAAGAAGTTTCACTTGCACAAAGTCCTAGAATTAACGCGTCAAGGTAGGTGACAAGCTCTTAGGCTGATACATACATACATCAAGGAGCTGTGCTCCTCATAACCAACCTGTCATTCTTGATTATGTTCTGAGAAAATGTCCCACATACAAATGTGACTTTGTTTATTAAATTTAATATATTAAATGCAGTCTGCTGCTAAAAATTACTCCCATTTTTATCTGGGAGAATGTATTTCCATAAACTATATAATAGAGAATAATTTAAACAACATTAACTATAAAGAATTTGGAGAAAATATTATTGTAGTTTGCATTAAAATGTCATGAGATCAGAAAGGCTTGGAACAAATAATTTGATGGGGTCTTATTTTCTCACAAGTCCATGTTATTTGGAGTAGGGTATATACTGCCCCAAAATATTCTCCTTCGTAAACAGAACTCAATCTTAGGAGTTCCCAATGCAGATATTCTGAAATCATTCATTTGGGCTAATGACAGTACAGAAGGAGGAGAGAATCGTGTGTGCCTGAGGCAGAAGAAAATGCCAAGTGCTTGCTCTCTGAGGATCTGGTTAGTAAAACCAATGTGACAGTGTTCTCTTTCTAGGCTTAAGTGAATGGTTGCATGTTTGCACAAGGGTATTATCAAAGATCTCATGGTAGGGTGAGCCTGCGGAGTAGCAAGTCCAGTGCCCAGTGACTCTTACAAAGGAAAGGAAACTGACTCTTGAAAGCTAAGAGGTATTAATAGTCAGGCATAGGTGTAAGTATCTGGTTGTGGAGGCATGAAGCAACAGGACTGGATGTGGTCAAACCTTGAACTAGACGAATCCAAAGGGGTGGGAGATGTGCACTGGAGAATGGAGAAGGCATCAGGGAGCTGTGATGACCAACTACCTACTCTCTTCAGCCACTGGAGCAGAGTGACTTGACTTTAAATATCAAATTTTTGGAATGAATACAGTGTTTGGTTATAGAAGCAGAGGTTTTATTGTCAGAAGAATATTAAGCTTTCTTATGTATTACCTCCATGACTTTTGACATGTTGCTTAAATTGTCTAAGCCTCAAGTTCTTTATCTATAAATGGGTTAATAGCTGAGTTGAGCTTGCAATGAAGAAGCTACCTAAGTACTTAGTAATTTACGTGGCATACAGTGAGTACACTTTAATACTAACTTTTATTAGTATTATCTTTGGACTCCTTACATCACCAAATAGTACAGCCAATTAAGACAAGACTGATCCCAAGCCTGGGATGGGACTTGGGTCTATGGCCTTAAATAATGACCCAGCTACATTTTAGGCTATGTTGAGTGGCCCAAGCCACTGTTAGCTGTAACATTTTTTCTGGGTACAGGGAGTATCTATATTGGTTCTATTTTGCAGAAACCTGGGAAGCTTTATAAAAACTGATTCTGTGGTCCCAATCTCAGAGATTCTGATATGATTGATGTAGGGTGTGACCTGGATAGCAGAGATTTTAAAAGCTCCCCAGCCAGGTGATTTTAATATGCTCAGAAGGCGGGTGTCACCATCTTGAAGTGGAAAGACATCTGACAGACCAAAAATTTCTCTAAAAGAGACTGAGCCACGTAAACATGAACTATTTACACCAGCCCAGATGGGGAGATGAACTTAAAACGGACTGTAAATTTAGTAGAAAAGGAATAGTCCAAAACAGTTCAGTGTACTAATTGAAAAGTTTAAATTTCTTCAACATCCAGTAGGATGGAGGTTTATGAGGAAAGTAAAATCAGTTATAAGAAGTTGAAAACCTTTATTTTATATGAACAGTTACTGAGTTGTATATTAGGAGAGACAGAGAGAGAGAGGACAGAGGAGGGAGGGGGATGCAGACAGAGACAGATTACGAAGCAGAGAAGGTCAGCTGAGGCTTGAAGATGGTCTTGGGAGTATGTAGCTCCTGGGAGCACCAAACATTTTAAGTCCCATAGCTGATGAATCCTACTCCACCCTTGAATACCTCTGTGAGTTGCAAAGTAAATTTAATAGAGAAGTAGGAAGAGGCCTGGCAGTACTTGATACAGAGGGAAAAAATGAAAGGAAGGAAAAATGGAATGTGTAGAAGTAACAAAAGCAGCTTTAGCAGCAGCAAGAATGACAGACTAGTAGACTAAGCAATGAGATGGTAGGGTGCAAAACGAATGAACTGAACATTTTAGAAGGAGGGAAAGAAAAGAAGGCAAAGTGGGTAAGAGGCAGCATAGGTAGGGAATAACTCTTGTTATTTTCAGAGGACATTCTGATTAGGATGAGAAGTCTGCCCTCTCTCCTTGCTGAGAGGTTGATGTTGCTAATCCAAGCGTCTTCTCCTTTATTAGCAGGTGCTGGGAGACTTAGTGCTCCATTCCATGTGTTCTTGTCTTTGAGTCTCTAACCAGAAGCACTGATATTGGAAAACAACAAGCAAGCAAGGGCTGATGGGTGAATGTTCCCCAAAGAGCAAGTAGGAGGGCTGAATTTGAGTCTCAGTTTTCAAAAAAGAAAGAAATCTAATCACTTCTTAATCTCTGATTTTGGCAGCTGGAGACTTGTTCTCCCAGTAGATTCTTCTCCAAATCTCAAAACTATAAGCCTTAAACTGCTAACAACAGCCTTGCCTTTGCAGTCCATTTTATAGCCCCAAGGTCATTTGTGATTTGCATAATTAGCAGTTCTAATTTATTTTATTTCCTCAAAAATCAGATTTGTGATAAAAATAGAAATATTATAATATTCTTGTTCTTCAAACAGTTTTCATTCTGGTTTGCAATTGTTTTTAGGTACTAGAAGAGTATAATAATTAGGACCCATTATCAAGATGATTGGAACACTGAATCACTATAATGACCTCTGTCTATATAAATCATGGTGGCATGTTCCTATAAATGATAGTTTGATGGTCATCTCTGGAATCTAAATGCAAGGAAAAAATAATCCTATCTTGGTGAGGCAGACTCTACGCTCAAGAATACTAAGTGGAACTCTCTTCTAGAGAGAAAGCTACAAGTATTTTCCTTCAGAATATCAAGTGGGGGGTGATCCCACTCAAACAGGGCCACCCCGGGCAGCTGCTCCAGTACCCCTGGCGCCTACCGAGAAAGGAGAGAGGGAGCTCTGTACACGGTTTACCAACTTCTCCACTCAATCACCAACTTCTCAAAAACCACAGCTCATTGTGTCTGGGGAGCTAGCAATAAAAGAAAGCCGTGCAAGAAATGATTTTTCTTCACCTCTTTTTTAGAGTCTGTGTGCAGGGAAATGAGGGTTTCCATATGAACATTTTTTTTCTGACTCACTGGCTGCCCTGGTCACTTATTTCAATGTTTTCATCACAGCTCTTTCCTTCATAATTCATGTAAAGATGACTTCCTTCAGTATATTTTCCCTCCACTTTCATTGAGATCTAATGGATACATAACACTGTGTAAGTTTAAGGTATACAATCTAATAGGTTAATATGTATATATGCTGTGAAATACTTATCTCTGTAAGTCTAGTAATATTCATGACCTTATGTACTTACAAATTTTTTTCTTTGTGATGAGAACTTTTTGGGTTTTTTTCCCCCTATTGTGCCTCTCCCTCCATCTCCTTCCCCTCTGACAATGGCTAGTTCTCTGTATTTATGAATCTAGTTCTGCTTCTTGTTCATTTTGTTTTTAGATTCCACAGAACTGAAATCATATAGTATTTTCCTTCCCGGACTTATGTCACCGAACACAGTTCCCTCTAGCTCCCAATGTGTTGTCACAAATGGTAAGATCTCATCCTTTTTTATGGATGAGTAATATTCCATTGTGTGTGTGTGTGTGTGTGTGTGTGTGTACACACACATACCACATCTTTATTCATTCATCTACCTACGGACACTTGGATTGTTTCCCTATCATGGCTATTGTAAATAATGCTACAATAAACATAAGGCTGCTGTATCTTTTCAAATTAGAGTTTTCATTTTCTTTGCATAAATTCCATGCAGTAGTGGAATTACTGGATTGTATGGTATTTCTAATTATAATTTTTTGAGGAATATTTTTGCCAACAGTGCACAAGGGTTCCCTTCTTTCCACATCCTCATCAACACTTGTTATTCTTATCTTTTTTATTTTAGCCATTCTGACTGGTATGAGGTGACATTTAATTGTAGTTTTGATTGGCAGTTCCCTGATGAGTGATGTTGAGCATATTTTCACGTATCCGTTGGCCATCTGTATGTCCTTTTTGGAAAAATGCCTAGTTAGGTCCTCTGCTCATTTTTTAATCAGATTGATTTTTGGTGTTAAGTTCTTTGCAGATTTTAAATATTAACTCCTTACTGGATATGTCATTTGGAAATACCTTCTCCCCTTCAGCAGGCTGCCTTTTCATTTTGTTGAAATGAATTGTTCATTTCGCTGTACAAAGGTTTTTATTTTTGTGTGGCCCCAATTGTTTATTTTTGCTTTTATTTTCCTTGCCTAAGGTGACATATCCATAATTATGTTGCTAAGGCTGATATCCAAGAAATTACTGCCTATGTTTTCTTTTACGAGTTTTATGACTTCAGGTCTCACATTTAGTTTTTAATTCGAGTTTATTTTTTGTGTGTGGTGTGGTCCAGTTTTACTTTTGCATGTAGCTGTCCAGTTTTCCCAGCACCATTTATTGAAGAGACTCTTTGTCAATCTATTTTCCTCTTTGTCAGTCTTACCTATTTTCTTCATAGATAACTGGTCATCCCGGTGTGGATCTATTTCTGGGCTCTTTATTCTGTTCCATTGATCACGTGTCTATTTTGGGGTTAGTACCATACTGTTTTGATTACTAGAGCTTTCTAGCATATCATGAAATCTAGGAGTCTGATACCTCCAGCTTTGTTCTTTCTCAAGATTTGATTTGGCTGGTTGGAGTCTTTTGTGTTTCCATACAGATTTTAGGATTATTTGTTCTAGTTCTATGAAAAATGCTATTGTTATTTTGATGAAGAGAATGTAAGGTTTACTCTCTTAGCAACCTTCCAATATATAATACAGCCTTGTTAACTACAGTCACCATGCTGGACATTGTATCCCTATGACTTATAACTAAGTCTTTTTTTTTTTTTTTTAAGATTTATTTATTTGAGAGAGAGAGAGAAAGAGAGTGCATGCAGAGGGTGTGAGTAGGGAGACGGGCAGAGGGAGAGGGTGAGGGAGAGAATACGAAGCATACTTCCCATGGAGCACGGAGCCTGATGCTGAGGTCATGACCTGAGCCAAAATCAAAAATCGGATGCTTAGCTGACTGAGCCACCTGGGCACCCTGACTTATAGCTAAGCTTGTACCCTTTGACCACTTTCACCCATTTTGCCAACTCTTTACCCCACCTCTGACAACTACAAATCTGATCTGTTTCTAAGAGGTTTTTTTGTTTGTTTGTTTTTTTTAATTTCACATATAAGTGAGATCATACAGTTTGTCTTTCTCTGACTTATTTCACTTAGCATAATGTAAATAAAATAAATGCAAATCAAAACCACAATAAAATCACCTCATACTTATTAGAAAGACCATCACTAAAAAAAGACAAGAGGTGAGAAATGCTGAGAGGATGTGGAGAAAACGGAACCCTTGTACACTGTTGGTGGGAATGTAATGTTGCAGCCACTATGAAACAAAGCATTAAAATTAAAAACTTAAAAATACAACCACCAAATGTCCCAGCAATTCCACTTCTGGGTATGTATCTGAATGAAGTGAAATTACTAACCCAAAGAGAAATCTGCACTCCCATGTTCACTGCAGTATTATCTACAATAGCCAAGAGAGGGAAAGAAACTATCAACAGAAGAATGGATGAAAAAAATGTTATACACACACACACACACACACACACACACACACACTAGAATACTATTCAGCTGTAGAAAGGACATCTTGCCATTTTTGACAACATGGATGGAACTTGAGGGTACTCTGCTAAGTGAAATAAATCAGAGAGAAAAACAATACTATGTGATCCTTTAGCATATTTTGGCAAAGAAGAGGGAAAGCTATGGGAGGAGAAGATGGGATTGACCACAGTGATCCCAAATTCCTGCCACTGCTCTCTGCTCAGCTGCAGTTGATTTCTTCACTGCTGGTCCCAGCCTAGAACCCACAGACTCAGCACCTTTCCATGCAGTTTTGTAACAAAACAGAGTCCTCTGCAGGTTTTGGTTTGGGGATGGCCATGTATGCTTATATGCCTGAGATGATCCAGTTTTTGCCAGCTGTGCTGGCATATTTATTAATTGTGCTTACTTTCTGTCTGTAAAATATCCCTGCTTAGAAAACAAAGTATATAGTCACTCTACTGATTTCCCTTTATACTGACATTCCTCACTTCTTCCTACACCACCACCACACGGATCTGTCAAGATATTCCAGATTTTCTAAACCATTATAGGAACATAAAAAGAGCAAAAAATATGTTAGAAAATTGCAAATGAAATACAACACGTATGATTTTCCTTATAGTCCAAGAGAAAAAGACATAGATATGTATATTTATAGGGTTCACCCATGGGTGCACCCCAGTTTCTAATGTTTTTCCCATCCTAAAGATCACACTGCCTCTGTGTGTGTGTGTACGTACATAGGAAGGTACAAGTGGGGTCAGTCTCCATTTTGTTCTAAATATACACACAGTCTGAATGGAAATAGCTTGTTTGTGATAGACGAAGTGCAGACACAACTTTATGACAGATTCCCTGGGCTCCTTTTCCAATCACGCTACCATGGGGAGACCTGATTTCACAGAAATCTTGTCTCCTCAGACTTCCACGGCCCCCATGGGAGTATTATGAGCTACCTGCTGAATCAGACCCCATTACCTCCCCAAGGGGAAATCTCACTACCAGGTCACCTCTCTTCTCCCAGAAATACTCAGCAAACACCCTGGTACCCATGCAGGCATTTCTCCAGTCTGGTTTAGTTAACAGATTACAAGACACATTTGAGGATGAAAGAGGGAGGGAGGGAGGGCGCTAAGGGCTGCAGCCGAACAGCCCAGCATGGATTCCATTAAACCCAGTCTCCTTATAGCACTTAGCACTTAGCGCTGTGAACTGTTTCTCTAAGCATCCAGCAAATAAATGTTCAAATACATCCTCACCTACATATGCACACGGACACAAAACCATCCCAAGATAATCACCAGTTCTCAGAAACAGCACAATTTCGATTCAAAAGGAGAGAGAAAAAAGCCTATCTAACTGCCTTGCAGTCGGCAAGGCTATCTGACACCCACGGTGGGGGTAGCGTGCTACAGATTTATGCTGAGTAATGTCAGCTGTATTTCCCAATCCTGCCTATTTATGTCCCCTGAGGCCTGCAAAGATTAAGAAATAAACATGAAACCTTATAGAGTCCCTGAATATCTTCTTCATTAGATTCACAAAGATTCAGCTAATGATTTGATATTACAACCTGGGAGGACCAGGAAAAGTACATACAGGTTGCCCTTTACCACTGAGCCACTGTCTCGAGGAATGATTTCATTTATATTGATATGGCAAACCCACAAAAAAGTGAAAAAAAAAAAAAAACCCATGTCTCTACTTCTCAAATTTCTCTATTTTCCATTTCAACTACACCCACCTTAAGTACACCTACATGACACAGGATGTTATATGTAAATAAGCAGTCAATAGACAATGTTATGAAATATAAGAGGAAAAACAGGCTTACGGTCACTTAACGCTTTCTGGTACAAAAATACAATATCGACTATATGTTTCATCAGGTGGGTCAGCCCCCAGCTAAACACAGAAATCTTCATTCCCACAAAAATGTGAGTCAGCATGGGAGAGTGGATCAGACACGACGAAGTCAAGGAGGTATGGATAAAAATCCTGGGACTGCCACTATTCCCTCTGTAACACCGGTAACTTACTTACATTTCTCTGAGCTTCCATGATCTTAGTTTAGGATGCATATAATATTCTCCATCGTATAAAGTTCTTAGGATCATTAAACCAGAAAGTAAATACAGAACAGCCAGCACTATGTGTGGTGTACTTGCACTGCCAAAACACATGCTATGGAACAGGCTCGCCTGGTTACTGGACTGTATCTCAAACTCCACGTGGCCAAAGATGAGCCCATCATTTTTCCTCCAACCTACTTCTTGATAAAAACATCTTGTGACCAACCTTTTGGGAATCATCAGTGCTTGTTTCTTTCTCCCTACATTACATCTTATCAGTTGGTCAATTTGGGGCCCACTTCAAAAACAACTTTCCTATTTTTTCTCCTCTTCTTTCCACGGTCACTGCCTTTGTTCAGGTCTCCATCATCTGTCTTTGGAATTACTGCAGCTTTCACTAGTCTTTCTGCCTCCAGTCTCTACCCTTTTTAGCCCATCCTCCCAATTCTCCTAGAGTGATCTTTTTGAACCACAAATCTGATCATTTTCTTGCCCTCTTTGAAATAATTCAATCACTTCCCTTTGCTGATACAATTATTTTCAGCTTAGGCGGTTTTACATAAAATGTTTATTGACCCCCTCTGACCCACCTTTTTCTGCCAGTCCACAAGTACACTCTAGGCAGCTAAGAGTTGTTCTTCCCCAAATGTGGTACACTTGTTCAAGCCCCAGGGCCTTTGTACATGCTCTTTCCTTTAAAATGCTTTTCCTTTGTGCTGTTCAGCTGTTGAACCTAAATCATTCTTTGAACTCAATTTGAAAGACTATCCAGAGTCAAATGCTTAGTCTGACGATCTGAAGCTACTCGTACAGAAGTTTGCTATAGCAGTATGCTGTTACCTATTCAAAGCCTTCTGCCTATCTAACGAAAGAGGTTGAGTATTTTGTCTTTAAATCTCAGTATCTAGCGCGGCACCTCAGCAGGCTCACTGCCTGTGATGGGTGAACATGTGAGTGCATGAGCAGGTGGAGAAGAAACACTCATTTATTTGAGCTGACATGTGTCACAGGCATCACTGTAAGAGAAGGGCTGGTAGTTACGAAGCGAAAATGCTATGGACACATGAACCTGAAGACTGGGAAGAATGATAACTACCATACCAGAAATGTCAAAATGAGTTTGCAGTATTTATTTTAAATGCACCCAGCCTGTTTTGGTTCTGAGAGAGATTTTGCTACTGTGTTTATCAAAATGCCTAAGTCAAACAGAGAA
Organism: Ursus maritimus; assembly: GCF_017311325.1. Taxonomy (NCBI): domain Eukaryota; kingdom Metazoa; phylum Chordata; class Mammalia; order Carnivora; family Ursidae; genus Ursus; species Ursus maritimus. The sequence goes on from NW_024426774.1 coordinate 65,340,885, forward strand.
TGCATGGGGCTGTCATCAGTTACCCTGAAGTGACCTTCTAGGAAGCAGTATGTTAGTGTGGACAAACTTGCCAATGACACAAAGGGTGGGGTGTTCCTAATGTGTTCATTCAACAGATATTTTTCTGGGAATAGAATATATCCTTATTAAATCAGTGACTTCCTAGAAGGACTCCTATGACTCAGGATATAATTGTACTCATGGCTAAGATTCATTACAGAGAAAATATACAAAGCAAAATCAGCAAAGGGCAAAGGCACCTTGGGGAAAAGTATGGAGGAAACTAGGCACAAGCTTCCAAGTGTCCTCCCCCAGGGCATTCACACAGAATGTGCTTCATTCCTCCAGGAACAAGGTAAAACAACTGGTAAGACGGCTAACGTCAGTGTTACGGTTGACAATAGGATTGTGCAGAGGGGTAGAGGAGTGGTCTCACTGTTGAAACAATGTTACCAAAGGAAGGCTACAAGTAAAATTATGCAAAAAGAATGCAAAGATCTTGCACTGCAATTTATGTTCAGAGCCAAAGCTTAATGATTTGTGATTCTCATTAACTTCAAGTCCCAACATTTCTAAGAACAAACTTCTGTTTCCTCATAAGTTATCTTTGGGAATAAACATGTATAATACCCATCAGTGATTAGGATTTGTAAATGCTGCCCTCCACTGAGAAATAACTATACTTAAGGGGCACCTGGGTGGCTCAGTCAGTTAAGCATCTGCCTTCAGCTCAGGTCATGATCCCAGGGTCCTGGGATCGAACCCCACATGGGCCTCCCTGCTCAGCAGGGAGTCTGCTTCTCCCTCTCCCTCTTCCATTCTCCCTACTTGTACTCTCTCTCTCTCAAATAAATAAAATCTTAAAAAGAAAAAAAAAAAAAGGAAATAACTATACTTAACACAGTTATTTCCTATATGACTAACTGGCTCCTAACAACAGATACTGCTTGAGTCCTCTTAAGTTAAACTCATAAGAGGTATACCAGGGGTGATCAGTGATTTCTGAGGTTAACTATTGTAATTGTTTTGGGGTGCTACAAACTTTGCCTATATAAGACAGGGAATTTAATGGTTAAAGGTGTGTGTTCTGACTGCCCCGTTGGCCACTGGTCCTGTACCTCTCCCTCCCTATCCTCCGAGACACAGTATTGAAATTAGGCCAAGTAATAACCCTACAATGGACTGTAAGAGTTTAAGTAAAAGGAAGAGGTGCACGTCCCTCATTTTAAATCAAAATCAAGAAATAAACTTAGTGAGGAAGGCAAGTCAAAAGCTCAGAGAGCCTGAAAGCTGGCCCTCTTGTGCCACATAGTTGGCTAAGTTGTGAATGCAAAGGAAAAGTTCTCAAAGCAAATCAAAAGTGCTACTCCAGTGAACACATGAAGGATAAAGTGAAAGAGCCTTACTGCTGATACAGAGAACGTTTAAGTGGTCTGGAGAGACGATCAAAACAGCCACGACATCCCTTTAAGCCAAAGACTAATCCAGAGCAAGGCCCTAACTGTATTCACTTCTGTGCAGGCTGAAAGAGGTGAGGAAGATACATAAGAAAAATTTGAGGCTAACAGACGTTAGTTCATGAAATTTGACGAAAAAATGGTCTCTATGACCTAAATGTGTGAGGTTAAACAGCAAGTGCTGACAAAGAACCTACAGCAAGTTTACCCAGAAGATGTAGCTGAGAGAGTGAATGAAGGCGACTACACAAAACATTTTCCGATGTAGACAGAATTACCTTCTATTGGAAGATGATGCTATCTAGGACTTTCATAGCCAGAGAGGAAAAGTCAATGCCTGGCTTCAAACCTTCAAAGGACAGGCTAAAATACAGGTGGTGACTCTAAGTTGAAGCCAATGCTGATTTATCATTCCAAAGAATCCCCGTGGATTCCAAAAATCCACTCTGCCTGTGTTCTATAAATGGATGAAATCTTGGACGATAATGCACCTGTTTCCAATGCAGTTTATTGAATATTTTCAGCACATGGTTCAGACCTCCTGCTCAGAAAAAAGGATCCCTTTCAAAAAAAGCTTCCTTTCAAAATATTACTGCTCACTGACAACGCAGCTGCTCACCTCAGAGCTCCGTACGGTGGTATCAATGTTGTTTTCATGCCTGCTAACACAACACCCGTTCTATAGCTCATGGACCAAGGAGTCTTTTGAATTTCAAGTCTTATAATTTAAGAAATGCATTTCTTAAAGCTATAGCTGCCATAGTGATTCCTCTGGTGGATCGGAGTATAAAGTAAGTTGAAGTATTTCTGGAAAGGATGACCATTCTAAATGCCATTTACAATATTTGTGGCTCATAGGAAGAGGTCAAGATATCACGTTAAGAGGAGTTTGAAAGGTGAATCCAACCCTCATGGATGACTTTCAGGGGTTCATGACTTCAGTGTAAGGAGTAATTGCAGATGGGATGGAAATAACAAGAGAACTAGAAGTGGATCCTGAAGATGGGACTGAATAGCTGCAATCCCCTGATCAAGCCTGAATGGATGAGGGGTTACTTCCTATGGATGAGGAAAGAAAGTGGTTTCTGTCTTTTTTTTTTTTTTTTAAAGATTTTATTTCATAGAGCGGTAGACAGAGGGAGAGGGAGAAGCAGGCTCTCGCCTGAGCAGAGAGCCAGATGTGGGGCTTGATCCCAAGACCCTGGGATCATGCCCTGAGCTGAAGGCTGACACTTAACTAACCGAGCCACCCAGATGCCCCAAGAAAGTGGTTTCTTGAGATGGATTCTACTCCTGGTGAAGATGCTGTGGAGATTATGGACATGACTACAAGGGATTTAGAATATTACATAACCTTAGTGGATAGAGCAGTGGCAGGGTTTGAGGATGGACTCCAATTCTGAGAGAAGTTCTATTGTGGGTAAAATGCTATCAAACAGCATCACATGCTATAGAGAACTGGACAGGAAAGGAAGAGTCAATCAGTGCAGCCTCACTGTTGCCTTACTTTAAGAAACTACCATAGCCCCAACTTTCAACCACATGATCAGTCAGCAGCCATTAACATTAAACCAAGACCCTTAACCAGCAAAAGGGTTTAAACTCACTGAGAGCTCAGATGATGGTTAGCATTCTTACCAATACAGTGTTTTTTAAATTAAGGTATGTATATTATTTTTACACATAATGCTATCGCACACTTACTACACTACGGTATAGTATAAACCTGACTTTAATATGCACTGGCAAGCCACAAAAATTTGACTTGCTTCATTGTGATATTTGCTTTCTTATCATATTCATCTTATTGCAGTGGTCTAGAAGCAAACCCACAGTATCCCCAAGACAAGCCTGTAGTGGTGACAGAGGCGGTATGGCTTGCAACACCTACAAGATTTACTCTCTGGCTCTCTACAAAGTTTGCCAACCCTTCTACTATAGGCTCCAGGCTATAAATGGAGATTTCTGGAAACCTATTTCATAACATAAAAATACCAAAATAGATCACAGTCATAGACTACAAGAAAAAAAAATTAAGTGTATTTTTTAAAAAATTAATATGTCAAAATTAGATAGGCTATAAACACCACAGCTTAAGGGATTCCTTTATGGTAGCACATTTCTGAATGAGCAGAAAGGGCTTAGGCCTTATAAAAGAAGAGCCGTTAAATATAAACAACGCTTTCTCTTCCAGAACTGTGTGGCAAGCAGAGCCTTTCCTCATTGCTCCAAGAATTTTCAAGCTGTGTTAAAATTAACATTTTCTCCTAAAAAAATTATTATATGATTTTATGCCCATTAATTACCTCATAAAGTTTTGAGGTGCTAAATTCCAGTGAGAGAGAGTTTCCTCACTGTCCTCATAACTGTCCTTGGTTGAAATGTAGCATCAGACTGAGTACTGTAGATTTCCTCTGTGCTGGCATCAATGTGAGTCATCTTACGGACATTATTATAGTGCTGGCTATTAGTTTTGGGGTCTCATCAGAATTATAATCGTCTTAAGCACACAGAGGAGAAGTAGAACTATAGGACCAAGAAGGAGTCGCCCATTCAGAGAACGGGTTTGCTATCTGCTCTAACTCTAGCTTTTCAAGGATCTCCATGACCTAAATTCTTCTTGTCAGAATCAGACTTTCATCACTCCCTTATATATCCCATTAATTTTTTATTGTAATGGCTGTACATCAAAAATGCTGTATCATGAAATAGATGTTACAGAAAATTCTGTTTGTCCTAGAGGAGAATTCAGACACTGCCCAAACACTTTTTTGCCATCGCCTACAGTTTTTCAGTGTGCCCTACATTTGGGTCTCAGGAGAGTGAGATCTCCGCATGGATCCTGCCCACACACTCCTACACTGCTTCTCTGGTTCCTCACTGACAGATCTGGGTTGGCATTTTTCTGTTCTGGCTGCACAACCCTATGGTATTGTTTGCATAAAGGAGGAAACAATAGTTTCATTTTACACATTCAGCACCTCTGATCCTGAGCAGGAGCTGAAGTGTTGAGACCTGTTCTTACTGCTTTGCAGAGCCTCCAAATCTGTTACGGGGCATCTCATTCTCATGAGAAAGGAGCCTACCTGCCTTCTCCAGAATGTTTCACAGCATCCAAGAGAGGGACAGCCCAGAAATGGGGCAAATTTCCTTGCAAATGGTGGTTAAGACATCTCAGGATAGAGCCTTAGGGAAATCAGTAGAAGTTTAATCTTTAAAAATGAAATATGTGAATGATCTTCCATTCAAAGACTAAACAACAATACAGTAGTAGTAGCAGCAGGAATCCTAATGGTAACGATAATAATAATTCCAGATAAAATTTTAAATCCTTATGTTGGGTCAAGCATTATATCAAATTATATTGATAAAGGGATAGGAAACTACAGTCCATGGGCTGGTCACTCCTTTTTGTAAATAAAGTTTTATTGGTGCACAGCCACACTCGTTTGCTTATGTATTATTTATCATTGCTTTTCCTCTAGAGTGGCAGAGATATAGTACCTACAGCATGAACCATATGGGCCACGAAGCCTAAAATATTTACTGTCTGACTCTTTACAGGAAAGTTTGCTGAACCCCGATACAGATTTTTTCAATTGATTCTTGTGAGAACCTTATGACTGTTAATATTCTCATATAAATGCAGAAATTGAAATTCAAAGTAGAGTGAACATTCCCATGATGGCCAAGTCAATGGGACTTGATGTGCCCAATGCCATCACCCTGTAAGGCATTACAGGCTTTTACAGTGACCTTAGGCAACTCATTCTACCTCCCTCCTGGACAGAGGAAGGTTTTGGGTTACATGGTAGCCATGAGGTTTTGCTTCTGTAACTTTGTGCATGTCCAGCCTGCTTTGTCATTTCACATAGCAAAGATAAAGTCAGAGTTTGCTAGAAGCATGATATCCACTTATGTCAAAGGAGATTTTCCAAATGCTACTCGGGAAAGGGATTTCACAGAAGTAACTAGAGGAGTAAAATGAAATCATCACTGTTATACAAAGAAATGATGCCAGAGGCCTATTCTCTGTCATTACATCACACAAATGCCTTGTTCTTCCTTGGTACCACGAATGCAGTTAGTAGTTCTGGGACAGCAGTTCCCATCAATATGTATAAAATACAGAAATCAGCCTTGGGAACCCTAAGGTAGGCTACAAGAGAACTTCTGACTTGTCAGCCTTTCATGTGAGCAGTGTAGTTTCCTAAGTACTGCTTTCTCTTCAATCCATCTGTACTCGTGGGGCACCACATCTGCCATGCTGTGGCATTCAGAGATCCATTTTCACTCTTCCTGGCTCTGTCCACATCACAGAGGTGCTGCCCCTGCAGATGTGTTTCCTAGGCCCAACATCATTGCTGTTGGCTGGGTACCCCCATTGAAAGCACTGAGTGGGAGATAGAAAAAAAACTGCCTCCTGTGTGTTCTCTTTCTCTCTTCCTCTCCACCTTGGACATCATCTCAGGTAGCAAGTGTTTCTTCTCCATGATTCCAGCTCATTTCCTGCAAGACAGACTGATGGCAATTCCAACTTCTTTTCCTGTCATTAACCCCTAGGCTCCAGCAACCCTGTTCTGCTCTGGCTAATCTCTGATTGCTTCTGTGTTCTTTTTTGGCTTCTTGGTGATTATGTCACCTGTATAACTAGGTCTCTGCATGAAATCCCCCTTAAACACTTACAAATTCATATGTTTTCCTATATTTCCTCTAACAATTACATAACACTTGGTCAGACTCAAACCACCCAGGATTCTGTCAGAAGCAGCAGTCTCAACAGACGAGCCTCTAAATGTTCATGTTTTTCCTGCTCAACTTCAACCCAATCTTCAGGATGAGCCCCATTTCTCAGCAGCTGAAACAGCTCTGACCATGCATACCTTTGTCTAAATCTCTGAATTTAATGAAATGTTTCCCAATGAAGACTCATTAATTGTCATAACTGACAACATACAAAAAAAGTATAGCACTAATACTCACCATCCAGGAATTTATAAGTCTCTCTAGGCAGATATGATATATTAATATTAAAACAATTAAGGGATACAGTGAGGTGTGTGATTTAAGTACCTAAATATAAGAGACAGTAATGACTATTACTGCAGCCTGAAAGGAAAGACGGCATTGCAGTTGGGAATATTCAGGAAAGGTTTTAGATCATGAACCTGGTCAAAAGTAAAGGCTTTGGATCGGCAGTAGACAGAAGAAAGGCCATTCCAGTTAGAGGAATATAATATACAAAAAACACAGTTCAGTCCAAGTCAAAGCTAATAATTACTCATTTACATGTGAATAGGGAATATGCTGAAGTTAGATATAATAATTAGACATTTAATGATTTAATGATGAGCAAAAAGAATGTGCCCTCTGACCTTACAAAAACAGCACTGTTTAAGGAAAGGAGCCCTGGCTTTGGAGTCACAGATTTCTGTGGGGGGGGGGGGGGGGGGGGGTCCTGACTCTGCCTTTATTATTGGCATGGCCACACATCCTTTTCTTAAACCCACTGTATCTCAGTTTCCTCAAATGCAAAATAGAGATGAGAATTCTTCACAATGTTGATATGAACATGAAATAAAGAAGCATGCATGAAATACTTAACAGGGTGTGTGACAGACTATGGGCACTCAATTCATGATGGTGGGGGTTTGTAACGTTAGTCATTTTTCCGTTTCAGTCAGTCAGCCTATCAGCCAGCCTCCAAAGAGTACTAACAGATAGCCTATGATTCTCCCAGAATTTTTGTGAAGATTAAATAAGAGATGTATGTAGAAGCATTCAATAAAACTTCCTGGCACAGAGCAGATGTTCCATTTGGTATTTATCATTGATATTATCACATATATGCGATCTCAGGGGTGTTATAATAAACATACATCACCTTTGATCTCAAGGAATAGTCATTAACCTAAGAACATAAGACGGAAAATGGAAAAAACAACAGTATAACTCTGTGTGCGGGTGTGTGCGTGTGTGTGCGCGCGCACGCACATGCGCGCTGCTACCAGTAAACTCCTGCACTGAGGCATCATCCTTAGAACAGCCTGGATTGGGCACGGCATCTACTAAAACTTGAGGATAAAGTCCAAATGAGAGTTGGTGAAAAATTCTTAAGGACCGATACTGACATCTTGTCTACAGTGTGAACAGAACTTAGAAGCTCAGGCATGGCTCGCTGTGTGGATGGAGGGCTGGATGAGATGGCATTTGTTATACTGCTGGGTTTGAGTTTGTCCTTATGTAAAAGTCGAGGTGCAATGAATTAAGGTGGGATCAGTGAACAAAGTTTTGGGGCTCTGGAGACAATTACTAAAGAATGTACAAACAGCCTTTATTTTGGGAATGCTATTAACAGGCTGACATTCTCAGAGAGAATTCCAAGGAGAAATGGACTTTCATGAGGTCTGTGGCTCTGAACGTTCTGTGGTCAAATTTCCTGCTTGAGAGGCAAAGACAATAGACAAAGAAAGTAGTTACGAATAAACTCGTGGACAAGCCCCCAAATAGGAAGACCTACTTTATCATTCAGATTAACCGTAAGACGGAGGCACAATGCCATTGTTGTGTTAATCCCCCTTAGGACAAAATTAGCTGCAGTTCCATCATTAATCCTGCCAAGAGAGGAAATTACTTGTGATTATATCATGTCACTTCATTATTTAACTCTACCTAGATACTCCTTGAGGTTATAACTATTTACTTTTTCCTTTTTATTAGGCCAATTACTATGATTACACTGCTGCAACTAAGGACAAGATGACAGTACTTCAACAAATGTATTTATTTTTAGCAATTAATAATAATTGAGCCAATCCCTCCCCATAAACAGAACTAGTGGTCCCTGGAACATCAAGATGAAAAACATTTTAGAATTCTATTCTGTGGAAGATTTGTTTATATCATATTTTATAATAAGGGGTATAAGCGGAGTAAAACTGCAGGAAGCCTGTATGAAAGTATATGTTGTTTTCAGTTATTACAGTCATTCTGTTTTGTCATTTACAACTGGATCAAATTATGTTATTCCAGTGTGGTATTAAGAAAGAACAGTAGTCAAGAAGTCACGTCAATAAGCTCTAGTTTTATTTTGTATGAACTTCAAAAAGTGGACTTTATCATTAGACCTTATTTTTTTCTTTTAATCTATAATAATATAGGATTTGAATTCATGGTTGGTATCAGCTTTTCAACTCCCCAATGCTTTGATTCTAAAAATTAGATGGATCATGTCTGAGTGTGGTTCTACACCCTGAAATTTATTTCAAAAGGAAATATAAATAGTTTCTAGAGAACAATAAATACTTCAGTCATGTATTCATTCATTCATCTGATATGTGCGTCACTTAAAAATGCTTCCTGAATGTTAACTACGCTTATAACATTGTATGTGCTGTTACGGGATGGGAGTTCCTAACAGGAAAAATCTTAAGTCAAAGACTTGCAGTGTATTTGTGAATTCTACCAGTTGCCACCATGATAGAGATGAAGATGTGAACTGTATCAACCATTTACTAGAGATGGGAAAGCCACGTAACGATAGTGTTTCTTACAATGTAGAGCCTTGCAAGAGGTGGGGATCATAACCTTGGCTTTGCAGTCCAATAACTCTTACCCTGTCCCCAGGAAATATCCCATTAAACATTAAACCGCTTTAAATTAGGAACTGCTTCGAGACTGCAGCTTTGGTCCTTGGATGTTCTGTCTACATCGGGCTGTGTAAAACTGAGTGACCAAATAAATGAGTGACAGAATGGGCAAACGAGAGAAGGATGGTTAGAAAGATGTTTACCCAGTAACTTGTGGGAGAACATTCTGCCTCACAAATTCTTGGAAAAAAAAAATACTTACAGATATCAAATTGTCTACTCTCAATAAGCCATTTGCTCATTAACTGATCACAATAGAAGAAAAATAGATGTGGCTAAAATACTAAGTGTACATGTTTAAAAAGAAAAATATCAAAACAAGACAATTGAAATATAATAGAAACAAGTTTAGTTATGTATTAATTGTTGAAGCTGACTGACAGGTATGTGAGTTTCAATATACCATTCTTTCTATTTTTGCATATGTTGAAAATTATCATAATAAAGAATTAAAAGTAAATAGATATGCTGAGCAGGTTTTATTTATGGCAGCTGTCATGCTTCACTCTGGTGATCACAGTCCATGTAGCACAGGAATCATAAAACAGGAATTCAATGCTAGTGATATTCAAATATAAAATTACCCTGGCCCTAGGCACTGTTATGTCACATATTGGTACCACTGTAATGGAAATGATACGGGCAGCTAGAAAGGCAAGATGATGTCCCATAATGGTATATAGGGAGATTAGCAGCCAAAGCAGGACTTCCAACCAAAATTACGACATATTTATTCAGAGCTAGTTAAAAGGAGGGAGAGAAAGGGACAGATTTAGGGTCATATCATGGACTTTTGGGTAAAAGACTTCTCTTTTTCAGCCAACTTTTGACATTTTAAAGGGAGAGTGAGTGGCCTTGGTAGCTACTGATAATCAGTATTAAAGAGGGGGTCAGCTTGATGTGAGCTATCATGGAGTCCATAGTATATTGACTTACCTACTCTACATTTTCCACGCTTACAATTTTCCCGACTGATTAAGGTGGTAGCTATCTTTCCTATGACACCCTCAATATGTAAAAGTTCCAGTCATCTAAAATGTTTATTTAAAACTCCAAACTCCAATCCTTCCAAACTGCATTTGAAATATTACAGTTTTGACCAACATAAAAATTTACTGACCTCACTATTTAGCTTTTTACCGGATTTCAACCATTCTATGAATTAGGCAAATGGCATCAGCTTAATTCTAAGAGTGACTCAATAGGACAGAATCTCAAATGATGTTCAGAAAAAGAAAGTACTCTCTATGTCATTGCTTCCTGGGGTTCACAGATGTACTGAGCCTGGATTACTTCCATAGTCACCATTGCATGGCTTTCAAAGATTTACATCCTTATTGAAATGGCTTGTCTTTTTCTGACCCATTTTTCCCCTTCAGGTTGCCCACGATCTCCATTTGAAACTATTATTCACCTGGATACAGATGATAAATATCCAGAGACACATCAGATTTACACCAAGCACTGCACTTCTCCCATCAACCATGACAGCCCATAAAGATAAAGATGCTAGGGTTACAGTATTTTAGAAAGTATTTTCCAGTGTCAAATACATGATTCTGAAAATGGTTTGGTAATCCATGTTCTAAGAAACCAATGTGCTAAGAATAAAAGATGATTAAAGGTGTGAGTTTGTGTTTATGTGTGGGAGAAAGTTTCATCACACCTTATGTAACATAGTTTATAACAATACGTTCTGCATTAGCAAGATTAATTTTCTGGAGTCACACTGAAGTTTACTCAAGACAGATGCTAGTCAACAAGATAGGACTCTAAATTCCAGGGAAATGTTCCAAGGGATCCATGGTCTGCTAGTTGAAGATAGTCTTTTCAATCTGCCTTCCCCTTCGAATTGATTCTTCAGTGAGGTATAATAGAAATTTTTTCAGAACTGCACTTGAAAAGCATGTTGTACCCTTGATTATGAACAATTTCATATTATAGTTTCTTAGGAAACAACTTGAGGTCCTAGTCCCCAGTCTGAAATATCTTTGCCTCTAGTTTCTCCTCAGCTCCCATCTGTCTAGCTCACAGCTGTCATAGCAATTACCCTAACGTGTTACCTGAATCTGGAGAGTTCGCTGCTCTTTACTGCTTAACCTCACATTATGTATGGCTTTCTGTCCTATGGATCCTCACCGTGAAGGCCATTCACACTCACCCTTAGGTCCAGTTCCATCCTGACTCTAGGACTAAACTAAACCCAAGTAAGAAAGATTTTTATAAACAGTCAAAAAGATTAAAAGTATCATTCAGCAAGATTAGATTATTGATTGTATCTGGAGAATGAAAACAAAGATGAAGTGAGGAGTTGTCTCAGGTTTCTCAATGGAAGGCTGTGTCTTTGTCAGTTATAAGGAGTTTTGGATGCATGCAAAACACATGTAGACAGTTGAATATATGTAACTATACATTCAGGAGAGAGGACTCAATTGAAGTTAAGAAAGTATGTATCATTGGCAAACAGGTGAAAGATGAAACCCAGGAGTAAATGTTATAAGCCAAGGATCGTATGTTGAGTGAGAAATGAAGAAGATCAAAGAAAAAATATGGGAAATCATAATATTAAAGCATGGAAAGACAAGAAGACTCCCAAGAAGGCAGAAATGAAAAAGCCTGCAATTCTCTCAGATGCAAACTCACACACTCAGCTGACCATAATCTCACACATATCTCACACTTTACAGACCACAAAATGAACTCCTTAACTCTCCCTAGGCTTACAAATTTCATGATTGCTCAAACAGAAAAGGTTATTCTGTTTCCATTCACTCCCTACATCCAATCCATCGGGGACTCCTGCTACTTCTAACTCTGGAAATTCATCTCCAAGTCTTTAGGTCCCCTCCATCTCAACTGTCACCTCCTCAATCCAATTCACCAGCATCTCTTGCTGAAATATTCTCTTAGCAGTTCTTACCACTGGCCTTGGCCTATTATCTGGATCATGTCACTTCCCTGCCATGGGTGAAAACTTTAAATATTCTGTTACATTTAAAGTTAAAACTGGCCCCTTTCCAAAAATGAAAGGTGTTGCAGGATCTCCCCCTTGCCTTTGTTCCTCAGCCTCCTCTCGTAATACTGTTTCCCTCTCTCACTGGGCCACACTGTCTTAGTCAGCGTTCTCTATAGAAACAGAACCAATAGGATAGCCAGATAGAAGGAGATAGACAGATAGGAGGTGATTTATTAGTAGTAATTTGGGTCACATGATTATGGAGACCAAGAAGTCCTACAATCTGCTGTCTGCAAGCAGGAGGACCAGGAAAACCTGTGGTATAATTCAGTCTGAGTCTGAAGGCCTGAGAACCAAGAAAGCCAACGGTGTAGGTTCATGAGCCCAAAGGCCTGAGAACCAGCAGCACCAATGTCTATGGGCAGAAGATAGATGTCCCAGTTAAAATACAAGTATAAATTCACCCTTGCTCCACATTTTTCTTCTATTCAGGCCCTCAAGAGCTGGAATGATGCCCACTCACATTGGCGAGGGTCTCTTCTTTCCTCAGTTTACCAATTCAAACACTCATCTTTTCTGCACACACTCTCACAGACACACCTAGAAATAATGTCTCAGTGGCTATTTGGGCATCCCTTAGCCCAGTCATGGTGACGTGTAACATTAGCCCTCCCAGCCACTAGTACACCTGCATACCGAACAAACTTGCCAAACTCTTTTCAGCCTCTGTGCCTTCGTGAGTGGGGTTACCTCAAAACTTCCTGTAAGCCACTTCCCCTCAACTTAATTCTTACATGTAAGTCCCATGAGATCATTACCCATATTATTAGGTAGCGTATCCACAAAAACCAGCACATGCCTGAGATTAAGCTGCAAGAATTAATAAATTACGGACTTTCCTGGTTGCCAAATACCCACTTACCAAAATATACTCATGCTGCTTCTAAACTTGCCTGGTCTGGCTATGAAGTTGCATTCCCGACCCATACAGTTAATCAAGACATCAACCTACAAAATTAGGTCGTACGTAGTCCAGCACTTACATTTTTCTTCTGTCAGATGCCCAATTCTCCTTTTTCCTTACTACTATTACCCATTATAAGCCACGGAGTACATCGAGGCTGTCCACTCCTTTATCATCAAACAGGTCTGGTTTCTGACATCCAAGCTACCTTGCAGAAAACCTACCTAAAGTGTGCGTGCCAGTGTTCTGAAGTGATGTGTCCATGGAGATACAACTTAAGTGTCCTCCAGGAAATTTCCAGACTAATCAGTGTTCAGTGATCACACCTTTCTCTTCACTCTCATGACTTATGTCCTGCTAGGCCTTTTTAGAGGTGTTTCATGTGCTATTCTGGATTTTAATTTTTTTGCCTTATAATGTTATTAGTTATGTCTGCATTGTTTCTCCACACCTACCTTGTCACAATTTGAGGATAATTTGTCCTGTTCAACTTTGCCTCCTGTAAAATGTCTTACACACTGTAGTATTTCAAAAATATCCACTATTTATGTAATTGATTCTTGGATTCACATGAAAATATTTTGGTAGTAATAACTGGGAAATATGTTAAGCGTGAATAGAGAAATTTGGAACACTTGTCATATATGGCCATATTTTATTTGGAAATATTTGGTTGATTAAAAAATTCTAATGTAGGGACCCTGGGTGGCTCAGTCGGTTAAGCTTCTGACTTTGGCTCAGGTTATGATCCTGGGATCCTAGGCATTGGGTTCCTTGCTCAGTGGGGAGCCTGCTTCTTCCTCTGCCTTCCATTCCCCCTGCTTGTGCATGTGCGAATGCTCTTTCTCTCTCTCAAATAAATAAAAATCTTAAAAAAAATTCTAATGTAATATAGAGAATTACCTTTCTTGGTACTTAATTTCCCTACATGTATATATTTTTTCATTTTGTTTTAGAATGTAGAAAAAATAAACTACTAGGTACTATCACAATTAATGAAGAATAAGAGGACTTAGAACTGCTAAGTAAACACTTGCCCATTGGAACCGATGTAATGTCCTGAGAGTTCCTAAGAGTGCTGTCCCACTTCTGCTCAGTAAGTGCCCTTTTATACTTTGTTGCCTTTATACTTTGTTCGTCTACTGGGCATTCCATGCTAAATTTAGTGAATCAACACTGCAGCTATAAACAAGAGAGGGATTAGTGAGCTTTGAATTATACAGCAATAAATTTATTGTGCCTAAAAACAATCTGATCCAATCCCTTTAATTATTTGAATTGCAACTGTATAGATAATAAAAAATCTAACAGATAATATTTTAATTTTCTTTTCTTCTAAACAAAAAATTGGTAGTAAATGGATCATCTCAAAGCCTGAATGTGCAAAATTGTTGATAGATTCCTACATTATCCAGATGCTCCACAATGTCAGGGCTACTGAAAAATGAAGCAATTATAGAGTAATTCCCATTGGTTTCACAAGGAAAGATTAAAATGAGGTTTGGAAATCTGAGAATAACAAAATACACTTCTGATTCAAGATGGTGACTGATCATATGCATGTCTCCTATTTTCATACAAAATCATCTAAAATGATGGAAGATTCATTAAAATATATATACTCCCATACATAACAGTGTTTATAAATGAACAGCAAACCAGAAACTTTGTGGAACCCTGAAAAGCACAAAACAGATGAGACAGGGTAAAGAAGGAGACCATATCTCAAAATGTATGAAGCAATGACACCAAGGGTACGCCATGCCCAAAAGTAGTGAATGCTAGAAAAAGACAAGGCCCAGAGGTCATATAACAACATAATTTTATGGCAAAAAAAAAAAAAAAAAAAACCCTACTGAAATTTCAGCCAAGAAATTTAACCTGTCTTAATCTTCCTGCTTCCTCTTAGTTAAAACAACAAGACGAACTCTTCTCAAGTGAAAAACAAGATCTGTGAGCTTGACAGTACTCTGGTGCAGCCACAGGAAAAAGAATAGTAGTCTGAGTCTCTAACTCATCTATAAATCTCATTCTCCAAAGCAAGTCCTAGTACAAGCTACAGGAAAACTTCCTTCCTCTTCCCCCAAGTAGGTTCCTTATCTACAACAGATAATTTAATAGGAAATACCCATTAAAGAGGAGTACATGGTCATAAATAAACACATATGAATAAATGCCAACATCATGACAGAGAAAACAAACTCAAAATTTAACTGGTAATAAAATGGGTGTAATTAATATGCTCAGAAGGCAGAAAAAGTATTGCAGGAGAGAAAGATAGGCTATTGTTTTAAGACAGATTTTTGGATAGAAAAATGGAAATTTTAAACTAAAGACATCACTAAATGCACTAAATAGCATACTATGCAAAACAAAAAAGCAAATTCATTAGCCAGAGGAGCACATCAAGAAGTTATCTTAGCGTGAAGCACAGAGGGGCAAAGAGATGGAAGATCTAAAAGAAACATTAAGAGAAATTGAGGATAAACCTGGATTTTCTGCCATCTGTTGAGGAGGAGTTTTAGAAGGGGGAAACTGAAAGAAAAAAGCTCATATTTAAACAAATAATAGTAAAATTTCCCAGACCTGAGGGAAGGCAGGAGTCCAATGTATTAAAGCTTTGCAAGTGTTAAGTGAATAAAAACAACACAAGTAGAAATAGTGTAATAATGTTTCAGAACATCCAGATAAAGCAAAAAGTAGTTTTAGCACTTTTAACAATAATAAACATTACCTAGAAGGAAGAGAATCAGAAAAATGTCTGACTTCTCAGCAGCTACACGTTTCAAGAAACCAATAAAACACTGCCAAGGATTGAGAGAAAATTGTATTTCTTTATTCCTTCCCTTCCTCTCTCTTTCTCTTTTCTTTTCCTTCTATATTATGTAGTCCTTTGTTTTCTGTTTTTAAAAACATTTGATGTCCCAGTTGGCTAACACTTGCAGGAGTAGAACTGACAACGGACTGGCAAAGACAAATTAATGAATGTAACGATAAGGTGAAAAGCTCAGAAAATCAAACAGAAAGATAAACAGTGAGAGACAAATAAAACTAAAAAAACCCAAACATAAAAAATATAAAAGACAAATGGATTTGCTACTCCTGGGCTATGCTTGCAGTTTGATAAAGTTAACTTAAAAGTGACCTTTAGAAGCACTTAAATCTTTCTGTATTTTTATTATTGATCAGCCATTTACAGAAAAACCATTAAGAAGAATAAACTGAAGGAAATATAGCATGTTTATACTTGAATTTTACTTCCAGTAAAGACGGAGTAATAGGGACCAGATTTACTCTCTATCTTCAAACAACTGAAAAACTGCATAAAAGTATATGAGCCGATGGTTTCTCAAACACTGGACCTTAGGTAACTCAGAACAAAAGTGCCTAAGAGAGAAGAAATAAATGAGAGCTCAGAAATGGTCCCACCTACTGCCTTGTGACTGTGTCCAAGACAAAGCAGAAAGGTGAGCCCAGGTGGTACCTGGCAGACTCCTCCATTGAGCTGAAGAAGCTGAGAGTCCAGGGAAATTAAGGTAGCTCCAATGTGTAGAGCAGAGTAACAGGAGAAAGCTACTGGTCAAAGATTGGCAAGCTATAGCCTACGTGCCAAATCCAGCCCACAGCCAGTTTTCATAAAGCCCATGTACTTAGAATGGTCTTTATATTTCTTTATATTTAAAGAATATAAAGAAAAAGAAGAAAAATACGTGACAGAGTTTGTATGTCACTTACAAAGCCTAAGATATTTCTATCTGACCCTCTGCCAATCTCTGATGTTGAGAGAACACTGGAGATTGCAGAGACTTTTCCTGAAGTAGTCTTCAGAGTACTTATGGGGGCTTGTGTGTGAGAAACTTACCTGGGGCCAGGGAAATGATTAGCCAAAAACACTTGAGGGGAGGACTGAGAGCTTACACCAGACCAGGAATGGTGCTGGCTCCATGAAGCCAGACTGGAAAACTATCATTCGCTTGCTATTGGGTAAAGGATGCTAAAGGGTTTTGCCTCAGTAGTGGGGAATAATTATCCCCAGACTAAATACTGTGCTGGTACTAACAACTCTTAAAAGGGATACCAAAAAGGATCAAATGGTTTCCAAGTAACTTAACTTCATCTTAGAACAAAACTATAGAGTATTTATATGAATACAAAAATACCCATCTCCCCCAAAATCTAAAATTTATAATTTCTGGTGTTATACTGAAAATTATCAAATGTGCAAAGATCCAGAAAAATACAATGAGGAGAAAAACCTGTCATATTTAAATAAAATGGAACTCACAGTTATTATAGATTTAGTAGACAAAGAAATTTAAAAATATTGTTTTAATTGTATTCTTAATTTCAAAAAAGCTGGAGGAAATGTTAGACATTTTATAGAAATATGAACTTCCAAATGAACATTACACTGAACTTCTAGGGATAGAAAATAAAATGTCATAGATGAAAAATACACTGGATAATAGACCAGACATTAGAAAAGAAAAGACAGTATATTGTAAAATACAGTAATTGTAACTATTCAAAATAAAATAGAGTGGTAAAGACAGAACAAAATGAAAACAGGATTAGAGAGCTATGAAAAAACAAATCGTCTAATATATGTGTAATTGTTGTAGTCCCTGAAGAACAGAGTATAAATGAGGCACAGAAAATATTTTTAGAAACAATTTCTAAAATTTTCTAAATTTATGGGACATAGAAGCCCACAGACTCAAGAAGTTCCTTGAGCACTGACAGCATATTTCTCAAAAAAAAGCAATGCAAATGAAGCAACATCTTTAAAACACTGAAAGAAAGGTCTCTACAACCTTGAAATGTATACCCAATAATAGTGTTTTTCAAAATGAAGGTGAAATACCATTTTTTAAGAAATACTCAAAGAATTCATTACAGACAGATCAAAGAAAGGTTAAAAGAAGCCATTAGTGTGAAAGGAAAATGATACCAAATGAAAATGTGGACCTATTGAAGGAATAAAGATTACTGAAAATGATAATGACTGTTTTGGCAAATATATAAGATTTCTCTTTTTATTTAAATCTCTTTGAATGATGACAAACCATTTAAACAAAAGAATAACAATATTACATAAGCAGATATTCAAAATATAAAATAACACAAAGGCCCAGAGGAGAGAAAGTAACTGTTCTAAGGCTCTTATATTATACATGAACTGGGATGAGGTCATTTGAAGGTAGACCACATGAAATTAAATATACACTAAAAACCCAAAGTCAGTAATAATAAAAAAGGCAGTTAAATGACCATTAGAACTACAAAGGAATAATGAGAATTATATAAGCAGCAGGGGCACCTGGCTGGCTCAGTTGGTGGAGAATGCGACTCTTGATCTTGGGGTCGTGAGTTCGAGCCCCATGTTGGGTGTAGACATTACTTAAAAATAAAAATCCTAAAAAAATTATATAAATACACAACTTAAAGGAGGCAGGAAAAGAGAAAAAAAAGGAGCAAAGAACAGATAGGAAAAATATAATATGAATTGCACGATGGCAGATTTAATCCTGACCATATAATCATATTAAATGTAAGAGATTTAAAACTCCAACTAAAAGGCAGAGATCATATTTGATTTTAAAAAGGCGTAACTTAATATACATGCCTCAAATGTTTATTTTTCTAGTAAAAGAGCTTCCAAATTTGTGAAGCAAAACCAGACAGAACTGCAAGGAGAAACAGACAAATCTGCAAGTAGAATGAAATTTCAATAAAATATACAATAGAATCTTTGTGATGGTAGGTATAATAAAATCCACGAAAGAAAAAATGCTAAGTTGGACTTCATAGAAAGTAAAAACTCCTCTTTGAAAGAAGCTGAAAGAATGGCACGACAATCCATAGAAAGGAAGAAAAAAAATCTTTACAAAGCCTATGTTCAATAAAGGACACATCGTAGAATATCTAAAAAGCTCTCAGAACTCAGTAACAAGAAAACCAACGTTTTTTTTTAATGGCCAAAAGATTTGAATAGATACTTCAACAAAGAAGATACGTAAATGGCAAAAATGCTCATGAAAGGATGCTCGACAGGATTATTATGGAAATACAAATTAAAACTACAATGGAATATTACCATATACCTATTACAATGGTGAAAATTAAGTAGATTGACCACGCAGGTTGGGTGAAAATGTGAAGAATCTGTTACTCCCATACACTGTGTGTGAGAGAATGTAAAAAGGTACAGCTACTATGGAAAACAATTTGCCAGTTTCCCAGTAAGTTAAACATCTATCTATCAAATAATCCAGTCATCCAACTTTTAGGTATTTACCCAAGAGAATCACATGAACCTACAATGACTTGTACACAAATGTTTTTAGTAGCTTCATTTGTAATAGCTCCAAACTAGAAACAACGTAAATACCCATTAACAAGTGAAATGGAGGTACAAGTTGGGTATACACATACAATGAAATCTATTTAAAATGCAAAGTAACACGCTACTGAAACATGCTTTCTCTGTAGTTTTTTTTGTTACAGAATAATTTTTACATTATTAGGGTATTAATTAGCATGCACATACTGATAATTCTAAGAATTAAATAATTTCCAAAAGTTAATTTGTAGTATGCTCACTGTAAAACATAATGAAAATAAAGTCACCCAGAATCTCTGTCTCTCTCTGTCTCTCTGTCTCTCTCTCTCTCTCACACACACACACACACACACACACACACAGTCTCAGTATTTTGATATACATTGTCATGTTTTTTGTATTCTGGTGTTTTTTTTTTTTTTTTTTTAGTACACTTGATCTTGTACTGTAACATTAATTTACATGTAATTAACAAAGAAGAATTCACTGGTGAAAGAAGTCCTACAGATAACACCTGTCAGTGAGAGATCTGCAAGTCACGTGGATGATTCTAGTATAATTTACATTATGTCCTGAGTACCTACTTTGTATTAGGCACTGTTCCAAGCACTTTATATGCATTAACTCACATAAATCATAACAAATGTCTTTACAGATCAAGAAACTGGACACAGGTGTAAAACCAACATTTGCATTCCTTGGTAAGAAAAATGGCTAATCATTGCTGAATGTAGTTCAGTTTTATGAAGGGAAGCCACAGAGTTTGTCCATTTTATGGCACAATGAATACAATTTCTCCATTTTACGTTTATACTGTTTAAGTAGTTTAATCTTTTTGGAGTGACAGATAACAGCCCTGCTCATTGTTTTAAGTGATCATCAAATACTGGAAAAAAATTTACCTGAATTTTGTCTACAGAGAGTTAAAAATTGTAGTTACTTTTTATTATTACCACCTCCGATGCACACTCAAAATTTGCTATTCTTTCTTTTCAATCTTATGTATCATTTTTTATTTCTTTCTTTTGTCAACATTTTCGTCTGTGTGTCTGCCTTTCTTATGCTTATTTATACTTTGCTTTAGCCTTCATGCCTCTGCTTTCTGGTCAGAGCTTCATACAGATTTCCAAATAAACCTTCTAATTCCTAGAATAGACTCTTTTCAAAGTTCAGTTTTGTATTCAAAGGTCTTAATAATTTTTTAGGCTGGTGCTTTTTTCTCTAGTTCTCTCATTTTTATTGGCCTAATTTGTTTAGTTCTATTTACTGATCATCAATAAAGATAGGTCTATGCAGACCTTGTACTCAGCCCCATGCATTACTACATGGATAAGAGAGTGGTAAACTCTCATGTCATCTTTATTCTACTTACAGAGGATAATCTGGAAATTCTGTACTTAAGGATGAGTTGTGACCGAAGGCAGGAAAAAAGGGCCTATTTCAAAGCTTCAAGTATTTATCTGTATAACCAGATGATACCCAGCCAAAGGCAGAAAATGCTGTTGTTTAAAATAGGCTTGTCACAGGCCCCCATTTCATCCCCATTTCATAAACACTCACAGACCTCTGGACTTAGTATAAAGACAGAGGATGACCCCCTTCCTCCCCAAAAAAGCCTAATAATGTAAAACTTTATCACTTTTGTGGGTAAGGGTACAGGCACATTTTGCTAAATGTAGAGAATTATTTCTGTTTCTTTATATTGGTCCAGATAGTGCTATTTTAAAAATTTGTCCTTTGGGAAGTGTGTTTATGTGTGGTTTTATGTCTGGAAGCATGCACACATGCAGTCACAGTAAGGCTGGGGATTCATACATTTGCTATCTGATGAACATTCATTCCACGCTAAATAACTTATCTGCATTTCACACTAATGAATTTCAAAACGGTTTGGACTACAAAGACTCCCTGAAATATTCCATAGATGCTCCTCCTCCGCTTTTCATGGATTTTTGTTAGACTGAATGCTCACTTTGGAAAATGACATGGCAGGTGTTATTGTGTTTAAGGCTTTGCATATGTGATAGTGGACAGAGCCAAGCCCTATGGACAAGGTATTATTCCTGAGGAAGTTTGAAGAAGCAATGGCTCAGGACCTGAGGACAGATACTAATAACTTGGTGTGTCTTTGTACGGCTGTAACTGCCATGCTGTGTTTTTCTTGTATTTTAATTTATTTTATTTACTCTAAGTCCTGTAATAGAATTTAATAAACCTACCACCTAATATGTATACATTGTTAAGATTTAAGTTAAATAGGGAAGATAGGTATAGCTTGTCTTTTTTTTTTTTTTTAAGATTTTATTTATTTATTTGACAGAGAGAGAGACAGCCAGTGAGAGAGGGAACACAAGCAGGGGAGTGAGGAAGAAGGAGGCTCCCAGAGGAGGAGCCTGATGTGGGGATTGATCCCAGAACGCTGGGATCACACCCTGAGCCAAAGGCAGACGCTTAACGACTGAGCCACCCAGGCGCCCCTAGCTTGTCTAACTTTGCTCCATTCACTGAGGTTTGTGTATGGATACCAGCACTGTACCAAGTCCAAGTGTTTTAGATGGTAACTTGCGATAAAATGAGAAGCGCTGTGTAGAGTATTTTTGAGTAGTGAGGCACAGGTAATGGAGAAAGCCATTACCTAAGCAACAAGGACCCATTTTCATAAATATACTAAAATTAGGTAACCATTTGACACAAGGGGGAAGAATTGAAAGAACTGGCACTTTTGGTTTGACAAGAGCCTATTGGTCATGTCCTGGTTCCCCGCCCTGTGGGATGTTAAAGCTAATCCATTGCCTGTATTAAAAAGACAAGTTTAAGGATACTGGTACCTGCCTGAATAATGTTTAATATGTAGCGCGCCTCTCTTGGACCAACCAATGTAGTATATTCTCCTATTCCTAATGAATGCCTTTCTGACAATCTCTACAGACGAAAGTTTATTAAACGCACAATCCTCAGAGTCCTCCTTCCAAGGTTCTTCTTATCTTAGCTATGACAGATCCTATCTTGAGAGGATGACACCTACGAGAATTACAAGGGCTTTTATCAGTGCGTACCTCAACGATCTGCCCATTTCTTTTCTGGAAGTAGGATATTCAAATTGTCTTAAGGATAAAGAAAGGTGAATCTGGTTATGCTAACAAGTACCTTCAGGAACTAAAGGAATAATGACTGAATTCCCTATTTGTTAGACACCTTATTTTGCTGGACCAAGACAGGTTGGCTCAGTAAAAATATAGCAGAGCCTGTCAATTGATTGTTTCTATCCTTTTCCAGTAGTCTCGAATTTAATGAAAATCACTCCTTAATTCAAAGAGTAGTTTGAATGTTATCCCTTAAATTGGAATTGCCGATTTTTTAAAATTAGAAAGCAAAAGAATAATACAGGTATTAAGTAATAAGTGTCTGAACTAGAACCTTGAGAAAATGAGAAGGGAGGGGAATAGAGACATACTTTAACAAAAGGAAGGGTAGAATCTCTGAGAATTAATAGATATCAGATATAACCATGAAGAGGAAAACGAAAAAAGGAAAAAATGCCACTGAAATTTCAAGACTGAGAGACTAAAAGAATTCTGGTTGCCAGAAGATGTCAAGAAGAGAATGTGTTTCGGAAGTGAAGGGGGAATAACAAAACCATAAAAAACGACTTTGTCTAAGGTAAGTCTGAAAGATCTGCAGGTTTTCTTTTTTTTCTGAAGCAGGGTAGAGGTAGGAGATGTTTTACCAAACCCATTAGTAGTAGTCACTTTCAAGCTCAATTTCTTGCCATAATTTTCAAAGTATTTCTGCATGATGACATAAACATAGCGGGGGGAAAAAAATCAAAAGGTTAACCTGCATAAGTCCCCACCTGCTCTTCTTTCTCAAAACCCTTGGGGCGCCTGGGTAGCGCAGTCGTTAAGCGTCTGCCTTCGGCTCAGGGCGTGATCCCGGTGTTCTGGGATCGAGTCCCACATCGGACTCTTTGGCTAGGAGCCTGCTCCTTCCTCTCCCACTCCCCCTGCTTGTGTTCCCTCTCTCGCTGGCTGTCTCTCTGTCACATAAATAAATAAAAAATCTTAAAAAAAAAAAACCCCTTATTGCTTTATATAAATGTTGGACAAAGCCTCCTGAGTAGAGGCCATACCACCCTATGCGGATAACCCTACTTCCTTTCTCTATTTCCTTATTGCTATCATGTTACAGGTTTCATATGTGTTTCAAATAACTTTTTTTATTATTTTCATGAAGCAAAGAAACTACTTGCTAGGAGAATTATTTAAAGGATTCAAGTATGCAATAAAAGAATACCGCAAACCCAGTTCCAGAGAAAAGAGCCTACATGCTTTTCCGAGGCATACTCCTGGATTGGAAGGTGTACTCCTTGCTGCTACACAAATTACCTAATATTTTAATATTACAAATAATTAAAAGTAAACTAGCTATGCAAAGTGAGGAAGTAGGTATTCAATGTTTATTATGGAAGAACTTGGGGCATCCAACATCATTAGGACAGGTTGATACTTAAAAGAGGCATTCTAGGGTTCAGCAAGAGTGACACCATGTGTAATTCTGCAGTTTTGTCAAGGAGGAAGTAATTTATAGAGCTAAGCTGTTATTTATTTGATATGGGAAAACAGTATGGTCAATTTTCTTTAAATTTATTTACATTCTCTTTCAAAAATAAATAAGCAAAACACAAAGAAACTCTAAGAAAGGAATAAAGGAAAGGACTGAAAGGAGATATAATTAAGCCAGTGGAGATGGTATTCAATGGAGACATCAAGGATAATACAGTACTTAAGGAATTCGTGAAGGATATTATTGAGAAGGCCATCATGTGATCTTGTCATGAGGACTCCACTCTGAATTCTGAGAATAATTTTACTCTATACTGGTAATTGGTTTTTTTTTAATCACATGACACTCAGAATAGTATGGCTGTCAAGATTTTCCTAGAATGTTAGAAGCATTTTATGGTTCTAGATTTTGCACCTTCTGCCCATTTTATTTCTAAACCTGTTTCCACTATGTACTAATCCATACTTTCTTATGTAGCCTCACTTTAAATGTGTATCTTGTTATATTTTAGAAAATTTTGCAAGCTATCTTAAGCCTTTCCTGGAATAGAGAGTAAGCGTAATCAAAAAAAGGAATTTGAAGACCTAGTATTAATATTAATTAAATTTGAATTAGAATATAAATACATAATAAGAATTCATGAAATCTAATTAGAGTATCTATCACCATGGCTTACACAAAGTAGGCACTCAAAATAGTTTATTTAATTTGATCAAACCCATAGGGTTTAAAATTTAAATAGCCATATATTCATTCTAAACATATATAGTATATGCAAAATACCTGCAAGATAACTTATTAGATATCAAGAAGAGATAATCACAAATTAACCCTCTTACCCTTTTTATTTAAGCATAATATCTAGCAGATGAGACAAAAAAGCACATACTTCAAAATAGGATACAGATTACTCTTGGCACTCAACCTCAGTATGCTTGCCATCTCCTGAGCTTCTAAGAGATGCATCTCAATTAGTAGCTGTGGTAGAGCTAGGAGGCACACATTGTCATAACTGACTGGTCTACGTTGGGTTTTGATCCAAAGCAGTCTATATAAACCATGGATTAGCCGGTTCTCAATATAATGTTCTGATGGAAAAGCTCTGGTCAAAGGAGTAATGATGTCTAACTTAGATTCCATGTCTGAATGACTCTGAATTTGAGAAGGATAATGTATAATAGTGGTGACTATAGCTAAAGGACACAGAAAGAAGCTGATTAGTTGAAGGTAATAAGTAAGAACAGACTAAGGATCAGAAATGTTCTGGAACAGAGAAGTTATCCAGGTAACTGTAGTATGAGAACATCCTTCTCCTGTTAGGTTCTGAACGTCCCATATCCTTGAGAATGTGTAGCAAGTTTTAGTTTTTTATGAGGGATTCCTACATAAAAAGGATTTCTGTGTTTTCCTCATAAATTTGTATTTCTTCAGGTGAGCCTCTATTCTTTGTACCTAAATTTGTTAACTAAAATAATGATATTCTATTCAATGGACATACACAGAAGTGAAGATTTGACTTGGCTAAAATCTGGCAAAAGGAGGGTACAGAACTATCTGCTTCAACTGAAAAAATAAATTGCTCTTGCAATGAGATTTGCTTTCCCCATGAAAATTCTACAAAGACGTGTAAGTGTAAAAGAAAAGACTAAAAAGGACTTTAGAAATTACCAATTCTAACCTTCCAACCCTCCTCCTACCTAGTTTATAAGACACGTCTAAACCCAGGCAGATGATTATTCTTTCTCTCTTTAAATATCAAACTTTCAGGGACAATTTGACCCTACTCATGGGGGTAAAGGCCCATTCAAAGCCCCTCGCATTGTTGTGAAAAAGCACAGCTATGTGCTAATTGTGAGAAAGCTTTTCCCTACCCCACGTTAAATCTTGTCTTCCTGTAATTTTTACCAATTAGACCTTGCCTACTGGAACAAAGATTACTTCCCCCACTACGTGACAATTTTCTAATTTTTGAAGGTAACTGCATAGTCTCTGTAATTCCTTACTTCTGTAAGGTAAACAGCCCCACTTCCTTCACTCATCATTCCTCAAATAATACAATTCCCTAATTCCTGTCATCCTGTTAACACTTTACTGGCTGCTTGCTGAATTATCACCGAGTCAAACAAAGTTGATAGAATTGCCTATTTTTCTACATCTATATAAATTAGCTTTCAACCATACCAATTTATTCTATGGCAAGGAAAAATTCCAATTTTTATAACTACGTATTCCATCATATATTCCATGGTGGGCATTATGCAAGACACAAGAATGTTGAAGTTCTACTGGTTGTTTGCAAAAAGGTTATATCAAGTTTAGAGGACAATAAACATTTTACTTTGCTGTCATTACCTCTCTAGGATCTGTTTCTTTTACATCTCTATCATTTCCAAAGGTTATGTTACTTTACTCAAGAGAAAATCAACAGTAGAGAGTACTCAATAAAAAAAGCACCAAATTTGGCTCAAATAGACAAGAAACACTGATGCTTTCAAAAAGTATGGCTGCAGGAGACTTCCAAATTTTCCCTGGAGGATTAGTAAGCAAATTGAACATTTTTCCTTGATTTTAATTTAGGCCATATTCCCATTAGAAACTCTACTTAATTAGGGCATTTGTTAAAGTTTATAATGTTAATTCAATGGAAAAATTCCAATAGTAGTCTATTAGATTTGTGTTAACATTGCATGCTTTCTAGAAATGTATTAAAGATATGGTTATTAAAAGTTATAACTATCACAATCCAGTTCTCCATTTCAAATAGCAAAATTACTTCTATTCCTAATTATTCAATGAGGAGTTATAAATGTACAGTTCATTTAGAAGTTATTTAGCATGCTATATATTTGGCTGCTGTAATACCAAATTAGAGCAAATTTTCTCAAAAGTAAGTGAAGACAGTTTGATTTTTAGCTCAGTAACTAAGAGGATGGTCATCTTCCTTAGTATTATGGTAAAAGATGGACAAGTCTGGAGTGTCTTGTGTCACCAAAATATTAGGACATTACTAATATGAGCATTTTGAGCACTGTAGAGAGAAATTATTTGTAACACCACATTCAACTTTCCATATGACTATTTTGGTAGCAAGGTAGGTAATGACATGCCTAGCTCTCTTTGTTAGTCCTTCCTGTACCTTAGCTCTAATCAACTCTAATCACACAGCTTGTGTTTATCTTTACTTCTAAATTATATACATTTACTACTCTATTGACATACTGTTATAAAAAGAGCAAATACAAAATGTAATCAATAAGATAAACATGAAATAAACAGTATTTAAAATATTTTAGATTTTAATATATTTATGGTACAAGTTGTTCTGTCCTAAAAGTGGTAAGAACATTGTGATTGAACATTGTGATTGACTATGGCATTCCTGATCAGATCAGCTATATGTATTATGTATTTTATATATACGTATATTCATTTGGCTTCAAAGAGTTCTTTTACTAGTAGACGTGCCACCTCTTGTCATTTTCCTTCTGTTTACTTATGCTTGTATTGTTCTTTCATTGTCAATTGGAGTTTCTTTGCAGAATCTTATTTATTTCTTTTTAGAGAGAGAGAGAGTGAGTGAGTGAGCGAGCCGGGGGTGGGGTGTGTAGAGGGAGAGGGAAAGATATAATCTTAAGCAGGCTCCATACCCAGCGCAGAGCCCAAAGCAGGGCTCAGTCTCATGATCCTGAGATAATGACCTGAGGCGAAATCAAGAGTTGGATGCTTAACTGACTGAGCCACCAGGCACCCCCTTTGCAGGATCTTATTTTGGGAAAGTTAGTTTAATTAAAACCCTAGAGTATAATCCAAAAATCTCTTTTGCCTGGCTGATGTGAAACCACAGCATATTTTAAGGCACAGGATTGGGGCCCATAAACCTATTTTTAAATAAACCCCCAGGGAATTCTTGGTTTTCAAACTATACTTTGACATACTACTTCAGACTACTGAACCAATCAAGATTTTAGACTAACTTATAAAGTCTCAGGTGATTGGGTATCCTAGCATCAAGGCAAGTTTGCTTATGGTCCAGGACTGATTTCACTCTTCAGTGCTAATAAATGGACTTCCTTTCCTTATGAATCCAAACAACAAACTAACATTTCAGTTTAATAAGCAATTCTTCTTAACTTGAACTTCTGTAATGCCTGGATTCCTCCTGTTGAAGGAGAAAAGGAGACCTAACATGACTTGCTGTCTAATGTGTGTGAGACATGATTTTAGGCAATTTACATTTGTTATTTCAAGCAACCCTTATAATAATGCTAAGAAGTAAACTATCCAGGAGGTAGGTGTTCTTATCCCTGTTTTACACCGAAATAAACAAAAATTCAGAGAGTTTTAATAATTTGGTTAAGATCACTCAGGAAATAAGTGACCGAGTCAGTACACCTGATTCAGAAGTCTTTGCTCTTCCTATGACACTATCCTGTCTTCTCATTAGTCTTTCCATACACGAACAGTCCTAATACCTCTAGGCCATGGGCTCCCTTTCAGTCCTTTCAACAAGAGGGATAAGCAACTTTTCAAATAAGTCTGACATTAAGCGATAAAAATGCTGGTAACAAATCTTTCATCTAGGAACACAACACAGATTTTTTTCTTAGGATTTTATGTCAGACCTACCTACATTTACTTCTACTTGAGCTATCTTTCACATTTAGAATAGGAATGTGGTAAACACCTATCTTCTGAAAATCAAATCAAGTCAAATCTCTATAGCGTCATTAAGCGCACTTACTTCACAACGGTAACCAAAACAGTAAGTAAAGCAGGGAAAAACATCATAGGTTTGGTCTGGTAAAGTTTGAATTCAAGCCCACTCCTGACTAAGCATAAGTAAATCTAGAGAGGCTGTTTGACTTCTTAGACCTCAAAAACATTACCCATAAGATTCAGATCATAACGTATATATTAGAGTTATTATGAGGATTAATAATAATCTGAAGTAATTAGAATAATGACATATGAAGGGTTAATATTTTCATTACTGTAAAAAATGAATTTATTAGTATTTAAATAGCTACTATTCAAATATTATACCTATTTTGATATAGCCTTTTTACTGATTGCTAACTCTAAATTAGAAAAAGAAATCATAACAATCTCTTTCCTTAAACACTCTCCATGGTCTCATGCTATGTGTTTAAGATTTATTATGATCAAGATATGGTCTTCTGGACAACTCAGGAAATAGATTCCTTTCTCTTTGTCCTTTAAATCACTGAGTGCAAAAGACCCATTTTCATAACCAAAGGAACATGGAGCAGTCAGCAGAAACACCGATTGGAATCATGCTTAGAAAAAGGGTCAAGGGCATGGGAGAAGATTAATAATTAGTATTAGGTCTCAGGAGAGAGTGCCAGACCAAAGGCTGGAGAGAATCGTCAGGAACTGGTAATGAGGAACAGGCCCAGAAGCAGAGAGCAGTACATGCTAAAAGGTTGCAAAATAAAATCTGTACACAGTGCAAAGAAAGCAGGAGCTTATTTAGTAGATATTGACTGCATGACTTGGGGATAGGCACCTAATTTGAATATGGAATAAAAAAAAAAAAAGCCCTGCAAAACACATACACACACACACACACCCATTTGAACTGAAAGGACACTAACACAATTTCAACAAAATAATACTTTGTTTGCTTCCTAGAGCTCATAAAATATCTTTATCAAATTGTTTGTTTTCACTTATATATTACTGTGATTCACATACTTTATCATGGTTTTATGATTTAAAGAATGAAAGTAACTTGACTGAGCTCCTGCTGTATGCCAGGAGGCACTACACTTTTATTTTGTAATCAGTGCTTACTACAACTATGATATATGAATTCCCTTTTCTATTTCTTCCACTTCTACTGACAAAGAAAAAGAGATTTTCTGTCTGCCCAAGTCACATAAATAGCAAGTTCTGATGAACCCCTAAATCCACCCTCTCAAATATACTACTTAGTAATATTTGTATATTATAAAGAAAATTCGTGGTTATAATAAGTATCTGAGAATTAAGACGACCATCCAAATAGGCATATTTTTGAGAGTAAAGACGCTTGATAATAATTATACCACAACAATGAGACTAACTCAGGACTCTAAAGCCAGGACATAAGGTCATGATAACAGATAATTTCTAAAAATTATTTCAACAATCCCTTTCATCCTGCTTGCTGTTTGTGTAATGTGACTTTGCTACTACTCCCACCCATTTCCCCCTCCCCTTGAATCTGAGCTGGCTCTTTGACTTGCTTTGACCAAAACAATGTGACAGAAATGACATTCTCAGATTTTGGGTTCTGGACATGAATGACTCTGAAGGTTCCATTTTTGTCCTCTGAAATGATAGTTGCTATGTAAAGAAGTTTCAGTTAACTAGAGATAAAGACCCTGAAGATTCGAGAGATACCTAATGGAAGCTAACTAAAGCACCAAACTTAATTAAGTCCACCTAGGAACTCAAGAAGACAGATGCTCAGCCATCTCAGATAGTCCCAGCTTTGTTGACCATCCCAGCTGAGACACCAGACATATGAATGAGGCCATCTTGGATCCATCCTCTGATTCCAGTGAAAGCCATGCCAGAGGATACCATGTGGAGCAGAGATGAGCAACTCCTACTGATCCCTGTCCAAATGCACAATAACACTGAGACTCATAAAGAATACAGTAATTGTTCTAAGCCACAATGTTTTGGGGTTCTTCTATTTCTTTAAAAGCCAACTCAAACCCCACTTACTCTTTGAGGTCTTCCTCGCGTACTTTAAGCTATTTTGAACCTTTTATTCTTACTGGTAACATATAACCTTCTACTTTGGATAATTTAATGTTTATATCTATGTATATGCATCATTTAGGATAACAATTACCTGCAAGTAACAGTATGCACATTTAAAATGGCTTAAACATACAGATGTTTTTCTTGTTTTACTAGATATATGGAGGTAAGAGATTGTTTAGCCTCTTCACAATATCAGAGACAATTTTTTCAGTTCTGCTAGCCTTTTTCTTATGCTTACAAGCATAGATACAACCACCACAATGTCATTCAATGAGTAAAGAAGGACAGTATAAACTATGTCTCCTTTTTTCTTTCTTTTTTAATCAGAATGTCTGAATTTTTCACTTG
Source organism: Ursus maritimus (assembly GCF_017311325.1). NCBI lineage: Eukaryota > Metazoa > Chordata > Mammalia > Carnivora > Ursidae > Ursus > Ursus maritimus. The sequence goes on from NW_024426774.1 coordinate 65,371,942, forward strand.
GCTAAAATTCATTCTTTTTCATGCAGATATTCAGTTTTCCCAACACATTTTTTTTTGAAGAGACTGTTCTTTCCCTGTTGTGTGGTCTAGCCATCCTCGTCTAAAATCATTTGAGCGTATATGTGAGCCAGAAATTTGTCAAGTATTGTATTGTATAGTAGAGGCAGATAAAGGAGGAGGAGACTGGAAACTCCTGGATGTTTTATAAAATATTCTAGAGAGTCTGCACTGATTTCTACCATAATACTGATTATAGTATAAGACAAATAATAAGCACTGAACACATGCTTTTTTCAATGAATAAAAAAAGAGCAAACCACACTTTGTTTCCAAAGCAACTTTGTGAAGTGGTCTGACTAAAGTCAATGATATCAACAGTAGCAGAAAATTATTCATCTAATAATAATAAAAAATAAAGACTAGTGAAGACCAAAATTTATCAAATGTATCCCCCTGGTAAGCTCATATGGGACAAGGGAAGTGCATAGGATGCTTTATTAAATGACAAAACTACATAAACTGAAATATAAAAATAACCAAAGTGCTAAAGACAGATATTGTTGCATGGGTATTTGTGAACCAGGGGAAGCAAAGGAAAAAAAAAAAAAAAAGCACCATGAATGACTTTAAACTAAAAAAAAAAAAAAAAAATCCAGTATATCAAAACCCCTGTAATAAAGGATACAGGCGTTAAAAAACAAAAACAAAAACAACTAAGTGACACATTCAAGACAATGAAACAAGATCACAGAACATTTTACTAGAGAATAATATGACAGACAAGGAATATGCCTGTCAAGCTGTCGTCTAAATTAAATGCATTTTTTTTCCTCAAGAAAAGTCATCTATATTGCTCTTAAATCAGGAACAAGGCAAGAATGCCCATTGTTACTACTTCTTTTCCATATAGTACTAGAAGTCCTAGGTAGAGAAATTAAGCAAGAAAAAGAAATAGAAGGGATTTAAAGTAAAAAGGAATATTTTTTTAATATATTACATTAGAAAACCTCGAGGATTACATGTGCACATGCATACACACACACATACACACAATTAGAATATATAGTTCAGATAATTTTAGTATATAAAAATCAACACACAAAAATTAATTTCATTCCTATACACTAATAATGAACAATCCAAAAAAGAAAGTAATTTCATGTGTAATAGCAACAAAAATAACAAAACACTTAGGAGTAAACTCCGTTAAGAAGCAAAAGACTTGCACCCTGAAAACTACAAAACATTGCTACGAAAAAATTAAATAAGACATAAATAAATGAAAAGACATCCTGTGTTCATGGATTGGAAGACTTAATATTGTTAAGTAGTCAATACTACTCAAAGTTATGTACAGATTCAATGCAATTCCTGTTGGATACCAACAGTATTTTTTGGTAGAAAGCACGGGGAAAAAAAATCCCAAAGTTCATGTGGAATCTCAAAGGATCCCAAATAGCCAAAACAGTCTTGAAATAGAACAAATCTGAAGGCCTAACACTTTCTGATTTCAAACTATTTAACAAAGCTTAAGTAATCAAAAACAGTGTAGCACTGGTGTAAAGAGAGACCAATGGAACAGCATAGACAGGAATAAATCCTCCCATGGATGATCAGATGATTTTCAATGAGGCTACTAAGATGAATGGTTAAAGGATGGGATTTTTAAACGGTGGTGGGAAAAATAGATACATACATGCACAAGAATTAAACTGAATCCTCACCTTACAACATATTCAAATTTAACTCAAAATGGATGAAAGACCTAAACATAAGGGCTAAAACTATAAAACTCCTGTAAGAAAACATAGGAGGTAGCTTCAGGACGCTGGATTAGGCAATCCTTTCTCAAAAGTGACACCAAAAATACAGACAACAAAAGCAAAAATAGACAAAAGCATGAATCCAACTAAAAAACTTCTAAATATCAAAGGAAATAGCAGATTAAAAAGACAACCTACAGAAAGGCAGAAAATACTTACAAAGCATATATTTGATGATTAACAACCAAAATATATCAAAAACCTCCTTCAACTCAACAAAACACAAACCTGATTTAAAAATGAACAAAGTACTTGAATAGACATTTCTTCAGAGATATACGAATGACTGACAAGCTTATGAAAAGATGTGCAATTCATCATTGATTCATGATATCATAATTACTAGAATTAAAATCTAAACCACAATGGTAATTCTCTTAGTTTTTTAAGGAACCTCCATACTGCTCTTCACAGTGGCTTCATCAATTTGCATTCCCACCAACAGTGCATTAGGGTCCTTTTTTACACATTCTTGCCAACACTTGTTATTTCTTGTCTTTTTGATTTTAGCCATTCTGACTCATTGTGGTTTTAATTTGCATTTCCCTGATGATTAGTGATATTGAGCCTCTTTTCACGTGTCTGTTGGCCATCTGTATGTTTCCTTTGGAAAAATGTCTATTCATGTGCTCTGCCCATTTTTAATTGGATTATTTTCTGTGATTGATTTACATAAGTTCCTTATATACCTTGGATAATAACCCCTTATTTGATATATCACTTGCAACTATCTTCTCCTATTCAGTAGGTTGCATTGTTGCTGGTTTTCTTTGCTGTGCAAAAACTTTTCATTTTGGTGTAGTTCCAATAGTTCGCTTTTGCTTTTGTTTCCCTTGCCTGAGGAGACATACCTACAGAAATGTTTCTACAGCCAATGTCAAAGAAATTACTGCTTGTGTTTTCTTCTAGCAGCTTTATGGTTCCCAGTCTTACATTTACCTCTTTAATCCATCCTGAGTTTATCTTCATGTATGATGTATTTATCCATAGAAAATGAAAACACGAATTCAAAAACACTAATTTGAAAAGACATTATATAGGGGCACCGGGGCGGAACAGTTGGTTGAGCATCAGGCTCATGGTTTTGGCCTGGGTTATGATCTCGGGATTGTGATACTGAGCCCAGGGTGGACTCTGTGCTCAACATAGTCTGCTTGGGACTCTCTGCCTATTCCTCTGCCCCTCCACCCAGTCTCTCTCTCTCTGTGTCAAATAAATCTTAAAAAATAAATAAATAAATAAATAAATAAATAAATAAATAAATAAATAAAAAGGAGAAGACATTATGTACCTGCTGTTTATTGCAGCGTTACTTACAATAGCCAAGATATGGAAACAACCCAAGTGTTCATCCAAAGATGAGTGGGTAAGGAAGATGTGATTTGTATGTGTGTGCATGCGCGCGCACACACACACACACACACACACACACACACACACACACTAGATTACTAGTTATAAAATGAATGAAGTCTTGCCATTCCCAACAACAAGGATGGACTTAGGTGGTATAATGCTAAGTGAAGTCAGTCAGTCGGTCAGTCAGTCAGTCAGACAAAGACAAATACCACTTGATTTCCTTCATATGTAGAACTGAAGAAACAAAACAGATGAACAAAGAAAAAATAGACCAAAAAAACCACTCCCCCCCCAAGATTTATTAATTTTTAGAGAGGGAGAGAGAGAGCACACGTGTTGGGGGGAGGGGAGAGAAGAGGGAGAGAGAGAATCTAGAGCAGACTCCTTGGTGAGCATGGAGCCCAAAGTGGGGCTTGATCTTACGACCCTGAGATCATGACCACAGCTGAATTCAAGAGTTGCATGTTTAACCAACTGAGCCAGCCAAGCACCCTAAAACAGACTCTTAAATGCAGAGAACTGGTGGTTTCCAGATGGAAGGTGGGTGGGTGGAGAGGTGAAATAAAGGGGTTTAGGAATACAATAATCTTAATGAAAATGAGAAATGTATAGAATTGTTCAATCATTATATTGTACCCCTGAAACTAATAAAAGACTATATATTAATTATAGTTCAATACAACAAACACACACACAATGAGATAATGCCTTATACCCATTAGGATGGCTACTATCAAAAAAAAAAAAACACACAGAAAACAACAAATTGACAAAGAAATTCCAATCCCTGTGCATTGTTGAAGGCAATGTAAAATGGCATAGTTGTTACAGAATACAGTATAGAGGTCCTCAAAAAATTAAAAATAAAACTAACATGAGATCTAATAATCCTACTTCTGGGTATTTATCCAAAAAGACTGAAGTCAGGATCTCAAAGAATGATTAGCACCTCCCATGTTCACTAAAGTATTATTCACAATAGTCCGGTGTGGAAACAACCCAAATGTCCGTTACTAGATGAATGAATAAAAAATGTGGTATATATATAAAATGGAATATTATTCTGCCTTGAAAATAAATTGTCACATGCTACAACATGAATGAAACTTGAGAAAACTAAATGTGTTAGAAGCCAGTCATACAGATAAATACTGTCTAAGTGTTTGGATGATCCTTCTTTGAGACATCAAAAAGGAGTCAAACTCCTAGAAATAGTAAGTGGAATGGTGAATGCCAGGAGCTGAAGAGAACCCTTGTTCAGTCAGTACTGAATTTTAGTTTTACAAAACATAAATATTCTAGAGATCTGTTGCACAATGTAAAAATAGTTAACACCACTGAATTGTACACTTAAAAATGATTAACATCACAAATTTTGTTACAGTTTTTACAATTAAAAAATAAACAATAAAAAGAATACTCATCTGTATCTCAACCTACTACATCTTTACAAAGCATTTATCTTGAAAATAAAGAAGAAATTCCCTTTTCCCCTCCTGCATCACACCTGCATCAACTACCAGAGGTAACTTATTACCTTTAGAATTAACCCCTCATAAACTATATCTTCATTTTCAATTCCATTTGATCCCTTTTCTCAGTATTACTTACCTGGATCATAATGACTTTGATTTCCCTGTAAAAATTAAAACTAGACCTCTCTTCTTCAAGCCAAGAACTTTTATTAAAATAGGATAGATAGATACACAGAGATAGGATTCTTTTTTTGAACTGGTTAGTCATGGCTATTGCTATAGTAAAATATTTAATAAGAAACAACAGTAATACTATTAGATCATTAGTTACTATGAGATTAGAAAGTCTATCATCTCTATTGAGAGTAAATTCTATGTATTGAATTGTGGGAATTAACACTGAAGTCAAAGAGCTTCACTATAATTTTTCATTAATTAAGGAACTTAATTATTCAGCCATTGCAGTCATTTCTTCTTTTAAATGATAACAAATCCCTAATACACTTAGTTGGATCATCTGTCCCCTTGGTTAGAGTTGTGATCATTATTTTTGAAATTAAATTCTCAGTCTGAATCTTTGTATTTATAAGACATCTTCTATTATTGAGGTTGGAAAAGCGTGTTATAAACACACTCTAAATCTGGAAGCAAAGGGGAAATCACAGGGATATTTTATCCATAATTATGAGACAGGAAAAGCAGCTAAAAAATGCCAAATATTCAGATGCTTTCATATAACTTTATTTTTTCATCATTTCTGTCACATTTAGTGAATTAGCAACCTAAAATCTTAGCATGAGGGGCTGAATGTGAGGACACTTGAAAAGACAAGTTCAAAATAACCAAATATCAAGTGATATGAGGCAAAAAGAGACCGTGACAAAATAGTGGAGGACACTAAACTGACATACATTCCCGAGAATTCCCCTCCCTGTAGAGTTCCAGGTTAATACTGGCCACAAAAGTCACCTTACGAGATTTGGATAATGGAAGTGAAGCAGTATACTTTTATATTGTGCAGTGTGACGTAGAACATCGGGCAGCTCAGGAACGGACTAAGGCAATAGCAAAACTAGCAGCTCCTCCAGCTCTCCCCTAGATCCTCTTCTTCAGCTTGATTTTTGGGCCAATGTATTTATAGCCTGTGATTAAGACAACCACTACTTGGAGTCGTGACCCCTACTTCCAAGCTTAGAGGTGGCTAGAGATAGATATGGATCTCAATTCATCTTCCTGAGTGGTATCACAGATTTCTTCCACATCCTGCTTTGCTTCTTAAATAGCTTCCGAATCAACACGAGACAGAAAGGCCTGTACAACCTACTTCTAGAATTATGTAAAGTTTTTACTCCTAAAGTAAATCCCTTATTATGTATCAGTTGATGAGTTGTAGAGATTATGATTCTCTGACCAAACCATGACTGATTAAAGTGCTCTTCAAGAAAGGCTTTACAGGGGTGTTAGGTGGATTGTACTAACGCCCCTAATTATTCATGCCTTTTGTCCCGTAGCTTTACAGTCCCTTCACATGGATTCTGGGCTCAGTCATCTTGAGTTTATGTGACCAACGAGATATTAGCAAATGTGATCCAAGCTTAAAAAGCACCTGCTTCTTTTTCCTTGCCCATTTTACAACTGGGTTAGGCTTGCTCTTGAATCACTATCTTTGGGCTAGATTGTTGAAAGGATAGGACAGAGATAGGGAGCTAAACCCAGTCATCATTTCCAAGCTCATTCTACACTTAATCTCCCTCAGCTGACCCATTGAGTGCATGATCAAGCTCAAGTGAGATTAGTCAAGCCCAGACAAGATAAGCACAACAACCTAGCTTTATCTTCATGAGAAATTGAATAATGTTAACTATTTAAAGAGTTTATAATGCATTATTAGCCAAGTAACGCATTAAGCACAGATCAGGTTACCACAAAGAAACACTTCCCAGATATGGGGCCTAGGGATGAAACTAACACTTACACACTATTCACTATAGCCATGTACTTAATGTATGCTGTTATATTCAATGTCACAGTAATTATATAAAATATACTCTTTTCCCCATCTCCTAAAGGAAGATAACATGTTCTTTGTCTACCATTGGAACATAGAAGTAAAGCCTATGCTCTTACAATTGTATTATTCTCCAGTAAAAGACCTGTATGCACAAACATGTGCACGCACACCTACGTGAGCATATAGGCACTTGCCATTTTCAGTGAGGAATAGATAATTCATTAATAGAGATGAACACAGTGCTGTTAACTCAGTGGAGAGGAATGAAGGGTAGAACATTAGAGTCACACAGTAGTCTTCTAAAAAAAACGTTTCATCTCTTCATTCTGATGGGCTTTCCGAAGACTGAGGGTTGGTGGAGTTGAAGAGACTAATCTATCTTGACTCAGGTATAGGAAGGACCTCCCCTTCTTTCCACTTACTGTGAGCCACTAAACAAAGTGCTCTCCCTCCACAAACACCTACAGAATAGATTTACTCTCCGGAAATCAAGTCCACAGGGCTCTAGTCTCCCTAGAAGAACTTCTGGAGATTGCAGGGGAACCCCAGAAAAAGATGGATTTTCCTCCATTGGTCTCTGGCCTCTCCCTTAATTTTTAAAAGACATTTATCCTTACATCGATTCCAGACACCAAGGAGCAAGGGAGAGTATTATGATTAAGAAAGGAGGCTTTCTGTATTGGAAGATATGGAAACAAGGGGTGGAAAGGGGCAGAGCACATCCAGTATCGGGGCTGAGGCCCTCAACTGTTTAATTTTGTGCTCTAAATAGATATAGGCAGCAAGGTCCGCTGATTGTCTACATGCAATAAAATCTGAGGCCAAATAAAGTAACATGAGTTTGGGGATATTTCACCTTTAGAAGATAATATGAGGGATGTGGCAATCTTCTGTCTGAATTTCATCATTAGTGGAATGCCCAAAGATACAGAAGAGTGGGGTAATAATAAGAATCTACTCTGGGACAGTGCAGTAAATTTAAAGGAGGAGTATAAAATTTCAGATTAATTTTGGCATTGTTCACAGCCTAACTTGCTTCAAAACCAGTTTAATTCAGAGCCAGTTTTTAAGCCAAGATCGATACCATGAATTCCAACATTTCAAATTTTTAGAGGAGAAACTAAGAACCGTAAGGACTGAATCATTTTAAAAAGTGAGTAACACTGCCTTGTATTCATGTAGGGTCATTTTTCCAAGAAGCTCCAAGCATTTGATGTTCTACTAATCTGATTCAGTATTCTTGAAGCACAGAACTCACAGATGACAGAACTGAGATAGATGATAGGAAGTGACTAAACCCGGGTCTTTCAGATCGTCTTCAAAAGCTAAACCAAATCACCCGAGTGAGGTGAATGACTGGAAGACTGAAAATATAATCAAGACAATGGTTTGGAAGGGAAGGACTAACCACGTTCCAGGTGTTTAATTTCCCTCCCTAGCTATTTTTTCACTAAATAAATTTAAGTTAACATGGTATGGCAGAAAAAGCCCCCAAGTGGTTGCCAGGACCACTTTCTTAAATTCTTAGGCCAAACTCAGACTCGGGGGTAATGGTGTCTCTGTGTTAGGACAGCCACAGGCAGAGAATGAGGTACTGACAACGCACACACCACATAGATGTCACCGGTTAAGTCCGATTTCTGTTTCTATTCATAATCGCATTCCTTACTGGACTAGCGTTCATATTCTGAAGTGTTATGTTTTCTAGATAAAGTAGTAAATATGGCTATAATAGTGAAATGAAAAAGTGAGCAAAATATTATTTTTTCCAAGCGTTTTCTCATGTAAGGACCACCCTCAGGCCCTGCTTATATTCCCTGCAGAGATTAAAGGTGTTTGTAATGACTGTGTAGTCTACTGAGAGGAAAACTTTAAAAAAAATAGACATCCAAATCCATTTCACTCAGGAATTAGAAACCAAATAAATGAAATTAAAACTAACATTTTTAAGTTAATTCTTTAAAGGTTTACATTTTTTTTAGTTTGCCCAAGGCCATAAAAAATAAAGTCTTGTGATTTTATTCAGATCAATGTCTATCTTTTCAACATAGTACACATATAAAAGTATACAAACCTTTGAGTAGCAAATTTTTACTATTTCATTACTAGGTTATTTTGAAGAATATCAATAATGGATATTACGGAGTCCAAAATGGGTATTCTTTTCCCCCTTATTTGGGTATTTTACTGATTTTATTTCACATAAAAAGAATTTCTCTACGTAATAAAGGGCTGTAAAATTTTGTACAAGAGAAACAAAGAAAAATAGAATGGAGTTTTCTGTGTTCCTACAACAGTTCTCTGTTCAAAAATCTCATATTCTCTAGTCTTTGCTCATTTCTAAGTTACACAGAAAAAAGTTTAGGTAAATAACTATTTACAGGTATCCTGCTGCTATCTTCTACAAAAAAACCCTAACATCCTTAAAATCACTCTCTTCCTCACCTATAGAAATTATCACCCAAACTCCAAAATGACAACTGCCCTGCATCTACAAGGTAATTATTGATTTTGTTGTAATCACAAAGAAAATCCAGTACATTAAAGCTTCACCTCTTATTACTGCACAATCTAAAGACATCACCTCTAACAACAGATTATAGACAACAGGACGTTTCTTTCCTTTCTGGTTGCTGAGTAGCTGAGTCAGGCCATATGAAGTCAATTGTTGCTATGACAACGTGTGCAACAGGGAGAAGATAACATGTCTGAAAACAGAATTCATTTACTTATGATCCATTTTTTCCTTTGATTTGACACAAATACTTACCTAGAAGGGATAGACATGTATACTTTAATTACCAGATATCCATTTACATTTATTAATAAAATCTGGTGCCAATCATATTTACTTAAGTAAAAACATCAAACCATCTACTTGCACTACATGAAATTTTTTCACCTATTTATTTTACTTTCTGATTAAAAGTGACATGAGTAAATAAAACATCTTTATGTATTCTCTTTCTCCTGTCACAGTGTGAAATAGACCCATATGTTAAGAATGTAAATAAGTTTTCACTACGGCATATTGCAATAAACCTTTTGCTATTCAATAGTTATAGGAAGCTGAAACAGAGAGAAATGAGACAGGGAACGGAAAAGCCACTCAAACCTGTAATTCCCAAGTGTTATAATTCAACCATACAAATTTGTCCTGGACTATAGTTCATCATACACATTATCGATGCACACAAATTTATTTTCAATTTGTGTAGGTATTTTTTCTACTTTTATGACTTCAAATGACTAAATTACCTGGCAGATAATTACTTCTTTCTCCACTTTTATACTAGCTTATTACAGAAGTTACCAAGGAATGGACTGCATCTACTGGTCGCTATCACTTCGCACAATATCCTCAAAGTTCATGCATGTCACAAATGGCAGGCTTTCCTTCTCTCACATGGTTGGATAATATTCCAGTGTTGGTGGGTGTGTGGATCTCACATTTTCTTTATCCATTGATACATAGATGAACACTTAGGTTGTTTCCTTTTCTTGCCTATAGGGTGATTATACAGTGAAAAATGCTGTAATCAATGGGGGGGGGGTGCAGATACCCCTTCGAGATCTTGATTTTTTCCCCTTTAGTTATACACCCATAAGTAAAATTGCTGGAATATATGATAATGCTGTTTTTTTTTTAATTTTGAAGAGCTTCTACAATTTTCTGTAATGTCTGTACCAATTTATATTCCCATAAAACGTGCACAAGATGTGTTCCCTTTTCTCTACATCTTTGCCAATATTTGTTATCTCTTTTCTCGTTGAGGATAGCCATTCTAACAGGTGTGAACTGATACCTCATTGTGGTTTTGATGTGCATTTCTGTGATGATTAGTGATATTGAACATCTTTTCATGTGCCTGTTGGCCATTTATATGCCTTCCATAGAGAAATATCTATTCAAGTTCTTTGCCCACTTTCTAATTTCATTATCTCTTTTTTTGCTATTTAGTTGTAAGCGTTCTTATTTATTTTGGATGTTCACCCCTTATCAGAAAGACAGTTTGCAAATATATTGCTCCATTCCATGGGTTGTTTCATTTTGTTGTTTCTTTTGCTGCGCAGAAGCTTTTAAGTTTGATACAGTCCTACTTGTTGGTTTTGCTTTTGTTGGTTATGTTTTTGGTGCCATATCCAAATAATCAATGCCAAGACCCGTTTCAAGGAGCTTTTTCCCAATGTTTTCTTAGAACTACCTCAACTTAAGAAGAAAGAGAAGTGGAAAAAGAGAAGGACGAAGACAAGGAAGAGCAAAAGAAGATAACTGTAAAATTTTATACCCGACGGTAGTAGACATTCTCAAGGAATCTAATGAGAAAGTCATTCCTAAAGTAAATCTGGTAGGTTTTCTTTGGGTCCCTATGTCTTTAAAACTGGACTTCTATCACCTTCAGCCACATGTAAATTCAGTAGTATACACACAAGCACAGCCAGTTTTTTGTTTTGTTTTGTTTACTAAATAGCAAAATCAATGTGACTCTTCTCAAAAAAACAAAAACAAAAACAAAAACCAAACACTAGCGTAGGTGTCATTTATCACCTCAGATATAATTGTGAGAGTAAAGATTTTAAGCATTTTGAGGCTGAAAACTAACATTTGATTAAATGCAAGAAATACCTGAACTCTATGGTGACAATGGAAAGGCAAATGAGCATTTAGGTTTACCTTCCATCTATCCCCAGGTTAAAATGATAGAATATACACAAAATAAACTAAGTCCATAGGAAAACAATACCATACTAGACAGAGAAAAGAACTTAAGAACTTTACAGATAAAACAGGGGAAATGATATCAACAGTGGACCCCAACTTGGATGATAAACTTCAATACAAAATAATTAAAGACAGGACCACTCAAAAGCTGATTTCCTGACAGAAACCTGGAATTACCCCAATTAGATGCAGCAGAGGCTGGAAGAGCTGAATGGTCAGTTAGATAATTAATTGAAGGTCTGTGGAACAGCTGCAATGGTCTCTTACTCTCAGTGCTGCTGGTTTTGATGTTTTCCTTCCAGTTAAACACAGAATAGGTTTCTGAATAAAGTAGCGAAACGGCTGTTAGATATTCCCAAAGCAAATGTTGGAGCCAAACTGAAGCTAAAAGATGTCTCAAATTGAGAAGCCTAACTTAGCTCATCCCAAAAAGAAAGACAACCTGATCACATGTTCCAACCCTGTTCTTTCACAGAAGCTCAAAATTTTATCAGACTCTAATGTGTTGCCGATGAAACTGAGAATAATTGCTGGTGATATTAATACACATTCCAGAAAAATACATGACTGTATTAAAAACCTTACACAATGGACAGATGACAAAGATATGTCACCAAACATTTAAAGAAAACAACAGTATGAAAGAAAGCCATCAAAGTCAAAGAACACCGAGTCTAACCCTCAAGGCGAGAGAGTTTATGTGGGAAACAAATTTTTAAATAATTAAAATTAGTGTCCTAAGATTTGTAAAACAAGAGCTAGATGCTATAAAAGCAGCAGAGCTCTTAGAAATTAAATATGATTTGAAAAAAAATAATGATTTTAAAAAGATAATGAAACTAACTCAGCTGAAGATCGAAGAGCAGCACTGGAAATTCAGAGCCCCAAAACTTCATGTAAAAACAAAAGGATACGAATACTTTCTTCATTCGCTTTTTAAAAAATTTTTTAAAATGAAATGCAATTAATTAACATATAATGTATTATTGGTTTCAGAGGTAGAGGTAGTGATTCATCAGTCATATATAATACACAGTGCTCATTACATCAGCTGCACTCCTTAATGTCCATCACCCAGTTATCCCATCCCCACACCCCTCTCCCCTCCAGCAACCCTCAGTTTGTTTCCTATGATTAAGAGTCTCTTATGGTTTGTCTCCCTCTATGATTTCATCTTGTTTTTTTTTTTATTTTTTTATTTTTTTTTAAAGATTTTATTTATTTATTTGACAGAGATAGAGACAGCCAGCGAGAGAGGGAACACAAGCAGGGGGAATGGGAGAGGAAGAAGCAGGCTCATAGTGGAGGAGCCTGATGTGCGGCTCGATCCCGGAACGCCGGGATCACGCCCTGAGCCGAAGGCAGACGCTTAACCGCTGTGCCACCCAGGCGCCCCTCATCTTGTTTTATTTTTTCCTCTCTTCTCCTCTGATCCTCTGTTTTGTTTCTTCAATTCCACATGAGCTATGATAATTACCTTTTTCTGATTGACTTATTTCCCTTAGCGTAATATCTTCTAGTTCCATCCATGTTGTTGCAAATGACAAGATTTCATTCTGATAGTGGAGTAGTATTCCATTGTGTATATACATACCACATCTTTATCCATTCATTTGTCGTTGGACATCTGGGCTCTTTCCATAGTTCGGCTATTGTGCACATTGCTGCTATAAACATTGGGGTGCAGATGCCGCTTTGGATCACTTCATTTGTATCTTTGGGGTAAATACCCAGTAAAGCAATTGCTTGGTCATAGGGTAGCTCTATTTTCAACTTTCTGAGGAACCTCTATACTGTTTTCCAGAGTGGCTGTACCAGCTTGCATCCTACCAACAGTAAGAGGGTTCCATATTCTCCCCATCCTGGCCAACATCTGTTCTTTCCTGACTTGTTAATTTTAGCCATTCTGACCGGTGTGAGGTGGTATCTCATTGTGGTTTTGATTTGTATTTCCCTGATGCTGAGTGATGGTAAACATTTTTTCATATGTCTGTTGGCCATTTGTATGCCTGTTTTAGAGAAATGTCTGTTCATGTCTTCTGCCCATTTCTTGATTGGATTATTTGTTCTTTGCATGTTGAGTTTCATAAGTTCTTTATAGACTTCGCGTACTAGTCTTTTATCTGATATGTCATTGGCAGATATCTTCTCCCATTCTCTCGGTTGTCTTTTGGTTTTGTGGACTGTTTCCTGTGCTGTGCAAAAGCTTTTTACCTTAAGTCCCAAGAGTTCATTTTTGCTTTAGTTTCCCTTGCCTTTGGAGATGTGTCTAGCAAGAAGTTGCAGCAGATGAGGTCACAGAAGTTGCTGTGTTCTCCTCTAGGATTTTGATGGTTTCCTGTCTCACATTTAGATATTTCCTCCATTTTGAGTCTATTTTTGAGTATGGTGTAAGGAAATGGTTCAATTTCATTCTTCTGCAAATGGCTGTCCAATTTTCCCAGCACCGTTTGTAGAAGAGAGTGTCTTTTTTCCATTGGATAACCTTTCCTGCTCTGTTGCAGATTAGTTGACCATAGAGTTGAGGGTCCATTTCTGGGTTCTCTATTCTATTACATTGATCTATGTGTCTGTGCCAGTACCATACTGTCTTGGTGATTACAGCTTTGTAATAAAGCTTGAAGTCCAGGATTGTGATGCCACCAGCTTTGTTGTCGTTTTTTTCTTCGTTCAACATTCCTTTCACGATTCAAGGTCTTTCTGGTTCCATACAGTTTTAAGATTGTTTGTTCCAGCTCTGTGCAAATGTTGATGGTATTTTGATAGGGATTGCACTGAATGTGTAGATTACTTTGGGTAGCATAGACGTTTTAACAATATCTGTTCTTACAACCCATGAGCATGAAATGTTTTTCCATTCCTCTGTATCTTCCTCAATTTCTTTCATGAGCATTCTATAGTGTTCAGAGTACAGATCCTTTGTCTCTTTGGTTAGATTTATTCCTAGGTGTCTTATGGTTTTAGGTGTAATAGTAAATGGGACTGATTCTTTAATTTCTCTTTCTTCTGTCTCATTGTGTATAGAGATGCAACTGATTTCTGTGCTTTGATCTTTTATCCTTCCACTTTATTGAATTCCTATATGAGTTCTAGCTATTTTGGGGTGGAGTCTTTTGGGTTTTCCACATAGAGTATCATGTTATCTGAGAAGAGTGAGAGTTTGACTTCCTCTTTGCTGAGTCGGATGCCTTTTCTTTCTTTTTGTTGTCTGATTGCTGAGGTTAGGATTTCTAGTACTATGTTGAACAACAGTGGTGATAACAGACATCCCTGCTGTGTTCCTGACCTTAGCGGAAAAACACTCAGTTTTTCCCCATTGAGAATCATATTCGCTGTGGGCTTTTCATAGATGGCTTTTATGATATTGGGGTATGTTCCCTCTATGCCTACACCGTGAAGAGTTTTAAGAAAGGATGCCGTACTTTGTCAAATGCTTTTTCTGCATCTATTGAGAAGATCATATGGTTCTTGTCCTTTCTTTAAGTAGTGTATCACACTGATTGATTTGCAGATGTTGAACCACCCTTGTATCCCAGCAATAAATCTCACTGGGTCCTGCCGAATAATCCTTTTAGTGGACAGTTCAATTCTGTTGGCTAGTATCTTGGTGAGAATCTTCGCATCTAGGCTCATAAGGGATATTGGTCCAATTCTCCTTTTTGGTGGGGGTCCTTGGTTTAGGGATCAAGGTAATGCTGGCCTCATAGAGTTTGGAAGTTTTCCTTCCATTTCTAGTTTTTGTAACAGCTTCAGAAGAATAGGTATTAATTCTTCTTTAAATGTTTGGTAGAATTCCCCTGGGAAGCCATCTGGCCCTGGGCTCTTGTTTGTTGGGAGATTTTGGATTACTGCCTCAATTTCCTTGCTGGTTATGGGTCTGTTCAGGCTTTCTATTTCTTCCTGGTTCAGTTTCAGTAATTTATACGTTTCTAATAATGCATCCATTTCTTCCACAACACCTAATTTGTTGGCATAATGTTGCTTATAATGCGTTCTCATAATTGTTTGTATCTCTTAGGTATTGGTTGCGATCTCTCCTCTTTCATTCATGGTTTTATTTATTTGGGTCCTTTTTCTTTTTCTTTTTGGTATGTCTGGTCAGAGGTTTATCAATCTTATTAATTCTTTCAAAAAACCAGCTCCTAGTTTCGTTGATCTGTTCTACTGTTCATTTGCTTTCTATTTCATTTATTTCTGCTCTCATCTTTATTATTTCTCTTCTCCTGCTGGGTTTAGGCTTTATTTGTTGTTCTTTCTCCATCTCCTTTAAGTGTAAAGTTAGGTTGTGTATTTGAGACCTTTCTTGTTTCCTAAGAAAAGCTTGTATTGCTATATACTTCCCTCTTAGGACCACTTTTACAGCATTCCCAAGATTTTGAACAGCTGTGTTTTTATTTTCATTTGTCTCCATGAACTTTTTAAATTTTTAAATTTCCTTATTGACCAATTCATTCTTTGGTAGGATTCTTTTTAGCCTTCATGTATTTGAGTTCTTTACAAATTTCCTCTTGTGATTGAGTTCCAGTTTCAAAGCATTGTGTTCTGAAAATATGCAGAGAACGATCCCAGTCTTTCCGTACTGGTTAAGACCTGATTTATAACCCAGTGTGTGATCTATTCTGGATAATGTTCCATGTGCTCTTGAGAAGAATGTGTATTCTGCTGCTTTAGGATGAAATGCTCTGAATATATCTGTGAAATCCATCTGGTCCAGTGTGCCATTCAAAGCCCTGTTTCCTTGTTGATCCTCTGTTTAGATGATCTGTCCATTGCAGTGAGGGAGGTGTTAAAGTCCCCTGCTATTATTGTATTATCAATTATTATCAATCAATTCTTTAATTTTATTATTAATTGGCTTATGTAATTGTCTGCTCCCATGTTAGGGGCAAAAATATTTCTAATTGTTAAATCATCTTCTTGGATAGAAACTTTAATTATGGTATAGTCTCCTTCCTCATCTATTATTACATTTTTTGGTTCAATGTCTAATTTGTCTGATAAAAAGAAAGCTGGGGTGGCAATCCTTGTATGTCCATTAGCATGATACATGGTTTTCCACACCCTTTCAATTTGGTTGTATATTTGGGTCTAAAATGAGTCTTTCGCACATAGCATAATTTGTGGGTCTTGCTTTTTTATCCAATCTGATACACTGTATCTTTCATTGGAGCATTTAGTCCATTTATATTCAGAGTAACTATTGAAAGATATGAATTTATTGCCACAGTATTACCTGTAAAGTCACTATTTCTGTATATTGTCTCTGTTCCTTTCTGGTCCATGTTACTTTTGGGCTTTCTCTTTGCTTAAAGATCCCCTTTAATATTTCTTGCAGGTGATACGGATGTTTTAAACACAATTAAGAAGTATGAAAAATAGATAAAAAATATAATCTACCATCAATCAAAAGGATAAAAAAGAATAAAACTATCTAGTCCTTCAGTATCTCCTGCCACAACATTACTGATAGCTGAAGTGTATGTTTCCTTCATAGAAAAACTGCCTCCCTCTCTCACACATAAATGTACTTTCAAGATGCCACCTGTTTCCCCAGACCCAGGAAAGTCAATCACAACAAGCAATAGTACATTTTCCTAAATCTGGCTTATTTGGGAAATTACTCCATTTGTGTTTACTATAGTCATTATTATTTTTGATTTTTTTCCAGCCATAATATTACCAAAGTAAATGGTAGTTGTATATAAAATAGACAAAAGCATGATGTAATGTTTTAAATGTAATAATATTTATTTCTCATGTAATAGTCTCTAGTATTCCCAGGTAGTAAGGAACAGAGGGCTGCTCCATAGAATCATTAAAAGACTCATTAATAGAGGTTGGTTTTGCCATCTTCAATGAGTCAAGTCCAAGTTGTCATACTCTTATCTAGTTTGACAAAACAACAAAGTATCAAGGAGCCTTCTTGAAGGAATTTTTGGTACAATTCCTGGAAGTGACACATTTTTTTTTTAATGCCTTATTGTCTAGAAGTCAGATGCCTATGGCAAACTGCACAGAAAGATGGAAAATGGGGTCTACTCATGTGCCCAGAAGAAGAAAAAGATAAAGGAGTTTAGTCAGATTCTGGTACTCTATCTTATTTTTCGATGTTTACCTATCATGTTTCCTTAAAATTTATTATTGCCTATATTAATCATATGTTATTTGTTTTTTTTTATTTTCTGCTGTATTGGATGTTTTAATTTTTATTTGTATCCTACTTATGTTAATATTAAAACTGATAGCTATCACTGGAAAACAGTTTCATATTACTGTCAAAAAGTAGTGATTATCTAGAACCCTTTCTTCACTTGACCTAAGACTGTTAGCACACTTTTGTTTATTTTCCTCCTTTTACTAATCCCCCACTTACTGGTTTTTTAAAAAGTTACTGATAATTTTTACTTTGCACTATTATCAATGAATTATAGCTCTTTATTTTTAAATCTTTATCCAACAAGTAAACTTCATTTCATAGCCTATTTATTACTTCTCATATATTACATTTCTCTCAAACTATCACTTGGTCTTCTATTTGCTGGAGTACATTTATGAGTAATTTAATTTTCAGAGAAACTAGTGGGTGATAAATGTCTAGGTGCTTACATGTTCAAAAAAATTTTCTCCATTGTGGAGAACATTTGGACTGCCTTTGTGATTCTCAAGTTTCTTTCTCTGAAAAGTGTGTATTGGAGTAGTCATGGAGGCAAAACACTAGCAGAGTATTGTCCTGGCAGAGCAGGAAACCCAGGGGTATCCTCAGGCCCATGACAGTAATTTGTAAGGCATAGGAGGACTTTTTATGGAACATGTAGGAGTGCATCCTGTGATAAACATTCAAGAATAACTGGAGAAAATTTGATAGTACTAACACCAGGTAAGTAACCCAGTAATGGGGTCATGCCTTACTTGTTTCCATTTAAAAAGAAGGTGTAATCTCATTTTTAAATTACCAACTATTGAGAAGCATAAAAATATATTAAATAATTATAATACAACAACTGTTCATAATCTTTATTGAACACCTATGTGTCAGACCCTATAGGATACCTTCCACATTATTTCTAAGATAACCAAAACTTCATCAAGGTCTAAATGATTATTTCTATTTTACACAAGAGGAAACAGACTCATTGGATTATCTTGTTCAAAGTCACATAGCTAGTAAATAGGATTCACAAGCTCTGCCTAATTTTGAACTTCATGCTTTTCTCTATTAACTACTTGTCTTGTTTTAAATCTAACCTTTTGCTTTGAGTTTCTCTTTTTCAAATCAGGTTTTTAACTGTTTTAAAAGTTTAATTCCCAATATACTACTAACGTACAGTACTTAAAATGCAGCTTGTCTGAATGTCCTTTAAGTGCAAAATACACGAAAGATTCCAAAGAGCACCGAAAATGTATATAAAATACCTCAATACGTTGATTGCCTGTTGAAATAATATTTTGGATATGCTAGAATAAATCAAATATATTACTATAATTTTACCGGTTTTTTCCTTTAATGTGGTTACTAGAAAATTAAAAATTACATATATGGCTCCCATTACATTTGTGAGACAGTGCTCCTCTATGAAGAGTTAAGTTTAGAAAACTATCAACTATAGGATAACCCAACTGGACAGTATCCATGGTAATTCTATGATTAACCCATTTATTCAACAATCCTCTTAAGTATTTGTCAAGTACCCATTTGTGGCTAAGCCTTGTTTTAGGCACTGAAAATAGATCAGGAGGGAAAAGCAGAAAAATGACCTCATAGAGTTTACATTCAGGCTCTGAGTTCAGCCAACTACTTTCTGGCATCCCTTTCTCATGTGCTATAATGTGGTCTAACACCATCTTTTCTATGACTCCTAAAATTAAGAATTCTAAAATTTAAAGGCACTAATCAATTCAGATTAGGAAGTAGATAAAGCAGATGCATGGAATAGGGATGGGACTAAGAATATTTGTTTAAAGCATCAAGTAATTTGTCTTATGTTTGCAAAACTGCAGTTGCTAAGAAGTTGGTCCTTTTAACGGTTTAGTAAACCACCAGCTCTTAAGAGCTGTGCTGTATAATAAAGATTCTTCTTCTTCAGCAAATGACTATAACATTTTACAAATGTCTCACTGTTAAAATCTCCTCAGATACTTAATAATTACTTATCAGCTATAGATCATAGATGTCATTGAAACAAAAGAAGGCTTACGATCCTGTCAAAGAGTATTTGATGATAGAAGTCGTAGGCGTAGGCAGACTTCTTTTTCTTCTTTTTGTTTAAACCAGCATATACTGGGCACTGTGCTAGTGTACTTATTTTCATGTGATTACTATTATCCCACTTAACTAATGAGAAAAATGGTGGTCTCAGAAGTTAATCGTATTGCCCTAATTTCACGCAATGATCAGCCCATATATACAATTCAAAACTTCATTTTCATGTTTCTTTCCCATGTTACATGGAATACTTCCCCCCCAACTACTCCAGAAGTTTCATGCTGTCAGTCATAAGTGGCTCACCTATGTATCATTGATCCAAGTCCTCTAATTCAATTTCCATAATCCCCTTACCTACAGGTTCAAAACCACCTTTTAATTACTCTTTTCATCTCTAAACTTCTGAAACATTTTTCTAGTTCATTTTTAACTGTTTTTACAGGCATGACAATGCTCCCACTTCTCCTTCATTATGACATTCTTTAAACTTCTCTCCTGACTTCTCCCTCACTCAGTCTTCAAACTTACTTGCTTCTCCTCTCCCCTTCTCTCCCATCTCAGCTTTTTATTTTGTACATCAATTTCAACTCTCTAGATTTTATTTCCCTGTTTTTCAGGACACCGATTCTGTATAACTTGGAAGACATACAGAATGCGATCCAGTTAACAAGAACTTCTTCTGTCCAAGAAGGGGCACAATAAGGAGTAGGAAGAGAAGGTAAGTACCTGAACACTTGTCACTCAGCATCTCATCTTTTATCTATCATGTCACATTATGTAATGCCAGGACCACCATGGCTACTTTAGGCCTTTTCAAAATTTGTCAGTGTGCAACTAGGAGGCTAAGACTTCTTACTTTAACAGCCTGGATACCTGATCTCTGTATCAAAGCTCCATTTCCAGAGGCGATACAGTGTTCCTCTGTATTTTTAGTTACAATCTCAATCATAATTAGAGATTTATAAATTTCTTGGAATGCCCACCAGCACATACCTCAGGGCTCTGCAACTGAGCCTGTTGGAATACATTCTACCCTAGCATTAGAGCCTACCTTCACCCCACACTTAACCTTGCAGGGGGTGCTTGCCTAACTCATCTACTGTTGTATTCACAAACGTATCTTCCTATCATTCACTTCCTTCCCTCCCTGCCACCTACCAGTTTGTTTTGTTTTTTAGGATTTTATTTATTTATTTTTTTGACAGAGAGAGACAGCCAGCGAGAGAGGGAACACAAGCATGGGGAGTGGGAGAGGAAGAAACAGGCTCCCAGCAGAGCAGGGAGCCAGATGCGGGGCTGGATCCCAGGACTCTGGATTCATGACCTGAGCCGAAGGCAGACGCTTAAGACTGAGCCACCCAGGCTACCCCACTGCCCAGTTTTATTGAGAAACACCTCCTTTTTAAAGACTGTATTTCATTAGGCTTCCCCATCTTTTCTCACTGATCTATAAAACATGAAATAAAAAGTGGTAAATAATTTGGCCAGCCTTTTCACATAATAATTTTTTAAACTACTCTTAATGGTAGATGGGAGCGTGAAGAGCAAAAAAACTAAATTACAGATCTATAGATAATTCTCCAGTTTAGTCAACTGCTTTGAGATATCCCTCACTTCACTTTCTAAAATAGATCCTAGCAAGCAGATAAATGGAACTCATTTGAGCTTCAATCTTTTTATATTTTTTAAATTTTGGCTATAATCTTATCGTTATGTGGTAAATGCCTAAAATCCCAGAAGGAGAGAAGACAAAGTAAAAGCCTCGATAATCTATAATCTAGGTATTAATTATTCAATTGCTGTCTTTCCATTTCTATGTTGTGTTAGTCAAAGCATCTACAGCCAATGCCAGTTTATTAATTCCTCTTATATCACATTAATTTGCATAAAATATCAAATTAACTGCTATTTTGTAGTAGGGAAAGTCCTGATTCTTTTATTTTGAGAACAAAATTTTTTAAAAACTCTTCTCCTCCTCTTGGGGCGCCTGGGTGGCACAGCGGTTAAGCGTCTGCCTTCGGCTCAGGGCGTGATCCCGGCGTTATGGGATCGAGCCCCACATCAGGCTCCTCCGCTATGAGCCTGCTTCTTCCTCTCCCACTCCCCCTGCTTGTGTTCCCTCTCTCGCTGGCTGTCTCTATCTCTGTCTAATAAATAAATAAAATCTTAAAAAAAAAAAAAAAAAAACTCTTCTCCTCCTGCTCCCTTCTTCTTACTCAGCCTCCCTCATCTATATTTACATTTTGGCATTTGTAAACAGTTCTGTTTCCACTGAGACAGCTGAGTCGGTGTTATTACATTTAAGTGGGTAGTTGTCAATATTGTTTTGCAGCAACAAAGAAAGAGCTGCTGATGTGTAATCTAAAGCATATCACATGCACATACATATACAAAAGGCAACAAAAGAAAGAAAGAACTGCTTAAAAGTATTATGGGTTATTCCAGCATTGCTCATTTTTGGAAAGTCATTCCCAGACAGGAAATACAAAATCCAAACCTTGAGCCTTGCATGCAGAATCAGTAACCAATTGCAATTCTAGGCTTCAGATCACCAGGCATCCTGTCGCCAACCACCTGCCTGGTCTGTAAAGGCCCTGGCAGGTTGTCTCCTCACTGTGAATGCGTCAGGATTTATGTGACCTTCACACCACCAGAGAAGGAGCCTACGTATCAGATAAAATGTCTAACGAAGTTAACACATTGTTCAATAGACAAAAAAAAAAAAAATGTCCACAGACTATTAACCAACTGGAGGCATTACCTTTATTGTCCCATCTCAATTGCATCTCTCCCTCACATTTAAATTAATGTCTCAAATGCCCCTAAGTCAGATTCTAATATGTAGCTCAACGCCACAAAATGCACACACAAGAATACATACCATCTTCAGTTGCTGTCTCTATTTGTACAACCTGCTAGAACACAGAAATGCCCTTCCCTAAGACCTGTATTAAAATATATGGATTGGGATAGATTCTCTTGTGGCTTCTTTAATTTAGGCAGTAAATGAATATTTGAGTTCTGACTGTGGACAAGTTTTATGGTATACCATGAGTGCTGTTGAATAAGCAGCACAACTTCTGACTTAAGATACTAAAATCAAATTAACTCAAAAACACAAAATTAAGCCAAACTTCTCATTGAGAAGCTTAGAGTGAACACCTTCCTGCATTAACGTATACCCCATAATTCAGTCTAATAGCTTTACAGCAAACAATTTGATGACTACCCCACAGTAACACCATGACATAGATTTCTACACTAAGGGTAATCAAACTGATATTATATGGATTAGAAAACATTTAATTTTATATAAATTAAATGACACATTAGGTTCTCTTTAGTACTCAGCCTCTGAATTGTATCCTTGTGTTTAGTTGTATTATTGGTCATTTTCAATTCCGCATAATTTTCTATTTTGTGAATACCTCATCCTTTACATTTGGTGGTCATTTAATATAATGGACATTTGAGAATTTTCAATGTGCTGCCATGAACAATCTTATTTATGTCTTCTGTGAATATCTATATTTGCATTTTTGATGGCTATAAATACTGAGTGATAGGGTATATACATTCAGCTTTAGATCTAACCTATTGTATTCTATTACTTTGTAAAAAAGTTACCTCAAAATTAATGGTTTAAACTAATATTTATATAGTTTCTTGGAGTTGGGAATCTGCGCAGTTTACTGAAATGCTATCAAAGTTGGTCAAATTTGTAGTTATTTCAAGGCTTGAGTACATTCACCGATTAAGAATCTGTAAACCTCAGCGGGTAGCAATGAAGAATCTGCCATGCTAACTCTATTTAAAGTTCGGATTTAGGTACGTAGCTACTTGGTAACCATCCCTTGTTCTTCTCCATCTGTCCCATTCCCCTCATCATATTCTTTAAAAATGTGTACACATTAAATGACTTGTGTATTCTTACATCTAAGGAGACAATAAAATTGTTTATGTATCAAGAAATAAATTCAGTAACAGAGTCCAAAACATATATAAACTATCATGTTGGGACCGTTATGACTTCAAATAAAGTCCAAAATAAGAGTTCTTGATCAACAGAGGATACTTTTTCAAGAAGTGATTCAGGTACTCAGCCTCCTTCCATCTTTTAACTCCACCATCTTCCCCATGTGGTGTCCAAGATGATTGTGCCCATCTGTTTCCAACTAGTGAAGGACTGCTAATGTGAGTTTTATGACAGGTTTCTAGACAGCGGCACCATTAATTTCTGCTCATATTTAATTTGCTGCAACTCGAGATTTTTACCTTATTGTAAGCAAGCCTGGAAAATGTGATTTGTGCGCTCAGGAACGAATGGAATAAGGCTTGCTTCACAGCTAGCTTGTTTGCCACACAATTCTATTGCTTAATTCAGTTCTCCCTTTACCCTTCAGCCCAAGCTCTTCCAGAGTAAGAAAGATCACATTAACTGTAATAAACCTGAGAGGCAAGAAAACACTGAGTACAGGAAACATCGAGGGACGATCTTCTTTCATTCTGGAGATGATCTGAAACCATCAGGGTACATGTGACCATGGGAAAACTACATGCTAGGAATGTTCTCCCACCTACTTCATTAATTTGTTTCTTTTTTCAGTAAGGATTTTAGGAGATTGATCTCCAACTAACAGAAACGGAACAGTACTATTGGTGCCCATCAGAAAGAGAGGAGGATGAGAAGTTTCACTTTTCTCTTTATGGCAGGAGCTGGCTCATCAAGACAAGGACCACGGGAAATGTGGGGAGGTGAGGCTGGCACTCACTTTTTATTTGCTAGTACAAGCGCTGCAGCTGCCCACAGGGAGGGGAAAACAGCCACTGTTCTAGCTGTCACCTCTGAAAAGAAACGCAAACGGTTCTGTTTCTGCCTCCCTGTCTTTACAGATGCATAGCTCAGCCAAGCCTCAATCCTCTTTTAAATTTTAGACAAAAAAAAAAAAAAGCCTCTTGTCACTTCGGATCAGGAAACAGTAAAGTGTAACATTTGCTAAAGTGGCCCCAAGGACACAGATAGTGGTGAAAATCCTTGAAAATAAGATGAATTACCAATTCTCATTATTCATTTGGCTTCTGCTGAAGACTAATGGCTAAGTAATTTTCCATACATCACATTACCCAAGGTGCAAGACATCGTATAATATGTTAGCAATCTATTGACTAAAATGTTATTTCCACAACAACTTTTCTTCTAAGTTTGAGAAATGAACACACATTAAAAGAGAATATTTTTTTTTCACTGTATGTTGCTATAGTTTAAGACTAACGTTGCCTGAATGTAAGAAGGGAGAAGATATATACTTATTTAAGGAAATACAGATTGAGCTACACATACATTTTCTTGTAATCTTTGAGTTAAAATTAATGCCATTATTGCAATTAGAGTAGGTTTGAAGTATATCTTAACAGTGAGAAATCAAATCTTCTACGTAAAATTCATAGATTGCAGTGAGGTTGGCCAAATGGGGCATTTAAAATGGAAGATTTTGCCATATGCATACTATGCTGTCCACAGTCTAAGAGCACCCAGCAGAGACAGCTCACACTGGTAAAGTAGGAAAATCTTGTTCACCTATCCTTCCTACCTGTATGAATTTTCCTTGTAGGCCAAACCTTAGTGAGTCCGCTAACACAGGCACAGGAACAATTATTAAGCAATAGATTAAGGACAGTCTGTAATAGACTGCATCGTTGTTGCCAGCTATGCTGCCCTCTCCCCGTATTACGATTACTCATGCTATCTGCTGTCATGTAATGTTGCAGTGCCTTTCAGAAGGACCAACCTTTCCCATTCCATGGTTATGGGACTGACCATATTGTTTGATTGGACTTATGTCCATCTCTGAGAGGTTTTAACATAACGGTGTACTTTCAGTTGCTCTGTTTTACAAAGATCCATCAGGAGAAAAGACAATGCCAACATCAAGGTAATTAGAAGAAGCTTGCTTTCATAAATGAATATGATTGGATGAATGTTTATTAACAAAATGGACGTTAACTAACACACAGTCTAATTATTTAACAAATAGTTGCTGAGTGCTCACTCTCTGATTTACTAGATTATGCACTGGGAAGGTGAGAATCAACAAAACAAACATGGTTCCTTTCTTTTTTTCACAGAGCTTTAAAGTTCTAACTCACCTCCTCCCTCCTTCACATGACTTAACTATCTCAAATGGCTCATCCCTGAACTAAACCACTGTGTTAATCAAATCTGTATATACCATTCTTTTAGTTCCTCTGCCTTACCACTGATCAAGACACCAAAAACAAAAACAAGACACACACACACACACACAAAGACGAAAAACAACAAAAAGGCAGACACTTCTTCTTGGACATTCCCTCGGGAGGGATGACTGTGGTGAGTGTAATTGTAAGATGTCCCATATGATCTCTGTCCCCTGGTGCTCTTCCTCTGATTATGTTACGTTACGTGGCCAAGAGAATTTTTTATTTTTTATTTTTTAAAGATTTTATTTTTTATTATTTGTTAGAGAGAAAGAGGAAGTATGAGTACAAGCAGGGGGAGCATCAGGCAGAGGGAGAAGCAGGCTCCCTGATGAGCAAGGAGCCCGATGGGGGACTTGATCCCATGGTCCTGGGATCATGACTTGAGCTGAAAGAACACTTAACCGACTGAGCCACCCAGGCACCACCAAAATAATTTTTTAGATCTGATTCACGTTAATTAGTTGACTTGAAAACAGATTATCTGCTCTAATCAAATCATGTGATCTCTTTCAAAGGAGAGAGTTTTCTGGGGCTGATAGCAGAAGTAGTCAGAGATGGAAGCTCAGGGGAGATTTGAACCTGGCTTGAAGATGGAGGGGGCTGTGTGGCATGGACCTAAGAGTGACTTTTGGGAGCTGACAACAATATCCATGACAATAGCCAGTAAGAAAATGAAGACCACAGTCCTACAGCCCCAAGCAAATTAATTCTGGTAACAACCAGTAGCTTGAAAGCAGACCATTTCCCAGCTTCTCCAGATCAGAGCGCAGCCTGGTTGACATCTTGATTTCAAGCCTGTCAGACTGTAAGATGCCAAATCCACAACAGACAGCACACCTACTAAACTTATACATTAGTAAGTGATGGTGTTTTGAACGGCTATATTTGTGGTAATTTGTTACACAGCATAAATTAAATAAGTAAATTAAATAAATAAATAAATAAATAAAAATTTAAAATAATTAAATAAAATAAAATGGTCCAATCTAGATGCAGTATTTTGGGGCTACCAGATTTCCAGCCAATATTCAGGGTCAACCTTCTGACTAAGCAGGATCGGTAGTCATCTCCAAAGTCAGCTACTAATTCAATATGATTTCTGGGGCACAAGAATAGTTGTTCTGACCCTAAAGCTCACTCATTTGTGTACCAGTGCCTGAAATCCCTGGAATTGTGAGCAAAGCCTTTCATTATAAAGTAAAGTTTAAAAATACGCAATCTCCTGCAAAGGGCTATTTCAATGACTTAAATTTATTTATACTGGGTACTATAGAGAGTCCATGCTGATAGCAGATGATTTCCTCAGAGTAAGCTTCGCCTGGAGGACACACAGAAAATTTGTTGGCATGGAGCCCCTGGGAAGGCATGGGGAGGGATAGGAAGTGAAATAACAGAAAGACCAATGACCCTTCATACTTGTGTCTAGTGTCAGCTATACCTCTACCCCTAACCCCAGAATAGATTGAAATTAAACAAGTTCAGAAAGTGCAATCTTTCCTGCCTTTTCATGTCCCTATTTTCTTTCACCCCTGAAACCAAAGCTCTTCTTTATATATACAATATGCATGCTACCATCTTCTTCTAATAAAACTGGATTTTGTGTAATTGAAGAACCCAATCTCAAGCAATCGACTGATTGAGCTAAACTAATAACAAATCTATTTCCCTGCTCCCCTTTATCTAGAGAAGGTTCATGTGTTCCACTTCCATCTGGGCCATGAGCCTGCTGGTGGAGAGGGCTTCAAAGTGGGGAGACCTGGATGGCATGGTCCTTTTTCTCATTCAGGAATTTAAGCTTCAGCAGTGTTATGGTCTCAATTTTGTTTCCCCACAAATTCACATCTTGAAGTCCTAACCCTTAATACCTCAGAATGTGACTGTATTTGTAAATGGAGTCTTCCAAGAGATAATTAAAGGAAAACGTGGCCATGAGAGTAGGCCCTCATACAATATGACTGGTATCCTTGTAAGAAGAGATTAGGACCCAGATACATACAGAAGGAAGGCCATGTGAAGATACATTTATTTACAAACCAAAAAAGAGGTCTTAGAAAAAGCCCATCCTACTGATACCTTGATCTGACTTGTCATCTCCAGAATTTTGAGAAAATAAATTTCTGTTATTTGAGCCACCCAGTTTAAGATTTTTTTTTTTTTCTGGTAGCCCTAGCAAACTAATATAAATAGCCATCTTCTTTTTTTCCTCCCCTCCCAATATTTCATTTTTTATTTATTTACTTGAGAGAGAGAGAGAGAGAGAGAGAGAGAGAATGAGCACAGAGGGAGAGGGAGAAGCAGACCCCAATAAGCAGGGAGCCTGATGTAGGGCTCAATCCCAGAATCCTGGGATCAGGACCTCAGCTGAAGGCAGTCACTTAACCAACTGAGCTACCAAGACATCCCAAGAAGCCATCT
This sequence comes from Ursus maritimus, assembly GCF_017311325.1. Taxonomy (NCBI): domain Eukaryota; kingdom Metazoa; phylum Chordata; class Mammalia; order Carnivora; family Ursidae; genus Ursus; species Ursus maritimus. Next base: position 65,400,191 of record NW_024426774.1, read on the forward strand.
TCTGAGATGAGGAAAGGTCAAGACAATCACAATGATGTTGATCTGACATTGTTGAACCCATGAATCAATGTCAGCTGTTGACCGTATCTGGACAACACATCAGAAGAACAAAAAAATGAAAACTTTTTTCCTCCAAGCCACTATGGTTTTCTCTAACTGCCAAGAACATGCATTTCTAATTGATCCAAAGCCTTATCTCTTTCATCTTCTTTTTATCAAAGGACATCGAACTATAGATGGTTCTAACAGGGCAGTATAGTTAATAATTCAAGATCGGTATTCACTATGTGCCCATGGACATGAGGTATTAGGTATTATTTCATTTTGTGGCTAGTCAGGTACAGAGAAGAGCACTTTGGAAAATTTAGTCTCTTCTTTATGTGAATCCTAATACCAATTAATTTACTTTTTATACCTATTTTGACCTAATAAAGAAAAATTTATCAGTAGGGTCCAGACGTGGGGGAGGTGGGAGACTGAGGTTTATAAAGATGACAAAAATCCAGGGGCTAAACATTTTCTATGGCATCTTAGAACTGATTCCTTGTCTCCCCAGAGAAGGGGGTGAGCCAGTAAGTAACAGTCACATATGTCGGGGAATGTGCTCCAGCTCAGAAAACCAGGGGCTTGACTTGTAGCACTTTAGCATTCCATAATGAATATGCTTACAGAGAGTTTACTTAGATGGATCTTCGTGTTAGAAATCTTGTAACATTAATTGTTCCTGTGAGATTTCCTAGACTTTGAAGCTTGGGCTTGATGAATCCTATCCAGGATGAGGGTGAGAAAAAGAGTTCTCTGTGCCACCACTTTTTCTTGGTTCACTAACGGGTCACTTTTTCAACCTCTTTCATTTTAATAAATAAAAAAAACCCACAGAGACTTAATTGAGGAGACAGTCCCCTGTGAAAGACACTATGCTTCTGGAATTTCAGGTCCCTTTTGGTCTCAACCATCATTAGTGAGTGACTAGTTTGAGAGGTGTTAAACAAAACACGTGACTTTGGCTGTGGGTTTTAGATTGACATTGGAAGGAGAGGGTTTGTAACTGAATTTCTGTATTTGTTTTGCTCAATCTATATCAGATCTCTCTCCACCACAGACTGTTTTCCATAGAAGTTTGAGGAAACTCATCAGTATTTTCTTAGTACTCCTACCTGTATCAGCATACTTCAGCTCAGAGTTCACCTGTGCTACAGAATCCTGGAAGGCAGCTGAGGCTTTCTCCCTCAAAATCCATCTGGCAGGAAGCGCAGAAGCAACCTCTGGCTCCTTCCCCACTTCCCCTGATTTATAGAGCAACATAATTGATAGAACTACAGCTCTCTCACTTGAGAGATTTCTTCCTATTGACTCGTTTATCACATGATCAAAGCCTTCCTTGGCTGTCAAACCACCTCTGATTTCAGATACGCTTGTTGGAAGCTTCGCCTCTGTCATTTACCAAAATAGCTGTACATGAAGCTCAAGGCTGCAGCCATTCCCCTATTCAGGGCTGTAGAGAATCACTCTAAGTCCCATTTAGGGGATACGAATAAGTGTTTGTATTGTACCTTCGGTGAAACCAAAGCTGATGGCTAACAAAACCCACGGTATTGTTTTTCATCAATCAACTAATTATAAGCTTTTTCAGCTCCTTTGCTACCATAAATAAATTACTATGATCTCAGTATTTAAAGAATTAACAATAGATTCATTAGAACGTCTATACCGTTTTGTAGGTCCCAATTACTATTCAAGTCTTCCCATGAACATTCCCCAGTTGCTGTCCAGTGGCCTCCGCATAAAGGACCAACATTTATCTTCCTCTGGCTTGTCAGCTGACCATTCGCTTCTCCACCCTAGCTTATGATTTTCTAATTGGGGAGCTTGATCTGAATTTGGAACTGCTATTACTGGAAAAAGGGAAGGAACTAATTGCTTTTCATCAAAATGCCAAAGGGATGCAATAAAGTTAAAAAGGTCAGAGCGTTTTATCATTTCTCAGTCCCTGGAAGGATCAATAAGCAGCTGTGAGTGACCACTCTTCTGATAGCACTTTCTCCTGAAAAAACAATAATCATTGCGAATCAATAGAAAGGCAGGTTTTTTTTTTTTTTGGAGGGGGGTTCTTTGTTTTTTTGGTCTTTTTTCCTTTTTTTTCCTTTACTGGAGATAAGCAGAATATTTGATTCCATCCCCCCCCCCCCCAGTCTAGACATATTGGTCCTATAACCTGTTTTTAAAAAGGTTTCAGTGGGCAAGTGAGTTTTTACATTTCTAGCTCTACCCTTCTAAACCACCGCATCCATCATGTCAGAAGTTAAGGTGATTTAATATCTACATTGTGAAAAAGTAGGAGGCACTGCACACCTTTGTTTCACCCTACCTGCTATGGCCCTATTTCCAACTACCACAATCTGTCCTCGAGGCTGTGACTCTGCCCCTTAACCAGTCTCTTGTACTTTACCCTGCAGAGTTAAATGCAGAGTGCAATGACGACATATCTGAAGCTGGCACTCCTTCACTCCAAACCCTTCACTGGCTCCCCACTTCATTCACCAGAAAGTCCAAACTCCACGGCATGGAATTTGAGGCCCTTCATGACCTTGTCCTGCTTACGTTGTAACCCTGTCTCTCGCCACATTTCCTCTACAGCTCTGAGTTATTTGGAATTCATTGAATACCCTGGCCCTCAGCCTTCTCCTGAACCTTTGTAGATCTACTCCCAGGCTAAAATACTTGAACGTTGCCTCCACCCTCCCTGACATAGGCCCTTTATTTCCTTGGCTAAGTTTTCCCTTCTTAGCCCGCCTGTAAAAAAATCTTTCCTTATCACCACCCCTAAATGACTAGATGACTTTCTTCCTTAACCCGCCACCCCACTTTTTACTTTTTTCATAGCTATGTACTGCATTAAAATGTGCTCTTTGTTCACCAAACCATGAATCCCACAGGACAGGAACTAGGGCTATTTTCTTCACCATTTTAGTCCTAACACAGCAAACTACTTGGTACATTGGTTAGATTTCTTTTTCTCTGATTTTTTTTTTTGCACAGCTTTTTACTACAAATTTTGTTATTTCATAAAACACACATTTATTATCTTACTATTTCTCCAAGTTGGAATTCCTAGCCTGTCATAGCTGGTTTCTCTGCTCAATGTCTGAGAAGATTGAAATCAAGGTGGTGACTGAGCTAGGTTCTCATCTGGAGCTCAAGTCCTCTTCGAAGTTCATTTCAGGTGTCGGCAGAATGAAGTTTCCTGCAGTTTTAAGACTGAGTCCTCATTTTCTTGAGGGCTGGCTGTTGCAAGTCACTCTCAGCTCCTAGAGGCTGACTTCAAGTCCTATCCACTTGTCTCTCTCACATCATGGCTCTTTATTTCTTCAAAGCCAGCAGGACAATCTCCCTCTAATCTACTATTATGAAATCTTATATAATGTAACAATCTTGGGAGCAACTAGTCTATCACCTTCCATATAATGTAACTCAAATCTGTTATTATCCTTGATATTCACAGGTCTTACCCAAGCCCATATTCAAGAAGAGTGGATTATGAAGGGTACACACAACACAGATTTCTTGGGGGGTCATTTTAGAAGTCTGCCTACCATGTGCATATATCCTTAATATACAATTACGAAATGAATTAATGAGAGAGAAGTACTAAGTTTTAGCTGTAGCATCATTGCAGATATTGGGTAAGTTCCTTGATCTCTGCCTCAGTCTCCCCCCAGGAGGAATAATAGTAATGGGGCAAATAATAATCCCTGTATTATATACCTCCAATGAATGGGTGCATCTCTTGAGACAGGGCTACCAAAGTTGGCTTCAATTATTTCTAAATAATTTGCATAACCTAAAGCCAAGACCTTTTCAGTTCCTTTTCTCTAGCACTTAAGTCGCCGTTCCATATGCAGGCCACATTGTTGCATAATCACTGATCGGAACAGAAAAGGCAGTAGAGGGCAGCCCATTTATATTCACTAGTGAGAATTTCTTCTAGTCTGAAGATGTACAGACCTTTCCCTGTGACCTCGGCAGATCTCTGAAACATAACACCTTTATCCTGACATTTACTGTATCGTGTTGTCCTTCAGGATGTCAAAGCAAACAACAGGGTCAGTTTCCAGGGTGTCAGAGTAAACAGCTGCCATTAGTGTAGCTTGAGGGGTAAAGCCCAACCTCATCACTCTCAAACTCTAGTCACCAGCACATTTCAGCCTGCTGCTGGCACCTACAATGTCCCATTGAACATTCATTTCTTTGAGCTCAAGTATTTTCCCTTCTTAAGAAGCAAATATATCTGAGGCAGTTGTCAACATCTTAGGATTTCTTGCCTGAGAGTTCTGTTCACACCGTTTCCTCAGCACATGAAGTTTCATGTGTAATTCAGCACTCAGCTCTGAGGCAAACTTCCCTATGAAATCATCCTAAATTCTCTGATAAAAGAAGTGTCCAGCCTCTCAACAATCATAGCTCTTAGGTTGTTCATTTCAGTTGGATAGCATCCTATTATGCGTGTAATTACATGTACATATTTCATACCACCAGAAAACCCTTGACTGGCTTTCCATGGCAACTGGATTAAAAATCAAAACTGCATACCAGAACCCACAAGACCCTTCATGAAATGGTCCTGCCCACCTCTTTGACCGCATCCTATCCCATGGGGTCCCTTGTCCACTGAGCTCCTGCACATTGTTCTACTTTGACACTTTTTGAACACTCCATTTTTATACCTGTTTCCAGATGGTTGTGCTTGCTGTCTGTCCCTAGCAGAACACACTGGCCTCAGATTTTTGCATAGTTGGCACATGTATCACCTCTGCTGGTACACTTGTTTTTTAATGCTTCTCCTTAATAATCAGATACATGTATTTAGAAATTTGTTGTTGGACACCTCCAAGAAATTGTAATCTCCATGAAAGGAGACATCGGTCCATCTCATACACCACTCCATCCCCAAGGCCTAAAGCTTGTGCCTAATACATTTTATATATATGTAATATGTATATAGTGATTATATATATATATATATATATAAAAATATAATTTTTGCAAGAATCAACCAATACCTTACTTTCATGGTTTTTAATTGGTTAATTGTTGAGCTCTTTAAGGGCAGGAAGCTTCTAAATTTTTTTCATTTTCCACAGGATCCAGAAGCAAAGTACATCACCCCTAGTACATAATATTTAATTGTGTATTGAATGTTGACTGTTGAACTAGTTAATTAGTCATTAACACCTCACATTGAAACACTTTACTAATATCTTTCTAACTGACTTAGGTAACTGAGGAGTGAAAAAATCGTTTACTACCACATTGTGCAAAGAATCATTTACTAGTATTTTGTCCCTTTGCGATCTTCTCCATTATTTTTCTGGCAGCGAGGCCTGCTCCCTTGAAAAATACCCAGAACTCATTATGTTCCTTTCACCTGATCTTCACAGAAACAAAACAGTCTTTATTAAAGATAAGCAGCTGAATGCTACCAGAGTGATAGAAAATATCACACAATTTTACCAACAGTTTTTATCTAGGTCATGAGGCTTTATCAACACAAAGCATTTTAAAGCAAAATCGAATTTATGATTTTTTTAAAGATTTGAGAAATACTCCCCCAAAATTCAAGAGAATGTCCATTATTTGACTAATCACCTAAGATTCTGTGGGTCAGAGGGATTTTTTTTCTCTTATGGAATACTTCCATACCCAAAAGAGTTGTGGCACTACTCACAAGTATTTCCTTTTTCTTTTATCACCATCTTCAATATTCACTGGAGCCTGCAGTGTGCTACTAAAAATGGTATAGAAATCAACTCTAACCACATCTATCTTCAAAAAAAATTCAAGAGTGACCTTGCTTGAAACCTTGAAACTGCAAAGTCTAGCTCTTCTTGGTTGAAAGAAGTTTCTGTTAAATGTTATGTGTGTGTTTGTGTGTGTGTGTGTGTGTGTGTTTAAAGGAAGAAGGAGATTTCTTACACATTTTTGTATATTCTTTAAGGGTATAAAAAATGAACAGTCTATCTGCTTGTAGTCTTCACAGGATCTTCACAATGGTAATGAAGGATAAAGAGGCGGCATGCTGGAAAGATGATGGTTCTGGGTATCAGACAGTTTTAGATCCAAACCTGAACACGACCACCTGATAGTCATGTGATCTGAGGAAAGTTAATAAGCTACTCTTAATCTCCATTTCTTCTATTATAAAAATCAAAGTCAATTACACTTAACATCATGCTAATTCTGAACAGTTGATAATTGAAAGGAAACCTTCCTTAATCCAACAGAATAGACTCAATCACTTTTTCCTCCATGAAAACATTATATTGAATGAAGAGATTTAGTGACATGGTGACACTGCCATGTACGGAGTTCATACTGAGATCCCAGTGCCGTTCTAGGTATGCATTACACCTCTGATACCGTACCTACTTTAGTGTGTGTGTGTGTGTGTGTGTGTGTGTGTGTGTGTGATTATTCTCTATTAAACTTGTACTTCCTAAGGACAAGAAGGTTCACTTATTCTTTTGTGTCTAGCAGAGTGAAAGGAATAGATCAATAGTTGTAATCATCTCTCTCTGGTCTTCTCAATGAGTATGTCCAGATTAATTAAAGATGTTTCTATGTCAGTGGATGTATACCAGACCCCTTCACAGTATGATCCTATACTTCCATTTTCAGTGAGAAATGAGTTAAGGCACTTTTGTGACCTTTCTCTGTGAATCAACCTTGTGCATTTTCAGCCCACAGGGAACATTACTGGAGTGGAGATGAATGGTGGAGAAATGTCCCTCTCACTAATGAGTCACTGGACTGGCAATCTGCTCTGCAATAGTAAAAGGCAAATTAATGACTCACATTAAGTGGATGTTTGATGTTTCTGAATTTTAGATTCAGAAACTGCCGGAAAACACAACATGGTGTGTCAACTATACTTCCATTAAAAAAAAAAAAAAAACCAAACTGTCAGTAGAGGATAAAAAGTGACTAAAAAAGGTGGGACACCTATCAGTCATTTTGCCTGAATCAGAGAGTGGCTTTAAAGAAATTATGGAGGTAAAAATGCCCATGTATTATTGAGACTCTTCAACATTCAAACCCTTAAAATGGGTAGTTTGACATCACACTGATCTGCCAAATTTTGGTGACCTGGGCTGAGTAGTATTCGGGAGGAAATGAAGTCAAGTTCTAGTTCAAGTAGATTATCTCATGATGAACGTGCTCCTGAAGAGGCAGATAAAAACTTAGTATGCACCTGATCGTGAGGAATTGCAATGCAAAAGGCAGCAAGAATAGTGACCTGTTCGGGAACTCCTACAGTCTGAGAAAAGGAAAACAAAACAAAGACCTTGGCGGCAATTGCAAAAGGGGTAGTGAGGGTTCATCTATCGCATCCGTATGTTGGAATACACCTGCATTTCTATCCTGCTTCCTTTTAAAGACAAAACGATTAGAATTAATGTAGAATCAAGTAGGACAGAGGCTTATTTTACCAACACATTTAATATTTATCTTTATCTGCCCAATACAGTATCTGATTAATCCAAATGACGACTGCTTGAAAATAATGGAGGATTTCTCTTTGGAATCTTGAAAAAACAAAGTTAAGAGGAAGAGCACTGGAGATTGAAAAAGGAGTCGCTCTATTTTCAGAGCCTTGCTTTCTTGTTTATCTTTATTTGACTTACATCCAATTTTTACAGGTGTCATCCCTAGGCTGGGATGAAAACACTTAAACATTGAGGTTAAAGTCCTTCTCAAGAATACACTGAAGTGGCATACGGACCAACATAGTGTGTTCGGTTCCCTATTCTTAATAGATCTCCTGTCTCACTGCTTAGCCTCTCCCTCCAATATTATCCCAATCTTCTAAAATAGAATTAAATCTCTAATCTGCTTTGGAATTACCACCTGATTTACTCTCTCCATAGCCTAGATCATTCGTTTACTTTGTATTCTCTTAAAATTGGACACTACTTCTTAAGTCAAAGAATATCTCAAGTCTTTGCCTCCTTCATCAGATTTCCTACTTACAGCAGCTCTGAGTTCTGTCTCTACTAAAACTCAGTGTTTAAAATCCGTTTTAAATCACTTAGCAATAAAATTATGTATTTGATCACCCTTATACTATTGTATGCAATACAATTATATTACAGAATACACACTATACATGAGCAACACGATTATTTCACAATATTGTGTATTTTTAGTTTTGCACTGAATTTAGTCTTTTAATATAGTTATCATTTCATGTTTTCTGTAGGTATTATTTTCCAGCAAAGATGATGGATTCAGTTCTTTGCGTTTCTCACAGTTGGCTGACCTAAAACAGGTGCTAATATAAGGAATTCTAATTTGTTCAAAATATGAAGCTACTTCGTATGTTCTCCTCTATTATAGAGATTGTTAATTTCAGGAAGATAAAGACAGACACTTGTATTTGTGATTCTACCATCCAGAACACTTAGATGTCCATAAGCAGATGGGAAAAATGGGTATTGAGTGGCAACATGGATAATACAAAAAATTAAGACAAGGAGATTAAACTCAGGAAGTTTGAAACACCGTACAGAGGGGCATTGAGAAAATGTTTTATTGTGCTTAGTGATGATTACGTTCATCTGAAAGAGGAACATTGGCCTGACTTTGGAAAATTATTTCAGTTATAATATCAATTTGTTCAAGATAAAAAACCAATTGATGAATGCTGCTTATGCTCAAAGGCCTTGGCCACTGAAATTACACAGTTCAAGTTTATCCTTTCAGACAACTGCAGACCTTCCCTTTTGGGAACTTCTCTGCTAGCTTAAGAAACTCTTTCCAGAATAAGGTACTCAGGTATTGATGTTCTCTGAGAACTTAGACTTTATCAGCCTTCAGCAGCACATTCTAATATCTTTCCAAACATATGGTTTTCATTTAAAAGCATCTAAATATGTTAATTTTGAAAAATGTGTGTCTAAATATCGAACAGATGGGCACGTTGGTGGTATTTTATGGCAGGGACTTCTCAGCAGTTGCCGTCCTAGTGACCCATGCTTTATCTTCTTCAACTGTTTACCTGCCAGCATGTTGAAAGTGGAAACGTTGATCAGTTTCAGAGAAAATACATTTATTATTCATCTCTGGGTTTCCACGTTCTCTGCCCTTGCGTAGCCAGGTACTATTAGGAAAGCCATGATGGTTAGGAGCAAAATCTACTATTGGGGCCAGAAGTCCTACATTCAGTCTTGGGTCCAACAACTGTGAGCACCAGGACCTCAAACAAGGACTTAAATCTTATTTCATTCCATAAATGAGTCCCTCCTTGTGTCAGACATTGTTAGACTCTGAGGAACTCTAGAGCCAGGCTATGGGCTGGGGAAAGGAGTTTAGCATTGGCCATATTTTCACTTGTATTTTTCTGTCTACTGGGGAACATAACTGAAAAAGGCAATGAGGTGTCCAACTTTATCATAACTTTTTTCTCAATAAAATAAACATGAAAGTATGCCGGTAAACTATAAAGAATTACACAAATATTTGTATTACTTTATTATAGATTATTCCATAGGCACAATTTTCCATATTCAGAAATCTTGGATACAAAGACTTAAAGTTTCCAAGAAAGGTTGAAGATTAACATACGAATTCCTGTGTGAGAATAACAAAATAAGGGATAAAAAAAAAAAAAAAAAAAAACTCTTGTAAATTGTCACAGTCACTGACAAGTCCCCCTCTGTAATTTTAGCATGAAGAGGGTCACTTTAAGATTCTCTGTCTTGTTTATAAATGGCACAATATAAAAAAATCTATGCAGTGTATTTTGTAATTATTCCAAATATTCTCTGCCTCTCCTCTGGGGTGATTATACTTCCGTGCTCCGTTGATATCAGGCTTGGTTCTTACTTGCTTCTGCCAATAAAACGTGTATAGAAGGGATGTATGCCACTTCCAAACAGTTGTTTAAGAGCTGTTTTGAGTTCTATCATCCTTTTCCCCTCTGCCAAAACACCCTATCACCCAGGTGAAGAAATAAGCACTCTATAGATTAATTAGAATTAGTAACTGCACTGAGGTAAGTTGCTTTATAACCAGCCAATAAAACATTAAATTACATTTCTAAGGTACCAGTAACACAAAGAACAAAGCTTTTTAAAAATATTTCCAAATTTAATGCTGAAATGTTGAGCATTTTCTCTTTGAATCCAAGATTTTTTTCAATGTATAGTAGATGCTCTTTTTACATATTAGAGATATTCACTTCTGTTTTTAGTTTAAAAGGGTTTTTTTAAATTGTGAATTGATATGGCATTTATCAAGTGCTTTTTCTACATATATTAAGATGAATTAGATTATTTTCTCCTTTGTTCTGTTAATGTGGTAAATTATAATGCTAATTTTTAGGTGTTAAATCCATCAGCAAATTTTTGTAAACTCATGTGAAGAGAGTAGTGTTATTATGAATATTTCATAGAGGAAGAAATTGAGGCACAGAGAAACCAGTGACTTGCCCCAGGTCATGCAGCTGTAAGTACTGCAGGGAGGATTTGAATCCCCATAGCCTGGCTCTAGAGTTCCTGAACTTACCCGTGGAATTTACTACCATTTTTAGTCCTGGCATCTCTCATCAATTCTTTTTCCATCATAAAAGGATGGAGTTATTATTAATTACAGTGAGATATCTATTTGTAAACCAGAAAGAATACGTGAGAGTAGTATATAATTTGAAAAAATTGTGCAAGATTGCCTAAAACTAATCAAATTATACCCTTAACCTCCCTGGATATCTTAGTCGGCACATTAAGCTAGTGAATACTTTGGATTTGCAATATATCAAATTTAAAGTACTCTAAATATCAATGAATATCAAAGACCTATTATTGGTGTGTTAGTTATCCACTCCTGTATAAAAATTACTGTAGAATGAGTGGCTTTAAGCAACAAACATCTATTGTCTAATAGTATCTATGGACCAGGAGTTCAAGAGGGATCAAGTCCAGGAGCTTTGGGCCAGGGTCCTGAAGTTGCAGTCATCTGAAAGTTGGACCTGGACTTAAGGATCCACTCCTAAATGGCTCTCATATAATGTTGACAGGAGGTCTCAGTGCCTGAGTGCATGGGCCTCTCCACAGGGACGCTTGAGTGCCCTCATAACAAGGCAGCTGACTTTCCCTAAGAAAATGACTCAAGACAAAGAACAAAAAAGATAGGGCCAGAAAAACAACACAGTGGCTTCTATCTCTTCATGTGCCTTTTCCTGCTTTGTTCTACTCGTTAGAAGCATCGCTAACTCCAGCCTACAGTCAAAGAAGCCTTCATCTCTTGATGGGAGGAATACCAATGGATTTGCTCTATTTTAAAAAAATAGAAAGATTTTTAAAAACCCCACAGTTGGTAAAAACTCTATTCCTAAATAACCCATTTATTTTGCCCTCTTACTTCATTCTCATTATTGTCATTGAGAAAACCTGTATTGATCAGTAATATTTGAGTTTGTCAGCTGCTAAAAGCTTACTATCACTTTGGTTCTTCTATTTTTGTGTTTGGTATTTGTTACTTTTTTTTTTTTTAATCATTATAGGAAGGGAACCTGGATATATTTGAGACTTGGCACAGAATTTAGTTTATGTTTTAAGAGTATGGGGTATTAACTTATTTCCTTCTCAGTCCAATTTTACATTTTTCCTCTATTACATCTGAGAAACTACCAATTTTTATAAGACAACTCTACTCTTTATTAACCACTGCAAATGTAAACTTTTCCCAAATTCAACCAGCCCAAAGTTTTTTGTATCATTTGACAAGTATTTTTACTTGAGAAAAATACCCATTTTGACACCAAAACCTATTTTTCAAAGGCATATTAAACTGGAAAAAAGAGGAAGAGCAAGTCTCCACCTGTGAAAATTACCTGTCATTGGTATGAAGAGATATGATGTTTGAACAAAAAACATTTATTTCAACATTTTCCCCAGGTAGAAAAAAAATTTTTTTTCCCCAATCGCATCCTTTAAAATTTAATCCCTATCAAGAACTTTAGGCAGGTAGGAAATGAAGTAAGTTTAGGATACACTAGAGGCTACGATACGCATTCTATTTCTAATTAATCAAATTAAATTTCTCCTGGAAGTTAACAATATTGATAGTGCCTTTCCTCACTACCAATGGGCAGGTGAAATTCTCAAAGGTCAAGACAACACACAGCCATGAACAATGTAAAAGAATGCTTCCTTGACAACTGAAGTATAAATGTGTTCTATATTTTGAGAGATAAAATATTTTAATATTAAATAAACCTAGTTATAATAAAAAGTGAATGGTGAATCATAGTGGGGAAAAATGACAAGGATAAATACCCCACTTCTTCAGTTTTCAGAGTTTTAATTCAAAGTGGACTTCTTTGGTGGCCATTGTTTAGGACAGAAACAAAAGGGAGAACACATTCTAAGTAACTGAAGGGAAACACCTGTCACTCTCTCCTTTGCAGTGTCACTTAGAGAAAAAGAATGCCTGAAGCACAAACTATTTTTAGCTTCATTGTGTGCCAGCATACAGTCAAGGAGAAATCCCTGTTAAGAATTTTTCAAGTGTCACAGGAACATCTTAGACAGAAAAATAGATTTTTATTCTCTTCTAGAACATCAGTATGTGTCACTGTGTTCCAATCTTTAAAGTAATGGAGTGAGATCAGCATCACATTTCTTCTACAGCTTCACCTTTTGCCTCTGTGTAATTAATCTCTATTTTAAGAGATACTACTTTAAAAACAGAAAGCTTCAGAGGATATGCTCCTTGACTAAATGCATAACAATAGATCTTGACTAAGCACATAATAACAATAATTTTTAGCTACCCACTTAACCACTATACAGTATGCCCGCAAGATAAAACCACAAGACTCACATATAAAGAGTTAGCCTTAGGGGAGATCTTTAGGCAGTCTACTGCATTATAGTAGGTCTTGACAATGGTCCTGCTATCCCCTACATTATATTTGGTGAATTTCTTGGGGAACTTTTGGTTATCCCAAGATGGGGGGGGGGTTCTACTCTCATTCAGGGGGCCAGGGCTAGATATTCTCATCTTTCTGAAATTTACCAGAGAGTCCCATGCAAAGAAGAAGAGTAAGGCACTCCATATGGCTTTTGGATGCTCTGAACAGTCAGGTAAGTGAATGATCTGTTTATAGTAATTACAGCCCAGAATGTAACTCCATTTAATACATATAAATTATCTTCTGCAAAATTTTAATACACACTGAGTTTTCTGCTATTGCAACTACATGTAAATCAAGAGGAAAATTCTGTTTTGTTCAGAAATGTATCAAGAGCTTCACCTTTGGAAAAACTATGTACTTGACTATAGTGCTGCTCAAGGTACACAAGCTGCCTGTGTAACACACCTGTATCATGTGCATGCATAGCTGTGGCATTCAGTGATTCCAAGGTTAATTATAGGTACAAGCAGCTGGCTGCTTTACACCATCTTCCAGTGTAGTCCTACCTGGGTATTTAGTCTAAAAATAGTAAGCAGCACATTATTTCATGTTAAATTACTTTCCTTTTATTATCTTCATTCAGGGATATGTTTTTAGTTTTTTGAAATATATTACATTATGAATAAAATTTATTTCAAGGTAGTATAAGGAGGATCAAAATATTTCTTATAAAAAAAGAGGTTGAATCAAGGAATAAAAACCAAGAAGTTTGATGAAGTGGAGAATTTGACTTCAACTCCATTTAAATCCACAACCTCACTTGAAACCATTTAAAAATAACAACAAGTGGTGATTTCTGGGGAAGACGGCTGAATGGGAGGATCCTAAACTCACCTAGACCTAGGGATGCAACGAGGTAATACTCACATCAGTGTAAGTTACCCAGAAAAATGACATCAAGACTGGCAGAATAGACTCTCCATAGATGAATGTAGAGAAGACACCATATCGAAGAGGTTAGAAAGGGTGGAGACACAGTCATAGGCCAAAGGAAGTTGGAAGGCATGCAACAGGCAGGAAGAGGACCAAACCCCCACCCCAGGCACCCCAGGCATGGGGGACCTACACAAGGAAGACAGATCTTGGTAACATTTCACTTTGAAAACCAGAGGGGCCTAACCATCAGTGGGGCTTAACACCTAGAACTTTAAAAATCAGTGGGCTCAGCCCTGGGAGAGTTGGAAAGGTGGAGTCCCTACCCTTACAGATACAGCACAACAAAAAGCTCCACTGAGATATAACACAGAAGCAGCAGCTTGAAAAATGCCTGGGGCATATAGGAAGTATATTTACTTACTAATTTCAGAGCATGTGCTAAGAGGGGCAGGGATCACTTGGAGACTTCTCCAAGAATGAAAGACCTGGCAGTCACCATTATCCTCCTGCGCCCCCCAGAAGAGATACATGGACACCTGTAGTTTGAGCACAGCACAAACACTCTCCACCTAGCTTGCTAGCCCTCTCCAACCAGGCCTGCCCTGGAGAAACTTTCATAGGTAACCATAGGCCCCCTCAGACTGGGGACCAGTATCGATGTTGCCGGCACCAGGCACACTGCCCTCCCCCCCCCCATCCGCCTGCAGACTAACCCCCTCTAATAGATGCCTAACCGGGGCCAAACCAACATGGGACCACAAGTCTGGCAGTATACAAGAAGCCCTGACAGGGGCCAGCATCACCACAAAGTGATTCCTGACCCAAGAAGAGGTGACGATAACTACACACACCAGTCTGACTGTGGCCCCAGCAGCAAGCTGGGGTCAGACATTTGGTCTGACTAAAGGCTGCACCCACCAACCAACGCTTCTCCTCAGGGGACAACACAAGGAAAGCTCCCTGCAGTTTCGTGCTACTGCATCCTAGGCATATGCCTGGTCTAACTCAACTCAAGCCCAAGGAAGCTCCACACTGCCCTACAAACCACGCAAGGATCAAACCCTGCCCCCAACAGGCAAAAAGGGCCACTGCAGATGACTCAACTGGAGGCAAACATGGCTCTACTGCAACAGTAGGGCGTACACAACATGTAAAGGAGACACCCTTAAGTACCAGATTCTGGTGAACGGGAGACATTGCACAGCAGGGCACTACAGGACCTATTCTTCACAAAGCCACTACTTCCAAGAGCTGGACACCTAGTGGATTTTTTTTTTTTTTTAACTCACAGGAAGAGATATATAGACTTAGAAAAAAAAGAGTAGACAGCTGAATGTTCCAAATAAAACAATAGGACAAAGTCACAGCAAGAAACAACAAAATGAAGTAATATGCCTAATAGAGAATTTAAAGTAATATTTTTAAGACAGTCACAGGACTTGAGAAAAAAGTGGAGGACCTCGGTGAGACCCTCAATAAAGAAAACATAAGAACCCATCAGAGATGAAGAACTCAAAACCTGAAATTAAAAATACACTAGAAAGAATAGACTATAAGAAGCAGAAGGACAGGTGAGTGATCTGGAGGACAGAGTAATGGAAAGCATTTAAGCTGAACAGGAGAGTGAAAAAAAAATATTAACAAATGGAAATAAGCAAAGGAAAATCAGCAACACCATCAATCATAGTGACATTCAAATTTTTAAGATTCCAAAAGGATGAAACAAAGAAAAGAGGAGAAATTTTTATTTGAAGAAATAACTGCTGAAAACTTCCCAAACCCAGATATCTGGATCCAAGAGGCACAAAGAACCCCCAACCAAATCAACCCAAGCAGATCCACAATGAGATATGTAGTAATTAAAATGGCAAGAGGTACTGATGAAAAGACGACTTTAAAAACAGCAAGAAAAAGAAAATAGTTGCATACAAGGGAAACACCATAAGGCTATCAGCTGATCCAGCACAAACTTTGCAGGCCAGAGAGAGTGGCCTAATACATTCGTTGTGCTGAAAGAAAAAACCCCTGCAACCACGAATACTCTCTCCAGCAAGGCTATCGTTCAGAATAGGTGGAGAGATATACAGTTTCCCAAACAAAAGTTAAAGGAATTCATCACAACTAAACAAGCCCTACAAGAAATGTTAAAGGGGACTACGTGAATGGAAAGGAAAGACCATTAATAGGAATAAGAAAAGTAGGAAGCACAAAAGCAGTGATATTAAGTGTACCCATAAAAATCAGAGAAGGGATTCACAAAATAAAAAGATATTAAATATGACAACATACACCTAAAATGTGTGGGGGCAGAAGGAGTACAAAATGAGGGCAAGCTTAAGCATCAACTGAACATAGAGGGCTGAATGCATAAGATGTTATATATAAAACTAATGGTAACCACAAAGCAAAAAAAAAAAAAAAAAATCAAAGAAAGAAAGAAAAAGAAGAAAAGGGAAAACAAGTATATTACTAAAAGAAAATCCACTAACCATGAGAGAAGAAAAGAAAGGAATGGAGCAGAACTACAAAAACAACTGTAAAACAAGTAACAAAATGGCAACAAACACATACCTATCAATACTTACTTTGAATGTAAATGGACTAAGCACTCCAACCAAATAATAGGGAGGTAGAATGGATTAAAAAAAGACCTATCCATTGGCTGCCTACAAGATACCCATTTCAGACCTGAAGACACATGCAGATGGATCTAATGGATATATTCACAACATTCCATTCTAAAACATGACAGTACACATTTTTTAAGTGCACATGGAACATTCTCCACAATAGATCACACGTTAGGCCACAAAACTAGTTTCAACAAATACCAAAATACTGAAGTCATACCATGCATCTTTTCCAACCACATGCTATCAAACTAGAAATCAACCACAGGAAAAAATCTGGAGAGAACACAAAGACATGGAGATTAAATAATGTGTTACCAAACAATGAATAGATCAACCAAGAAATAAAAGAGCAAATCAAAAATAATGTAGACAAATAAAAATAAAAATGGTTCAGAACTCTTTAGGATGCTGCAAAATCTGAGGTCTTCTGAGGAAAGGGAAACAGAAACGAAAATAAACTATTGGGACTACATCAAATAAAAAGATTCTGCACAGTGAAGGGGGAAAAAATTACAAGGCAACCTACAGAATGGGAGAAGATATCTGCAAATTACATATCCAATGAAGGGTTATACAGAAATATATATAAAATATATTAAAACATAGAAAGAACTTTCAAACTCAACACCCAAAAAATAAATGATGCAGTTAAAAAAATGGGCAGAAGACATGAATAGACAGGTTTCCAAAAAAGACATACAGATGACCCACAGACACATGAAAAGATGCTCAACATCACCCATTATCAGGGAAATAAAAATCAAAACCACACGGAGATATCACCTCACACCTGTCAGGAGGACTGAAATCAACAACACAAAAAAACAAGAGGTGTTGGTGAGGATTCAGAGAAAGGGGAACCCTCTACCCTATTGGTGGGAATGCAAACTGTTGCAGCCACTGTAGACAACAGTATGGAGGTTCCTCAAAAAATTAAAAATAGAACTACCCATCTGATCGAGCAATTCTACTACTGGGTGCTTGCCCAAAGAATATGAAAACACTAATCTGCAAAGATATATGCGCCCCTATGTTTATAGCAGCATTATTTACAATACCCAAAATATGGAAGCAACCCGAATGTCCATTAATAGCTGAATGGATATAGAAGGTGTGGCATATATATACAATGGAGTATTATTCAGCCATAAAAAATTGATGAAATCTTGCCATTTGCAGCAACATGGATGGATTTAGTGGGTACAATGCCGAGTGAAATAAGTCAGTCAAAGAAAGACAAATACCGTATGACTTCATTCATGTATGGAATTTAAGAAACAAAACAAGCAAAGGAAAAAAAAATCCAAAAAAAAGAGGAAGGCAAACCAAGAAACAGACTCTTAACTACAGAGAATGAATTAATGGTTACCAGAGGAGAGGTGGGTAGAGGGATGGGTAAAATGGTTGAAGGGGATTAATACTATATTTATCATGATGAGCACTAGGTAATGTATAAAGGTGTTCAATCACTGTACTGTACACCTGAAACTAATTCAATGCTATATGTTAACTAAACCTGACTTAAAAAATTTTTAATATAAAATGAAAATAAAAAGTGAATTAAAGAGAAAAGAAAGAATGGATAACCTCGACTTTGTTTGTATCCCTCAAAGGGACTGAGGGAGTATATGTCTATTTACTTCAGGGTTCAGCTAAAGAAGTCCAAACAAAAAAACTTTAGTCTTTAAGTGCACAGTTGCTTATCCAGGCCTCCATCACAATGTAAGAAACACTGCGTATTACACGCAAACAGTGGATCATGGAACACTACACCAAAAACTAATGATGTACTGTATGGTGACTAACATAACATAATTTAGAAAAAAAAGAAAGAAAAATTGACTCACATATGAATTGGGGCCTAGGCTCAGGTAGGTTTTAAAAATGTTTCCTAGGTAATCCAATGAGCAGTCAGGTTTGAACACCACTGCACCAGGCTAGAGAAACAGAAGAATAAGCTATTTGCAGACAGTAAAATATATGATCACATGGTTGGAAATACGCTTTTCTAGAATGTAATGAAATAATATATTCAAGAACATTTGCATCCTTTAGCAATTTTATGGAGGATGTTAAGTTATTCTCCATTCCAGTTTCCTCAACATTTAGGTAAGGCACCGAATTTTGGGAATGCTGCCATTAATAACTAATACTATATACTTCATGCGACGGGGTCCACCAGTGTCTATTATGGTGTACTGGGGTATTTATTAACTGTAATTTGATCTCCGTGTACTACCTTTCACTCTCCAATAAAACTCCTAAAGCAATTCCATCCTTTTTCGTTTATCTTAACCAAATTCAAATACTTCATATTTTTTTTAAAGATTTTATTTATTTATTCGACAGAGAGAGAGACAGCCAGCGAGAAAGGGAACACAAGCAGGGGGAGTGGGAGAGGAAGAAGCAGGCTCATAGCAGAAGAGCCTGATGTGGGGCTCGATCCCATAATGCCAGGATCATGCCCTGAGCCAAAGGCAGACGCTTAACCGCTGTGCCACCCAGGTGCCCCCAAATACTTCATATTTTAAAACACAATTTTTGAATAATTTTTGTCTTGTTCTTAAGGAAGCAAAGTAGCTTCCTGAAGTGTACAGTTAAAGAGGAAATATATGTATTTCTAAAAATATTCTTAGAGTTGATTTCTTAGCTGGCAAGGGCTATAGGTCAACATTTCATTCCCAAATCCTTCCATTTCAGGGTATTTTAAATAACAAATACAAAAACGTTCTTCAGTTTGTGGCCGGATTGTTGCAAGAGCCCATTTTTCCCCAGTCATCAGTTAAATAATAAACTCTGTCTGATACTCAGGGAAGCCAACAATGAGAAGCTAAATTTGTGCCTCCTAACAGATGTTTTCAGCCAGGAAAGCACTGATGCACTTCATGCAATCTTTTTCAGAGCAAATCACGGGCTTTTTCAAGCTCTGATCCATATTCACAGACTCAGTAACTGAAATGTGAAGGAAAACAACGCCAGGAAGAAAGCCCATTTTGTGAGTAATGCTTCGTGGCACAGACCGTAGCCAGCAAGGAAAGCTGAATATCAGCCGTCTGTTTTCCATTCATCAGTGAGCTGTTTTGATTTGTTTTTAATCCAAGCAGATTCACCGGAATACATGGAGAAGTGAGTGCATGCTCTAGAGGAAGCCAAGACATCCTATGGAGATGGGTTAGGACAGTACTGTCAACATTAGGCTCTTTAAGAATTCAGAACATGTGGGGCGTCCCGGTGGCTCAGTAGGTTAAATGTTTGTTTCCGGCTCAGGTCATGATCTCAGGGTCCCTGCATCAGTCAAGAATCTGCCTCTCTCTCTCTCTCTCTCTCTCTCTCTCTCCTCCTTTGCCCCTTCCCCTGCTCGTGTGCACTCTCGCTCTCTCAAAACATTTAAAAATAATTCAGAACATAATTAATAGCAAGTACTTTAAAGCTGAAAAGTGTAGAAAGACAAGATTAGAAAATTCTGTCTATTCTAGTCATAGTGTCTATTTTTTTCCCCCAAAAAGAGGTGGGAGGGTTTGCTGTGTTATATGGTAACATCTAAGAGACCCATAAAGTGGTGCAGTTCCCACAAGTGTCATTCTAGCAAAGTAATCATTTCTTTCATGGTTTCCATTTCTCCACGGAGCTCAACCAAAATGTTCTATCAATAAAATAGCACACAGGACACATGCTTCCATCTCTCACGTAGTAAACTAGAACAGATATTTTTTTGTGATGATATGGCCTGCAAATTTTCAACTGGTCAAATAAACCATAGAGAAATATCTACAATGAATTGATTGTAAGAATCTCTGAGGATTTAAAAGTACTTTCTACAAATTACTTGATCAATCTCCTGAAAACCCCTAAAGCTTTCTATACCCATTTTATAGAGAAGTAAAACTTACAGAGGCAGGAGCTGGACTGGCAGGGGTACAGCAAAAGTGGATATGGTTTTGTTAATTTTGAGTCATGAACCTTCACAGTCCTTGAGTATCAGGTTTGAAGGACTTGGGTCTATCTGCATTGTTCATATTTTCTGGTCAAATAGGATACTACTACAGGATATAAGCAACTTATATGGAGTTTAAAGAGGCCTACGATAAAGTCCCCAGATAAAGGAGTTAGTGCCACTTATCTTAGATAAAATTGTTTTTACATTTCTCCTTTATAAATCATTCATTTCCATGCGCTGTGGGGCTATTGTTCACACCCATTTTATGTATCCTTATAGAACACAGTAGAATGTGGAAGACAGTAACCAATTTTCACATTACTATACAAAAACTAGTAATTTCTTAATTGTACTTTGCTTCCCTCATGTAGATGCAGAAGAAAGGAGCAAGGGGATGAACGTTGAAAGCACATGAGGGTCCAAAATCCATTTCCAATATTTATTATCTAATGGTCCTGGGAAACTGCCACAATAAGGGTTTCTGTGCTATCTTTTCCAGATCTTTTCTAGCTCTGCAAATGTGGCTCAATTTTAGCCATGTTTATTCTAGTCACTTAGTAAAGAAGTAAGGAAAGTCAGTTTGTTGAATATTCCAAGCAAGAAAGAAAACAAAAGCATTCACTCGTTCCCTCCTTTTCCCCCACCCATCATCACACCCACAGTCTTGGCCAGGCTGAACACAGTGGTGTTCATGACTTAACAGAAGATGGGTCCATTGTGTGGATCCTCCCTTTTCCTATTGCAGGAGACCCAGTAATAAAGGGCTATGTCTCAGGTCTCAAGTAGCATGAATAGGGTTAACTTCTTACTGGTTTCCTTCCTCTATAGTTGCTATTTCCAACAATTCTATCTCCTTGGTTTTTCTTCCCTTACTGCTTAACCAGAAGACTGGTGGTAGGCTAGGAGACATCATTATTGGCTTATGTACTGCATTTATCCAGTAAGACTTCATTTGGCAAATTTTGTTATCAAAACATTCTTCTTCTCAGGTCTAGCTAGCTATAAAAAAGCTATCTGTCCTTTATTACATATTTTAAATCAAAATATATACCCAATATGTATGCCAGTATTACTTTATTTTTCCAAAAGAAATGATCATAACAATATTCTGTGGGGGAATTCATGCTTCCATAGACTGACATTTGTTTCTTCTTTCCTCATGGACTCTCTGTCCATGGATCATCGCAAATGCACCTTTAAGAA
Source organism: Ursus maritimus (assembly GCF_017311325.1). Classification (NCBI taxonomy): domain Eukaryota; kingdom Metazoa; phylum Chordata; class Mammalia; order Carnivora; family Ursidae; genus Ursus; species Ursus maritimus. Next base: position 65,421,813 of record NW_024426774.1, read on the forward strand.
ATTCACTAGATATCAAGTAACCTCTCAAAATTTTAGTTTTATCACCCGGGAAACATACTGACTTCTTGAGTATATATGAGGATTGAGCCGAACAAAGTGAAAAGGTAAGTACAGAGGTACGTAGATGTCAACTACTCAGTAAATACTAGCTTTATCATTACCATCATCATCATTACCAGTATCACTCTGCTGGACACTTTCACTCTGCTTATTCCAGTCTATTTCACCCTTCCCCATCCTGCCTATTGCCCTCAGAGACCGGCTTTGCATCTAGCTTCAGGTTTGGGTCCAGAAGGAGTTCAGAATAAGGCTACCCTGTACCCTCCTCACACCCTTGAAAATAAGTTTTTGATTAGCTCTAATTTGTGCCACGTTTGCTAAAGGGATTCTAACTCATAAATTCATCTTTATATTATCATCTTCATCAGAAAGTTTTAACATTTATGAAGGAAAAAACTGTATAGATTATTAGCTGAATTTTAAGTGTTTATCCACATATATCATTTGTGGGAAGAATCAAACAGAGTCAAATTTACTCCTATTCAGACTCAATGATCACTTAAGTCTAAATTATGATGTTAGTGAGAAAGAAAGAGAGATACTTCCTGATGTTCAGGAAGGGTACAGTTTTCATAAATGGTAAAAGTGAGATTTAGTACGGGCCTTCACTCTGATAGGCATTTTGCTTTAACAGCTTCATTTCAAATGCCTAATAATATGGCTACTTCTATTGTTCTTTTTAGGTGCTTAACAACAATGAAAAGTTGTTCTCTCTGCATCTCATTCAAAATATTGAGGTCATAAACTTTCTAAAGTCTGATTGTGTGTTCTTTTACTTTTTAAAATACTTCCATTTAACTTTTTTCTAAAAACATTTACTTATTGGTACTATTATCTATATCCTATCTCACATGAAAAGAGTAATCCTGGATAAGGAATCAAGAGACCTAATTTCCAGCTCTGATTGGTCTAGTTTGTTTTCCATCACTACATAGATGTGTTCCCTATGTAGCTTTCTTACCATGCTGTGCCTCCATGTCCTAATCTTTTGAAAAGGGATATTTTGACATGCCTTCCTCCTTTGACTATTTTAAATTTATTTTGAGTCAATGTAGGTCAAAGATTTTTGAACTGTTACAAATACCAGGACTTTAGAATAGATAATAGAGTTTATGACATAAACCTACTCTATTTGTGTGTGTGTGGGAAACAACTGTAATGCTTTCTATTTAGTAGCACATTTGTGTAATTTCATATATCTCATTAGGAAAAAGAAAGGACTGAAACACATGTAATCTGAATTTTTAATGGGACCTTCTTGGTCCATCTCGAAAGAGAGCTTTGCACAGAATTATCCCTTACAACTGAAGTTCTAGGTTGAATTTTAAATTACAGTTTCTGGTTTCTCACTGTTTTCAAGAGAAAACAAGAGAAGGTATAGACTAGGCCAGCCTGAAATATCAGAAAAAATTTTAAGAAGTGGTACTTCAATGGAAATAAGAATATTTCGCTCTTCCATTGTTCTACTTGAATCTACAACTGAGGGTATAATGTATTCCAGTAAACAGAATCAGAGAAAATACCCAAAGATAAATGTGCCCAATTTTGGCTCTGGTTGGAACGTAAGAGTTAATTCATACATAAGATAAATATGCATAAAATGTAACAACATATTTGGGTTCAAATCATCACAAATATGTGCTATTGACCTCTATGCGCCATGTTTTCTTCATTCAAAATAAGCGCAATCATTAGGGCTATGAAGAAAACAAATGGGGATGATGTGATCAACAGTGTCTAGGTAGAGGTATTAAGACTGGGTGGCAGTCAAGAAGGCTTAAGGAAGAGCCATTTGACTTGAGATGTATATGAAAAGACAGAGCCAACCAAGGGAAGATCTGGAGGCAGATGATTTCAGGTAGAGGGAATACACCTCTGCCCCCTCAAAAATTATGATAAACATGGAGGCAGCAACAAACTTAGTTTGGTTGAGCAGAGAAGGATAGTAGGAATTAAGTACAAAGAAGACAGATAGGCAAAGAAAAAACTAATGGAAGGCCTTGTGAACCAAGGTAAGGGCTTTGCGTATTAAGCACAAAGGTAAGCCATTAAAATGTTTGAAAGAGGTAAGTGGCATTCATCCATCCAATCAGTATTTATTTAGCACCATCAGTATGCCAGGCACTGACCAAGGCTGAGGATTTTCTGACTACAGAAATCCCTGTCCCTGACCTATGGAAGGTCCTTCTAGTTGCTGTGGAGAGGATCTTTTCAACAGTTACAGTATTGGAAACTATTGGGAGCCTAGAGTAGTAATTCAGTGACGAGACAGATGATGAAGATTTGACTAGGGGAGGGATTAGGGCAATAATTCTTATTTAAATCATTGGTTTCCAGTGGGTATTAGGTCATCTAATGTTATGCTGTCATACAGCAAATGCTCAAAAAATTATAAATGTTACATAGCAGAAGAGGTCATTCCAAATTTCACTGATTCTTTTGGAACCATTCACTGAATAGAAGTGGCAAATAACTGGCTATTAATAGTAACTGGCATGGCTAAAATATGGTTATGAATTGACAACAAAGAATCTTCACACATGAACTGTGATCTCTGAGCACTATTTATTTTTAACTTAGGGAATATGATAGGACAGAAGAATCAAAAAGGTTGTAAGGACTAGAGTGATAGGATTCATAAAGGCATTCCCAAAGTATATTAATATGTTCATTGTTAACACAATTTCAAATTGTTTAAAAATGAAATAGATTTTTTCTTTTTCTATGTTTAGTTGATATAGATACATATGTGCATAAATATACACAGAAGTATGTGTTATATTTATTCTGCTCAACTATTTCAAATAAGTTGCAGATCCTAGCTACCCGCCTCTAAGATGCTTCAGTAGATCGACTAATAGAGCCATGCTCCCCAATAACCAAACACCAGTATCAAAAACCATCACTAATATCACTAACATGTAGCCCATATTAAGTTTTCCCTATTACTCCAAAAAGTAACTTTATAGCATTTTTTTTTTTTAAATTCAAGATCCACTTCAATTTTCACATGGCATTTTGTGGTTAAATGTTATAGCTTAGGGTAATGATTATTGTTGAAAGAAACTACTTACATTGAAGTATGCAAAATGCTGATTTTAAAACTATCATTCCTTCTACACTAATTTGTTGTTTTTGAAAAATTATTTTAAGCTAGAGAAACATAGCAAAGTATATTGTCAATGTCAATACGATTTAAAATGAGTAAGTTTGATGTTTTATTCAAATAAGAAGCATCTGTGCTGAGAATCTGTTTTGCTTTCTAGGTACACCTTTTCCCTTTCCATCTGAGGTAACAAAAACCTCAATTTTCTTTTACAGGAGCCAAATAATCTTGTTCAAGTGGCTTGAGAAGAAGGGGCATTTCTCTCTCCTCAACCTAAGGGTAGAGACATGACCCATGCCTAAGAAATCAGAAAATTTTTTCCCTTGGCCACAGGACAGGGATGGGCACATGACCCAAGTCAGATAAGTCAGTATCAATTCTAGGATTTCGTGGGGCGCCTGGGTGGCACAGTGGTTAAGCGTCTGCCTTCGGCTCAGGGCGTGATCCCGGCGTTATGGGATCGGGCCCCACATCAGGCTCCTCTGCTATGAGCCTGCTTCTTCCTCTCCCACTCCCCCTGCTTGTGTTCCCTCTCTCGCTGGCTGTCTCTATCTCTGTCAAATAAATAAATAAAATCTTTAAAAAAAAATTCTAGGATTTCGTTGGAGAATTAGAAAGGAGATATTCTCTTTCTCTGGCATTGTATGTAGAATGATTAAATCTGGAACTTCATAATTAATGCATGAAAATAGCTGGCCTGGAAAAGAAGCAAAGGAAAGCATTTGGAAGGCAAGAGATGGGCAACAAAAAGTTGACTGTGGAGGCCCTCAGTGAAAACCTTGGACACAGCCATCTGTCTTTTGCAACTGATTCATCCTAGTTAATAACACTTCTTAAGCTTTATCAAGTTTAGATGAGAATAGACATTTGGTGCAATCTCCTCCATTCATAGGTCAAGAAGCTTAAGTCCAGAATAGTCTTCAAAATTGAGAGATTGCACAGCTTGCTCTTTGAAGAACTACAACTAAAAGCCAGATTTTATATTCTGTTTAGCACCATGTTTTATTCCTTGCAAACGGACTTCAAGGTGTATTCAGTGTATGAATCATAAATGTATGGACTGATTACATAAAGATTAGGAAAACCTAGTTAAACAAATGAAATAAACCAGGTAACAAAAGTATTCTCCTAAAAACAGATCTAGTGTTTTGAGCTTAATAATTCCTGTAATCACTGGAGTTTTTAATATCTTAGTGACAGACAACTTTAAAATCCTCCAACCAGGAAAGAATAGGTGACTACAATGGCATTGTTGCCATTGGATTTCCTTAGAGTGAAATCACTTTATAATGAGGAAACTATCTCACTACTATTTTCCATGAATGCTATCTGCAAATATATTCTGTTCTACAAGGAATTTTAACTACATAGAAATTCATCTTTTCAGCTATCAACTATATAACTGATCCAGATATTTGCTGTTTTAAGAAAAACTGGTGAACGTTTATAAGTTCCATGTAATATTGTTCAAAAAACATCTGTGATGATTACAATTTTAATTCCTCAAATATATTTCCTTTTCTCCCCCACAGATCACTTATTTGAAAAATTGATTTTGTGCACCTTGAAGTCATTTTCTTTTGTTAATTTTTCAAAGAACATTGCAAAAAAAATAACACTTGGAAATACACGTATAAAATCTAGCGATCTGGAAATCCAGTATTTATGTCAGACTCAAGAAATAATACCATTCCTTTCTAGCTGCACTGGGGAGCAATATGAAAACGGCCATTTATTTTGTTTTGTCATTTTCCTGAGCAGGCTACCCACAGGGTACTTAAATAGTTGATTTTCTCTTTTGCCATCTCTCTAGGTTAACAACAAAAATATATTTAGCTACCCAGAAACTAAATAGGTTATTTATGTTTCACTTGTCAAATCTGTATTTTCCAAATATCCCCTGAGCCAGATTTGAGGAGGTGGTGAAGCCAAGGTGTGGGATATTTCATACATATTTAGTTCACAGTTCTAAGGAGGTACGATTCTTTCCCCTCCCCCCATTCGTTCTGCTGGGCCTCTACAATGTCAGCAATAATGGCATCATTGTGCTTTGAATGGATTCTGTTGAATCCACAGGGTTAAATGGCCAAATTGAAGGATTTTAATCTTCCCGTTGGAGATTGCGGCCTATTGGCTCATCCACGTAACAGAAAGTCTCCACCTTTCTGCCCACTGCTCCCTCATGAAATCACACTGCAGATGCACTATCTACACGGATGACAGGTGGCTAGAATAAAACCGGACCCACTCTTTTTTATCTTAGGTTTTTTCATCCTTTCTAAAAGCTGACAAACAAGAACATCATTATCTGCCAGAAAACCATTATTGGAATATCTGAAGAGTAATAAACTCAGCTTAATTGGATGCTTTTCTGTTATTTGACTACTCAGTGAGTAACAGCTCCATGCCAGAGTTTATTTCTTCCCTGCTTTCAATATAGGCCAACTTCTCTACCTATTATCTTAATACTACCTTATTTCTAGTCGCAGTTTGATATTACAATATTCATCAAGCACAGGAAAGGAAAAGGAAAAGAAGCTGATATATTCTTTCTGATGAGTTACATTTTAACCATGTGTTGATGCATTAAAAAAAGGGGGGGAATTCTAAGAATGCCAGCTGTACCCCCCCACACACACAGTCTATCAGCTACCCACAAATAAAAACGCATGTGGTTCAATGATGGCAATATATCGGGCTAATATGCTCCCATTGAGAACTTAAAATGTCTGGAATAATATGTTTTTAAAGCTTATTTTTAAGTGCATTTATTAGTCTTCAACAATAAAAAGAGCTCCTCTGAGACCAAAATCTTAGTAAAAACAGAACCCACCGAGGTAAACAGAACACTGAAGTTGGTCTTCGATTTTTAGAGTCCTTGCCAATTCCTATTGATTTTTAACTTCCATGCTTTACAGGTGGGGGTTAAGAGTTTCAAGTGCAAAGAGACTTAGTTTAGGAATCTCCTGAAGTCAACAGTCTAAAAGAAGACCACCACATTTAATTGTCAACCTAAATCACCTGTCAGTTTAATGAAGGACCAGAAATAAATCCATGTCTTTCCTTGAAGTGGAAGTATGAAAAAAACCTGTCTCAAATCTTAGCACTGGGTTAGGAAAAAACAAAAACAAAACCTCCCCTCAAAATACAAAACCATAGGTAGCCCTTATGATGGTAAACAGCAATGACCTGTAATCCCAGAATGGTAATACTCTGAAGTGCTTGTCAAAAACAGTAGAAAATACATTCTAGAGCACCAGCTTTTGACTCAGGTGTCTAAAGATCCCAAACAATAAAATTTCCAGGAATATAAGCACAGTAAATAAATCACAAAACTCATAAGGAAATAAGCCAAGAGCAAAAAACCAGTGGCAACCACAACCAGTCATTAGAATCAAAACTGTAAGAATTCAAATATTAGATTCATCACATAATTAAAAACTAATGTTTTATTTGTTCCAGGAAATAGGAGCCGAATACTAAAAATGAGAAGAGTATGTAAGATCTCCAAAACAGTTTTGAAAAAAAAAAAACCAAAAAAACCAGAACTGAAAATTATGATAATTTAAAGCTCAACGAACATATTAGATGTGAGATTTCAGAAAACCAAGGAAAATGTTAGAAAACTGCAAGACTTATTCAAGAAATTACCCAAAAGGCAGCATAGAAAAAAAAAAGAAAAATATGAAAGACATTTAGAGTAAAAAGCTCTATAAAACATCTAATCAACGTTTTAGAATAAAATGAGGTAATGGCTGGTAACTCTCTGGAACTTTTCTTAAGAGCTAAAGTTTATACTCAAAGTAACAAGAGTAATAAATTTAAAAACCACCTACATCTAAACATAATGTTATGAAATCTCAAAACAACACCAACAAAAAAAACCACAAAGGATTTTTATCACAAATATCCAACATTATTAAAAAAAAAGATGGTATAACCACCGTGAATAAAAAGGCTATTAACAACTGTGAATCAACAAATATAAAAACTTAGTTAAAATGTAAACATTGCACTCAAAAAACCATAAATACAGCATTAACAAACTAAATGGAGAAATATAAAACTTGAATGACAATGTTAATATACACATATAACACCACGACAAAAGCAAACAAACAAAAAACCCAAGATAAAAACTGGCTCTGAAAGAGAAAGGAGCCCCTTATCTGCAAAGTTAATTCTGCTTTCCTCCCACAAACATACCAGCATGTAGTGAACACTATGTATTCTTTGTTATTTAACCCCGCCTCATGTCCCTGCACCCAGCACCACGTTTAGACCGGGCTCTAGTCAAGATGAGCTACTTACAGTCTGCAGATTCCAAGCCCTTCGGTGCTCCCGGTCCCGAGCTGAGCTGTTGTTTCCATCTGAATTCTCCCTTTCCTCTTATACCCCTTCCTTCCTCCTTCAGGGAATTTCTGCTCATCATTCATGATGTAATTCAGGTGTTGCGTACTCCAGAGGGCCTCCGTAACGTCCCCCACCTGATCCCATCTTGAGCAAAGGGCTCTCCAGGTGTATCCATTAAGAAATGAATTGTCTATTTCTTGGCCGCCTCTGTCAGCAGACTGAGAGCTTCAGAGGAAAGTAACTGTGATGTTTGATCTTTTGATTCCAGATTGTCCTTCAAGACCTAGCACAGTACTTAAATATGATAGTTCATGTCAAGGTGTTCTATAATTCCTTACTGGATGAACGCAGTTAATCTTGATAGTATCTTAGATAGGCATTTAGAAATTCATCCATCTCCTAGCTTTGTTAACAAGCAACTTTCTGTTTGATTTCTCTGTAATTTTTGATGAGGAAAGAATATGTGTGCATCAGAAGTGAATGTCTAGTCTGATTAGTGGCCTAGTATAAATGTAACATGTGGCTTTTGTGGCTTTTACACTGGTGTCTTACGAGCGTGGTAAGAGTGGTAAGAGAGTCATTTTCTTGATTCAATTCCTAAGAGATCCAGGATGATAGTTAACTGACTAAGCTATAAGCCACCAGCTGAGGGTTTGGGTAATCAGTTACATAGCCTTTCTTTACACCAGTCTCTGCACCTGGAGTCCCTTCCTTCCAGAAAAGTCCTCACAGCACTCTTTAAACAAGACGTAGCATAAGAAATATTTAGGTTTATGGGGTGCTTGTGTGGCTCAGTCGGCTAAGCGTCTGCCTTCAGCTCAGGTCATGATCTCAGGGTTCTGGGATCAAGTCCCACATCAGGTTCCTTGCTCAGAGGGCAGCCTGCTTCTCACACTCCTCCTCACTTGTGCTCTCTGTCGCATGCACTCTCTCTCTCTCAAATAAATAAAACCTTAAAAAAAAAAAAGAAAAATTTAGGTTTCTTCTTTATATTGCAAATATTTATATTATACTTGATTTGAGGCAGCTCACATTAGAGGATAAAGGCAGGTTTTAGTGTTAGGTAAACTTGAACTGATTTTGGCTCTGACACAAAAAAATTATCTGGGTATCCTTGGAGAAGTTTTATAGGCTTTTAAAGCATGCTTTTCATTTTAAAATTAGGTAATAATCTCTACTTCACTTAGTGTGGGAATTCCCAACAAACATTTGGGCCCACTGCCTCGTACCTAGCAGGCCCTTGGTTGGATCACTATCCTGAGACACGAGCAGCCTACAGCCTCTTAAAATAATCGAAGTGCACAAACTTCTTCCTTGCTTAATTATAAGCTTCTTGACAATAAGTGCTTCACCATACTAAGTGTGCGTAGTATCGTACCATGCCCATAAAAGCGCAATTGATTTTGGTGATTTGGTGAATTCCCATAGTTAAATCATCTTTTCCAAGTACATATATGCAGGAACTTGCTTTTTAACAATCTGGATTTAGTTTCTGTGATTTGGAGTCTCAGTGAATATCAAAAAAGCATGTGATGGCCTGGAGCTACATTTCAGAATTAAGTGCACCTGATTTCACGTGGCTGGTGTTCCTTCTTGACCTTCTGACTTGTACATCCACACCCTCCACCTATCACTTCTGCCAACACTGGTCCAGTGCAGAACTCCAGACCTCTCTTGCCCTCCTACACATCTGCTGGTCTGCCGCATCTTCCTCCCTATTTTTCTCTCAATCCATTTCTGTCTTCTCCCCATAAATGAAATATTCAGTGTTTTCTACACAAAATATTCTCTTCCACAACATACCCTTGGGTGTTCTGTTTCCTCAATCTGAGCTACTCTTTCTCCCTTTCTTTGCCTGGGAAATCCCTAAGCATGTCTCATTCTTCTCAGTAGCCTCAGGATCCAGCACCCTTGACTTATAGCACTTGTTCAATAAATATTGAAGAAAAAAAAAATGGATTACTCTGCCAGACACGAAGGCTTCCACTGATCCACTTCTGCCTCCTCACTTCTCAGATCCTGGTCAGATGCAAAATTTTATTACTGTTCTTATTCTTGTCCGTCTGCAGAGCCCATGTCTTCTTGTTTTCTCTGATCACGTCCCAAAAGCCTCTAGTCGGCACTCTCTCACGACTTACCGCTCACCCTGTCCCTCTATCCTACAACCACACAGAATCTCATAATTTTATTACATTAATCAGCAAAACTCTCTCATCTTCAGCCTTACAAAAAAAAGAAAAAAGAAAAGTTACATAGGCAATTTGTAAGCATCGCTAACATCCAAAGTTCATTTCTCTGAGCATTCACAACATCTTCTTCTGGGGGGTAGAAGCTTTCGTGTCTTAGGCCACCGTGTTTCTCCCCATCTGTGTGTGTTACAGAGTCCCTGCTCATCTACTCCTAAAAACGAAGGCTCTGTTTGAGCTCTTTAAGCTTCAGTTGCTCACTGAGCCTTTAATTGTACTGAAGGCTGCAGGGTAGCTTCACACACAGAGGGGGGGCTTTCCACACCAGGACAGATGCAAACAAGGAGAACATTAAAGCAAAAAAGCAAGTCAACCTACTTACCATTTCCTGTATTGCCGCAGTGATTGCTCATTATCAGAAGATCTCTGTGTGTGGAGAAGTCTTCTCCTTAGCGGGTTTGCTTTCTTCCAGCGTTCCATCCCGTATAGTGTGGCGTTTCATACAGGGCCCTCATTCAGGTCAGAGATAATCCACGGGTCCTGCATTCCATGCCAGAGTTCTCTTGCCCACACAGTAGGACACGGTGGCAGGGAAAATCTACATTCATATCCAAGTAGGTCATCCTGAGACAGTGGGTAGGAAATGGCAAAAACGATAGGGAAACAAGACTGAAAAGTTCCCACCTGGAGGGCTGTTTATCATCATTCCCTTAGTTGGTTTTCTGCCTCTTTTCCTTCATGGTTTTCTGTATTAATTACCATGAGGGGGCCACTTTCTTTGTACCAAGGAGAATGGCCTGGGATGTACAGTTGTTCTCAGGGAAACGTTGGTTTTAGAGAGGATGGTGTGGTAGGAGGAGACAGGTAAATCTTAGAGGCACCAGAAAGGTCTTCCTGCTATCAGAATGACTTCCTCCTTTTTATTGGTGGTGAAAAATACTTTATTCCATAATGGAAAACTTCCTACAGTGGAAATATCAGAAAGAAGCAAGCGATATAATAAATTCATACTGTCTAGGGGCGCCTGGGTGGCTCAGTCAGTTAAGCATCTGACTATTGATTTTGGCTGTCATGATCTCGGGGTCCTGAGATCCACCCCCCTGCATCGGGCTCTGCTCTGGGCATGGAGCCTGCCTAGGTTTCTCTTTCTCCTTCTGCCCCTCCCCCTGTTCCCTTCTCTCTCTCTCTAAAAAAATAATAAAACAAATTCATAGTGTCTAGTGTAATAGTTGCCGACGGAACTTTTTTTTCAGACTTTAAAGAGATGGAAGTTATATAATGATAGGGATCAAGAGAAAAAATATTGTCCAGAGAAAGGGCTCTAAAAATTAACCAAATCACTGTGCTAAGATTCAGTTGACCAGGGGAATTTTTCATTCTGGACACCATCATCCTTGTTCCAGAAATCAAAGGATTAAAAACAACTTTTAAAATTTTTTAAGTGTAATTTTTCTCTCAGACAAATAAATATAAAAGGGAAGAGTTTTCTTTTTCTACTATAACATTAGTTTCCCACAACCCAACGTCCAGAGTAAGAAGAAATAAATTTTAGTTGCAGTTAGAGCTTCAGAATGATACACAAAGTAGCATTACTAAACATAATCATTGAATGTTCTGATGAACAAGTGAGAAAAATTCTGGAAGAGCACAATACATTCTCAGTTGATGAGGTTCTTTATGGGAAAAACTGCACACAGGAAGAAAAATCAAGTGATTTTACGATTACTTTTCTGACTCAGTACAATACATCTTTTTTTTCTTCACTACAATGTATCTTGAAAACCTCTACCTCAATGCTTTCTTAACTATAAAAAAGAATTAAAATTCTCCTTTCCATTGTTTGAAGTTCTATATTTTCAAGACTTTCCTTACATTCTACTTTTTTTTATTATGATGTTTACTGTAATGATTTCCTGTGCAGAGTTATACTCAGATCTTAGGGTGTAAAAGAAAGAAGTGAGAAATTTTAGAGATTCTGAGACCCCATGCCCAGATAGGTTAAGCTTAATTTTCTGGAATCGTCCAGAAATCCACATTTCATTAGTTGTGCAAGTGATTCTCATGCAAATGTCACTGGATCCAGTTTGAAAGGCACCTGTGCTCACCGCTGTACCACCAACCCGGATCCAGTTTGAAAGACTGATGCTTGCCTCACTGATTCTCGCTGCTTGAAAGAGTAGAGAGGAATATTCTAGATCCATCTCCCAATTAAGACTGGAGCTTTTTAAAAGATCTTCTGAATAAAAATCTCCAAAAAGTAGGCACAAGTTTGATTAATGTAATTAGGCCAACACTGTTTGCTAATTGTTGATAATCAGAGCTGGGCTCCCACCTTCACAGAGAGAGTGGGAGACTGGAGTGTTCTCTTTCTTGGTGATTATAGTTCCAAGGGATGGCTCAGGTCCTTGTGAAATACATTCCTGAATTGTGGATGATTTGTATCTCAATGGGGCCAAATTTAGTTTCAAGTTTTCTAAACTTAATGTTTTTGTTGTTGTTGTTTTGTTTTTTTTAAAGGAAGGTCAAGGGCTTAAATTCAGGATGAAACCTGAGGGTCAAGCTGAGGGAAATAAGGCTATCTAGATCACTCTTGCTTCCCTTCTTGCCTCTCTTTTCTGACAAGGATACAACGCTGCCCACCTGAGAGAGACTCCTAGGGTCCTCTCCATTTTTACGTCTCAAGTTTTAGTGGCCTGGAGCTTCCCACTGTGATTTCTCAGCTCCCATTAATTCTCCCTAGCAGAGAAAAATCTCCAAAAGTGGAATCTGTCTACTCAAAAGTGAGGATGAATAATCGCTGTTAATGATGAGTGCTTTACCAGCAGGTCTTTAACCTCCATACAGTTGAGTAAATTAAACTTGTAGAGTTTCTAATGAAGAAAATTTGAAAGCTAATGTATTATATGCTGCTTTAAACTGCTGATTCTGTGACAACAGCAGGCGATCATTCTCTGCTGGTGCTATTCAGCGTCTGCATAAGATATAGACCACGCTCTTCATACAATCACCCCAACATCTAGAATAAATGGAGCATATTTTAATGATAACAGATGCAACTTTTATTGCAGCCCCTTCAAAGCAATTTAAAAATTGCAAAATAGCAAAATAATTTTTAAACAGTTATGTAATAGTCTTGATAGGGTGGCAGGTTGGAGGCAGTAGGTTCAAATGCTGACTGGCTGCTGACAGAATCAGGGAAAATTATCAAATTATTATAAACCATCTAGGCAACTATGATTGTTCAGGAGACCTCAGTGAACCAAGAGCAGTCCTATTTTTCAAATATCTTCATGCTTTTCTCCTTTCACTAGAGGTTTCATTTTTGCAGAAAGGTAATAAAATGATTATAATTTGAGATTGAGATGAATTATCAATTCATCAGAGTGTATGTTTAATGTGATATACTTGCACTAATGGTATGTGCTTTCTAATTAGAGAGCTATTCTCAAGGAAGGAAAAAATTCATTTTCTCAATAAAAATATTTTACACCCAAGATATGGTGCCTTAAAAAACTTAATGAGCTCTGAGGCTGACATTACAGCAATTAAAATAAGAGTGAAAAAAATAAGTCTGTCTTGTTGAGCAATTTGGATGATTGGAGATATTTCCCTTATCATATGGAACATAGGTCACATTTTATATTATTTGCAAGAATCTGCAATATACCTCAAGGGAAAAGAAAGCTAATTTTCATAAAGTGACAATGGGATTCTCTAGTTACAGCTGATATACAAATATTGTATTCACTTAGGAAGTGAATATTTCTTGCAGTGGGTTAATAGGGGTTTTGCAGAAGTCTGGTGAATTATGAGGAGGCAATTTTACAATTTAGAGAGTAAGTGATTATGCCTATTTAGTGATTAATGGGGCAGAATTGACCTTTTCCCCAAACGGGCAATACGATTTTTGAATCAGCAAGCTTTTCTCAGTGAATGATTTCACTTGAATTTGAGAAAAACTAGGTAAGCATACTGACTTTTCCACAGGTCAACCCCATAAACATTTATTAAATACTGCTACGTAGACAGCACCTAACTAGACATAAATACACATTGTGGGTACCAGGCTAAAGAATTTGGACTTAATCCTAAAATGAAGCGCTCAATTATCCCCAGTTCTATAACCTGCTTTTTGCTCAGCTGTCCACATTTCTGTAAATGTCACAGTCATCCACCTTGTTACTCAAGTCCAAAACTGCAGAGTTGCCCTTAATCAATAATTGCTCTTAATTCCTCCCTATCCTTCGTACTTCTATACCCAATCTACCAGCAAGACCTATTGGCAGTGCCCTCAAAACGTATCCTGAATCTGTGCAGTTTTCTCCAGTGCCACTATCGCCAACCTAATCCACACTATCATCATTTCTAATCAAGATTACACCAAGAATTCTTCACAGATCTCCCTGCTCCTGTTCTTGTCCATTGCTTTATAATCCATTCTCCACCCAACAGTCACAGTCATTGTTTTACAGGAATAAATCAGATCATGCCACTATCCTGCTTAATATCTTCTAAATTTCCCCCTTTGCTTTTAAAATAAAATCTAATCTTTTACTCATGGTCTGCATTATCCCATATGATCTGACCCCTGTCTACTTCCCCAGTCTTAGATTGTACCATTCTGTTTTCCTTTCTTGACTTTGCCTGATTCATACTGACTTTCTTTTGATTGCTGAAACATGCTAGGTGTGTTTCAGAACTTCTGCCTGGTTAGTCTTCTAGCCTAATCCACAATGTGATGTCTAACTCTCATCACTCAGGTTTTAGAGCAACTGTTTCCTTCATAAGTAGTTATTCCTTAATGGGCTCATCTTCTTAAATAGCCCGCCCCCATGATTATATATACACACTTCAAGACACATTCTATCTCTTTTTTTTCCATCAGAATATGAATAACTGCCGCTAAAATTTTTCTTTATTTGTTTGTTTTTCTGTTTGAATTTTGGCCTCCATTAAATCACAGGATCCCTAAGGTCAGGGTGCTAATCTTTCTTACAAATATTCTAAATGTCTAAAATATCACCTGACACATAGTAGACATTCAATAAATATTTACTGACTAAATTAATAAACCTGGCCTCATAAAAAATAGGAATCCAAAAGGAATTATTGAGAAGAGAAATTGCATGTTAACATCAATCTGAAAGCTAAAAATCCCTATAGATCTGCAGATGGGAGGCAATAAAGAGGTTAAGAAATCCAGACACTGGAGCCAGACAAGTCTGGGTTCAAGTTCTAGTACTGACACAAGCTAGTTGTTGACCTTGTAACAAGTTGTTAAACCTACCTGAGACTCAACTTCCTCCTTTGTAATATGAAGATAATAATGTTTCATTGGATCACTCAAAATTAAAACAACTAGTAGTATATAAAGTATTCAGCACAAAATCTCACATAAAGATCTGGAAATTATCATAATATTACTATTATTCCACTTTTCTAATATTTCCAACATTCTTTCCTACCTTCACTGTCATTAAGAAAGGTTAACAACCAATCTATAAGAATTCATTATATGCTTATTGTAGGGATGAGAATGAAGGGAGGTAAGTGGAAGAGAAGAAGTAAAAAGAAGGCTTTGGAAAGTCCAAACTACCATTCTGTTTCAAAAACCATTACCAGCATTTAGGAGCCTTTCAGGAGCAGTAGACCTAATCTTTACTCAAAGGAATTTCAGATAAACTTCCTGAAAGGTTTTGTGTGTCCTCCTGGGTCTTTTCCCTACGTTGAGCAAAGTGTTGTGCCATCAATTTTCTCTTACCATGCTAACAACTTATTGTGTGGGCATGTTGAGGGAGTAATCAAGACAGGGGTGAAAGAAGTAATGACAGGACACTCTTCATGGTATGACCATACCTGCTCTCCAACACAAACAGACTCATATAGAAACACAATGAATTGAGAAAACATATATATAATATATGCTACATATATACATAATATATATTATATATGTGTATATATACATAATATATATTATGTATATATGTGTGTATATATATATATTATATATATATATATATATTGTGTGTGTGTGTGTGTATAAATGTATGTATTAAAAGGCAGACCAAAAGCTTTGGGTTTTCTATTGGAAATAGTTCCAATTTTTAATATGATAGGAGGTTACCTAAGAATTATAATCATTAGTTAATTATACAAAATACAGACTTAATGGTGGTAAATGGTTCAATTGGTGATTTCTCACTACCAAGCTGCCAATACCATTCCTCTAGATAGGGGATCTATAACCTGACAGTGATGGAGGACAAAGGCACTGGAAGCTTAGCTCCCTCAGTGCTGGTTGCCATGGCTACAACCTCACAAAACCTTTATTTCACAACTAAGCAAAGTCTGCAGCTTTTGAATCAAAATTAGTTTATTCATTTTCATTTGAGTCAGATCTAACCAAATCCTTACATGCCTTGTTTGAAATAATAGTTTTGCTTTTTGTATAACAATATTTTTTATTAAATAAAAACAACTCCCCTACCACCACCGTGTTTCACCTCCAAGAGTGTTTTATGATGCCAGGTCCCACGAACTGAGGAAATGCATCATTATATGACTTGTAAGGTCTGAATTGCCTAAAATAGAAACAACTTTCAAACCAACCTAAATGTAGGTTACTGTATCAAAAGAACAAATTTTATACAGATTCAAAAAAAAATACGGATTTTGCTTTTATTTCTACATTGAAAAATAAATAAATATTTTTTCCTCAGAAGACCTAAAGAATCTTTAAATTCTAATCAAAGAAAAACTTTTTAACATCAATCATTTTTGTCTCTCTTTGAGCATGTAAGACACTAACCAGAAGAAAAAAATGATTTATAATTATCCATAAGAGTATAAATAAGCATAAGAAGTCTAATATTGCCTGTCCTCAGCCCTTACCCATTACCATTGCTACCCCACCAGCTTAAAGTGCCATGATTTTATTAATTTAATGGGCAAATAAAATTAACAAGTCTCTAAGATATTCTCAAACTATCGTTCTTACTACAGCAGGAAGAAGAGATATACTGATATTTTACCAAAAATCTATGCATCTATTTATTTCCTCATATATTTAGCACTTTTTTATTGATTACTATGTGCCAGGTACTGAGCAGAGTCCTGGATATATAGAGACATATTTTTTTCCTAAAGGAACATATCTATTGTAAAAATTGATCAGTAAACAAAGGACTGCCTGTGATAATGGCTAAAATGAGGGTAGGGGAAGGAAGATACAGTAACAACCCAACATACAAGCACTTTCCACCCAGGGCTTTGTGGAGGGAGTGTTCAGGTTGATTGTGAGTGAGAGTAGGAGTCTGACTGGTAGGTGAGCAGTAGGTAGAGGGCTATTTCAGAGTGAGAAGCATGTACATAGCCAATAGGTGTGAAGCAGCAGAATGTGCTTGCTCTAGGGGCATGGAGTGATATGAGTGAAAATGCTGCTTAGAATTCAACAAGATAACAGACCACAAAGGGCTTTGTGTAAGCATAAATATGAATGTCTTGCACTAGGTAATGTATAAATATTGGAAGCTTTTAAGAAGTGAAATAATTGGACCTGGTTTATGTTTTAGAATCATAATTCTTGGTATAGAGAGGGGATAAATCAGAGATGGAGAAGTTTGGAACCATGGAGACCTTTTGAGGTTATTTAAATAATCTATATGAGAGGTGATAAGAACCAATTCAGATGGAAATGGAGAGGAGAGAATAAATGCAAGAAATACTCAAGAAATATGATTGATAGGACTTAAAAACTAATAAACTACAAGAAGCAAAGAAAAGGAATACTATGGGCGATATCCTGGCTGTTGACTTAGTGTTTTGGTGAATGATAGTACCATTAGTTGTGCATTAGGGAAACAATTATAAACTCATTTAGACAACTCGAATTTGAGATATCAGAGAAATAAAGATACAATCCTGGATCTCACTAGAAAAGTATGATCCAGAGACACAAACATAGGCATTATCGAATGTATCTGATACTGAACTCCAGGGAGAACCACCAGAAAGATTATGCAGAGAAAGAAACAATGGCTAAAGAGAGAAACATGGTATCCACAGACCTTAAGGAAGTCAAAGACAATACAGTGAAGGTTAGAAAAGGTGGTTATGAATAAAAGTAAAGTCACATATTTGGAATTTAAGAAACAAAAGAGATGAACATAGGGGAAGGGGAGGAAAAATAAGATAAAAACAGAGAGGGAGGCAAACCATAAGAGACTCTTAACTCTAGGAAACAACTGAGGGTTTCTGGAGGGGACGTGAGTTGGGGGATGGGGTTATTGGATGATGGGCATTAAGGAGGGAACTTGATGCGATGAGCATTGGGCCTGATACACAAGTGATGAATCACTGAATTCTACCCCTGAAACTAATAATACACTATATGTTAACTAAATTGAATTTAAATATTTTTTTTAAAAGAAAAAGTGAATTAAATAGTGAAAAAGAAAGTCATGGCAGCAGTTGGTACTCACACATAGGATATCTCAAAGCTGCTAAGCTACTACCAGTAATTGTGACCTGCACATAGCCTCACAATGTTCTCACACTAAACACACTGCAAAGGAGCATGTCATTTACCATTCAAAGAGGCAAACACAGTTTATGTCTCAGTCTCCCACCATGGGCCTGAAATTTTTGCGCAAAAATAGCAACTCCAAACTTCATAACTGCAGAGCCAGTGTATTTTATTAGGTCCAGCAGTAGGCTAGAACTGTGGGCACCTGCATGCTAGTCTTATTTATGATTTAAAAAGCTTCCACATAACTTCTCTGTCACCTGCGTTCTCTGTGGATATCTTTCCATCCTTTTGACACTTTGGAAAATGGACAGTTGACATGTCAAGAAGTATTACTAGGATTCCATTGGTAAAAACTCAAAGGGTCATGTGAGTTTTATGACTGGTGTATTTGGAACAGTGGTAGTATGGAACATATTTATCCACTGATAATTTGGAGAGCCACTTCTCCCTTATAACTATCCCTTTTCCCATATAAATACTTCAGATGATAATAACAACAATGACAACAATAATAATAAATAGAAACAATAATAAGAGGAAGAAGAAAAAAGTAGTAGTCTCCAAACTGAAGCACTGCCATTCAAGTCTTCAATTAAATACAAACTCTCATTCAGGCATTTCACACTCTACTATTATTTTTTCCTTTTTATTACATGTATTTCTCATCACTTTCTATTAAATCTTTCTACTCATATCAAACCAATATTTTACGATTTCTCTCCTACCAAATCTTCTCTTCTTTGTACACATTCTTTAGGTAGATTATCTTTTCTCTTTAGAATCTCTACTCTATGTGTCAGTCAACTTTCCCACAGGAAACCAAAAACGTAAAACATAAAGTAGACCAGAATATGATCATGCTGACGTAACAAACAAACCCATCACTTCAGTGGCTGACAACAATAAAGGTCTATTTCTCACCAAGACTACATTTCCACTGTGGTTTGGCTGCAGGTCTGCTGTATGACACACCAGGAGCCTCTGCTTGGTGCAATCTCCAACATGGTAGCCAATAAAAAGAAAATCTTGCAAAGAACAAAATGGCTCTTAGAACTTTTGCCTGAAGTAGACATTTCTTTAGCCAAAGAAAATTACATGGCTCAGACTGTCTTCATTGTAGAAGAAAGTATATTCCCCTCAAAGGAGTGAAGCGTTTATAATAAAAAGTAGTTTAACTTATTGCACATCTTATCTTTGACATTTTCCTTGCTCTTCTTCTAGGGTTTTATTTTTTCTTGTCTAACTTATCCTATGTGCTATTTCTAGTGGCTTAATTATTATCCCTAATAACCCCCTTTTATTACTGAAGCCAAAAAATCTTCTCATATGTCACTTCATGAAATGTTTTTGCTATTTAACAAATTACCAGTTTATATGCTTTGCCCAATTTTTTAGTGTATAGACATCTTTTCCATATTGATTAGTAAATTGAATTCACATATTAATTACATCTAGCCATTGTCCATCACAGGATTTTATGAATTGTTGGTTTTATTTTAAATTTATAAATGGAATTTTATAGTATTTGGTTTTCAATATTTTTAGCCATGTATTTTAAATGAGCCAAAATAAGTAATTTTCTTAATTTTTATTTCTTTGTTATTATGCTAAGAAATCCTGAAACTCAAGATCACACAGATATCTACTTGTATTTTTCTTCTAGTAATTTTGTGGTTTTACATTTATATTCAAATCTTTAAGTTATTTGGAATTTATCTTAACAGGTATTATGAAATACAGATCTAATTTTATTTTTTCTCCAAACAATAGCTCTTGTCCAATACTATTAATCTCTCATTTCCTCCAAGTTGGCCCATATTCCTCATATAATAAATCCTGATATAAACTTAAATGTGGTCATGATTTTCATTCTATTACACTAATCTGAATAATCATTACTGTACTAGGATCATTATGACTTTATAATATATGTTAATATTTGAGAGGACAAGGTTCCTTAGCATTTAAAAAGGTTGGCTTATATCATACTCTCATTCATTCACAATAAACATTTAGAATAAAGTTACCAAATTAATCTGTTTTAATTTTTATTATGAATTAATTATACCTATAGATTCATTTGGAGAGAATGGGCAAATTACAATATGAAGCCTCAAATTCCAAGATATATCTTTTTAATTATTTAATTTTTCCTTCAAGTCCTTTACACTTTTCTTTTTATCAGCTTTTTACATTTCTTATTAGTAGCTCCTTACCTCAGGTATTTTAATTAGTTGTTCTATTTTGATAAAGAATTTTAATTGTTGTTGGGGCATCTAGGGGGCTCAATTGGTTAAGCATCTGACTTGTGATTTCCACTCAGCTCATGATCTCATGGATCATGGGATCAAGCCCCCTGTTGGACTCCATGCTCAGTGGGGAGTTGTTGAGATTCTCTCTCTCCCTCTCCCTCTGGCCTTCCCCCAACTTGCGCGCACTCATGCATGCACTCGCTCTCTCTAAAATAAATAAATAAATCTTTAATAATTTTAATTGTTGTTGCTGCTGCTGCTGTTGTTTGCCATTATGTTTCCTAATAGATTATTTCTTGTGGTCAGGATAGCTATTGATTTCATGTACACATTAACTCATGTATTAAGGATAGTGATTTTTCAGTGAATTCTGGTTTTTCCAGATGACAATCTTATCATCTAAAAATAATAATACTTTTGGATACACCTTCCCAATATTTGCTTTTTTGAGTGTTTTTTTTTTTTTATTTATTTGTCAGAGTGAAGGAGTACAAGCAGTGGGAGTGGCTGGCAGAGGGAGAAGCAGGCTCCCCGCTGAGCAAAAAGAGACCTATGTGGGACTCAATCCCTTCACTCTGGGATCACAACCCCAGCCAAAGGCAGACACTTAACTGACTGAGCCACCAAGGCACCCCAGAAGAGGCACTTTAGCATGTCACACTTTACCCTATCCATTCAATTAGTTGCCAAATATTACCAACTGTGGTTCTAAAATATCTCTTCTATTTGCTATGTCTCTAATTTAGTCACTCATCAAAACTATCTTATATTTGTAACTCCTGAAGACTTCCCTGTTGGGGAAAATTAATTGACAGCAGGTCACACTGTAGGAAATGTTAAAGGAAATTCTTCAGGCAGGAGAAAAATGACACCTGAAGGAAATTTGTATTTTCACAGAGAAATAAGATTCAACATTCAATGCAATCCCTATCAAAATACCACCAAAATTTTTCACAGAACTGGAACAAACAATCCTAAAATTTGTATGGAACCAGAAAAGACCCCAAATAGCCAAAGGAATGTTGAAAAGTAAAAGCAAAGCTGGAGGCATCAGAATTCTGGATTTCAAGCTCTAACACAAAGCAGTACACAAAGACTATGTGTACTGGCACAAAAACAGACACATAGATCAATGAAGACAATAAAGAATCCAGAAATGGTCCCTCATCTCTATTGTCAACTAATCTTCAGCAAAGCAGAAAAGAATATCCAATGGAAAAAAGACAGTCTTTTCAACAAATGGTGTTGGAAAAATTGGACAGCCACATGCAGAACAATGAAAGTGGACCACTTTCTTACACATTACACAAAATAAACCCAAAATGGATGAAAGACCTATATGTGAGACAGGAATCCATCAAAATCCTTGAGAAGAATGCAGACAACAACCTTTTTGAACTTGGCCGCAGCAACTTCTTGCTAGACACACCTTCAAAGGCAAGGGAAACAAAAGCAAAAATGAACTATTGGGACTTCATCAATATAAAAAGCTTTTGCACAGCACAGGAAAGAGTCCACAAAACTAAGATAACCTACAAAATGGGAGAAGCTATTTGCAAATGTCTTAGCAGATAAAGGGTTAGTATCCAAATACTATAAAGAACTTATCAAACTCAACACCCAAAAACCAAAAAATCCTGTCAAGAAATGGGCAAAAGACATGAACAGACATTTCTCCAAAGAAGACATATAAATGGCCAACAGACTCATGAAAAAATGCTCAACATCACTCAGCATCAGGAAAACACAAATAAAAACCATAATGAGATACCACCTCACACCAGTCACAATGGCTAAAATTAACAACTCAGAAAGCAACAGATGTTGGCAAGGATGGGCAGAAAGGGGAACCTTCTTACATTGTTGGTGGGAATGCAAGCTGTACAGCCACTTTGGAAAACAGTATGGAGGTTCCTCAAAAACTTAAAAATAGAGCTACCCTATGCCCTAGCAATTGCACTACTAGGTATTTATCCAAAGGACACAAACATAGTGATTTGAAGGGGCACATATACCCCAATGTGTATAGCAGCAATGTCTGCAATTGCCAAACTATGGAAAGAGACCAGATATCCATCGACAGATGAAGGGATAAAGAAGATGTAGTATATGCATACAATGGAATATGTCTCAGCCAGCAAAAAGATGAAGTCTTGTCATTTGCAAGGACACGAATGGAACTAGAGACTATTATGCTAAGTGAAATAAGTCAGTCAGAGAAAGACAAATCCCATATGATTTGACTTATATAGGAATTTAAGAACATAGGGGAAGGGAAGGAAAAATAAAATAAGAGGAAAACAGAGAGGTAGGCAAACCATGAGAGACTCTTAATTATAGGGAACAAGTGAGGGTTGCTGGAGGGGAGGTGGGTGGGGGGATGGGGTAAGTGGGTGACAGGCATTAAGAAGGGCACATGAAGTAATGAGCAGTGGGTACTGTATGCAACTGATGAATCACTGAATTCTACCTCAGAAACTAATAATATAGTATATGTTAATTAAATTGAATTTAAATTAAAAAATAATAATAACACAGAAAAAGGAAGATAAAAAAAGGATATTATTGCAATGCTTTTATATTACATACTATATAGTATATTATTTTCAGGCAGACGGTAATAAGTTAGACACTCATTTGATAAAACACAGAAGAATTTCTCCAACTTTTTGATCTCACAAAGCCTTATAGTCTTAAAATTACTGAGGACTCTAAAGAATTTATTTGTATGGATTTTATCTATCAGTTTTTATCACATTATAAATTAGTTTTTAAATATTTGCTTAAAAATAGTAATAATAGACTCATGTTAACAAAGTATAGTATTTTTATGAAAAATTACTATATCTAACAAAACAAAAAAGAGTAAAAAGTATGTCATTACTTCACATTTTGCAAATTTTCTTAATGTTGGCCTAAGAAGAAAGATTCTCAAATCTCTTCCACCTTTAATCTGATGTAACATGACATGGCATATATCTTCTCAGAAACCCCATGGTACATTTGTGAAATAAACAGAGGGAAAATGCAAATAACTCTTAGCATTACTGTGAAAATAATTTTGACCTCATAGACTCCTTAAGAGGCTCAAAGATGCACATGAGCCTCTGCCCAAGAGAAAAAAAGTAAAGAAAAAAAAAAAAAGAGGTATAGCAGTAAGAGACAAGTAAAGACAAACGTAATAATAAAAATCACTTAAGGCAAAATTTTTTTCAAAAAGGAAAAGAGGAAAACAGGAATAAGCAAAGATGGCACAAATAGAAAATAAATAGCAACATGGTATATAAAAAACATAATGGTAATTACATTAAATGTAAATGGATAAAACATTAATAGGACAGAGTTGTTAGATTTTATAAAAAATTCAAGGCTCAACTATATGCTATCTAAAAACAACTCACACTAAATATATAGTTAAACTGCAAGTAAAAAAAAAATGGAAAAAGATCAACCATGCAAAAACACTAGTTTTAAGACAAGTAAAATGGCTATTTGAAGGTTAGATAAAAGAGACTTCAGAACAAAGAATATTACTTATTACCTACCAACTTTTTCTAAGATACAGTTGATCCTCAGTATGTGTGGATTTCATATTGTGAATCTGACACTGGCTAAAATTTATTTATAACCTGAAAATCAATATTCCCCATACTTTTATGGTCACTGGTGGACATGTGCAGGGTGGGGAATAATTTTAGTCTTCTGCCATGAACATTCCTAGCTGAGGTTGAACAAAGTAATATTTTTCCTTTGTTTCCCAGCTCTCATACACCAGAGTAAAGAGATGGTAAAGGGCAATGTGGTGTAGTACAAGAAACTCCATCTCTGGGGCCAGAAGGATAGGGTTTAAATTTCAAACTCTGGCACCTGTTGGTGGCATGGCCTCATGCAAGTCATTTAAGACTTTTGAGCCATATTTTCTGTTATGTAGAAAAGAAAGTAGAATCTACCAGGACATGTTGTTTTTAGGATTTAATTGATGTCATATATACACATATATGTGTATATTTTCCCTAGCAGCAATGGCTCAGTGTCCACTAATTCAGTATTCACAGTGACATTACAGAACATAACTACCATGAATAATAAGAATTGACCATACATTTAAAAGGGTCAACTCTTCAAGAAGAAATACAAACCCTAATGTCTATGCAACTAAAATAAGAGCTTCAAAATACAAGGAGAAAAACCTTGACAGACATGTAAGGAGATATAAATAAATTCATAATAAGAGGTAGAAATTTCAAAACTCCTGCTTCAGTAATTCACAGAACAAGTAGACACAAAATAAGTACGAATCTAATTGACAGTTTAATGCACTCCACTCGGCAACTAGAGGATACATATTTTTTCCAAACGCACATGAAACACTCTCCAAGATACACATGGTCCATAAACAATTCTCAATAAATTTAAAAGGGATTATAATCATAAGAAGTATGTTCTATGACCACAACTGAATTAAATTAGTAATCAGTAACAAAACACATCTGGAATATCCCTTATATGTATGGATATTAATGTATAAGGATATTATTCTAAAATGTACTTCTAAAATACATGGGCAAATAAAGAAATATCAAGGAAAATTGGGAATTATTTTCAGCTGGTTGAAAATGAAAATACACCTTATCAAAACCTGTAGGATGTATCCAAAACAGTGCTCAGAGGAAATTTATAGTTTTAGATATTTATATTAGAAACAAATAAATATATAAAATCAATGACCTAAACTTCTACCTTAAAAGCTAGAAAAAGGCAGCAACAGGGTGGCTCAGTTGGTTGAGCCTCTGCCTTCAGCTCAGGTCATGATCCCAGCATCTGGGGTGGAGCCCCCCATGTCAGGGCTCCCTGCTCAGCGGGGAGTCTGCTTCTCCCTCCCCCTGCTCTTGTGCACTCTCTTTCTCTCTCTTGCTCCCTCTCAAATAAATAAATGAAATCTTAAAAAAAAAAGCTAGAAAAAGAAGAGCAAATTAAACTCAGTGTAAGTAGTGGGAGGGAATAAAACAGGAGCAGAAATCAAGGAAATAGAAAGATGAAAACTACTGAAGAAAAACAAGAAAATCAGTTGTTGATAAGAAATTTCCTCACAAAATCAAATTTTTCCATATTCAAATATTTTCCTCATCTTTGCTAGTATTTGCTCAGTCTTCACAGGTGGTGGGGGTGAGGAGTGATGCTCAAATAATCAAACCCCACATAATGGATCAAATGACTGTTTTTAATTCTTTACAGAACTTAATGATTATATCCAAATCTGTTTTGATCACCACTGAGTGAAAAGAGGTTAGGATTAGGAGTTTTACTGGAGTCTTATCATTGTTCTGTTATTCATTAATTATATGACCTTGGATAAGTTATTTAATATTTTTGCACCTCATTGTCTTCACATGACAAATGACAAATATTTTATACTCTGCAACTCAAAAGAAAGTGCAAAGATGAAGAGGTAGTAAGGTAGAAAACCATTTAGAAAACTATATTAAATGTGGTCACAGGGAGACTAATAATCAAATACTACTACTTTGCAATCCTAGTAGAATTTAGCTGAGTATGAAAAGAAAATTTCAGAGATTTAAAATATCCCTGAACTTATAATGAGATTCTTTATTCTCCAGGACCCTTTCTTAGTCTATGTTTGACCTGCCTACCATTTATCTTCCCCAATCTTTTTCTGGTTTCTCTTGAGGCCAGAGTTCCAGCTGTGTTAAATTGTGTGATAATTCTGCAGTACACACAATTCTCCTGAGGAAGCAAAGCCAAATGCAGACTCCATGACTGGTCTGGGAAAGAGAAAACTCCAATGTGCAAACTCCTATCAGCCCCTTGAAGTCGTTCTTATCACTATCCTCTTGACACTATTGACAAAGATTTTTAAGCAGGAAATAACAGCCCTGTGATGAAAACCAGTATATTTATAAACCAAATATGGCGAATAACTATTATCAGTTGGGGATCTCTAGGCACTAGCTCAGAGCTTAGTGTTAGCCAGGCTGAAAAGGTTTTGGTCTTCATAACCAAGGATGACTCTAAAATGAGAGATAGGCCTTGTTATTGAGCAATGCCTTATTGCCAGACTTTGGGCTAAGCGCTGGGGATATAAGGTAACAATGACCTTAAGAAGCTAACTGAAACCTATTTTAAAAGTATGAGAGGCTAAGGACAAGATTAAGAATAAATCAACCCTTCTTAGATATAGAAAGTAACATGACAACTAACCATGACAAGTAACTATGAGAAACCATTGTATGGATCATGTTCTTAAAAAATTATGTAAAAAAAATAATTTTTTAAGAACAAATGGAAATGAGAATAATTGTTCTTTTAGTGACAGAAAGTGTGTGTGTGTGTGTGTGTGTGTGTGTGTCTAGAGATTTATGGGATAAAGAAATCGCTATAAAAACAATTCTCAAATCTGAGAAGCCCCATCCATGCACAAATATGGGTGCTCTTTCTCCTATTCTTGTCTTAACTATAGTATTTCTCCCTTTTTTTAATCTATGATGTTTCTAAGTCACAAAACAAAACCTTAAATCTCTTTTAGTTTTTTTAAGTAAATGAAGAGATGACTTGTCTGTGAAGATGCTCCCTGACCAGTTTCAATACTTTAATGAATAATATATAAATTTCATTTCCTCTTGATCCTCTTTCTACATGGCAGCCAAATTATCTTGCAAAAATCCAAAACTAATCATGTCAGTTCTTAATTAAACTACTTGAGCAGGCCTCCATTGTTCTCCTGATAATGTCCAAATTATTATATATTTTTGATCAGCTTTATACCAGTCCCTGTTTATCTTTCAAACTTTGTTTCTCTACACTATGTTTTGTAATGCACCCCTTTGCTGCACTGCTCTCTCCAACACACACAACCAAGTACTCTGGGTTCTAATCAGACCAGCTCTCTTGCAAACCCCTAAAAGGACCATGCTCTCCCCCTATATCCGAGAAGGGTTAATTTATTCTTAATCTTGTCCTTACCCTCTCATACTTTTAAAATAGGTATCAGTTAGCTTTTTAAGGTCATTGCCAATTTATATCCCCAGCACTTAGCCCAAAGTTTGGCAATAAGGCATTGCTCAACAAATACTGGAAAGAGGGTCTATGAAGGATGGCTGGAAGATAAGGAGAAAGCAAATGAGGGAGGAAGAAAGATACCAGGGAGTTCAGGAGCCTTAATCTGGTTTGTTGCTGAGTCACTACTCCTCTCTGTTTTCTTTAGTTCCTGNTGATTCTCAGTTGTGGAAGAGGTAGTTGGGCTCTGGCTATTTCTACTTTCCATGCTCTAGGGCTTCTTCATCTCTGCTCCTTCCCTTTACTTGAACAGTCTACTCTCTAAATCAGTATTTGTCCTTCATTGCCACATTCATCCCAGGTCTTCTCAGGTATGATTTCCACTGAAACAAATATTTTTGGTCTCAAGGTCCCTAAACATTAAAAAGATTCCTTTTCTTATTAAAGACTGGGGATCTCTTTGGTGGCCTCACTGCAAAAACACAACGCAATGAAGGACAAATAGTCTTGTACAATCCAAGTAAGGCTGCATAGCCAAAGATAAAATCAGAATTTAATGTGGCCAAGTAGCACACAATCTGGGAGAACGAATCTCTTAATTCAATCTGTCTCTCTTTACATCTATTTAATTAGACATCTCCAATGTGGAAGAAATGTACCCTACTACATTTAATACTTGTTTTATTAGAAAGATTAGACTTGTTTTCTTACTGCATTTTACTTTGTTAAATGAGAGAGATTGCTACTCACATCATAGTATGGGCAGACACAGGCGCTCATCATGTAAAGTGGCCTTTCTTACAAGAAAAGTTGCTGAATGAGGAGCTTCTAAATGGAGAGAGAAATAATCCTCTAACGAAAAAGAAGAAAAGAGAAACGGACGTTCTAGGAGTGTACATACACCAAAAGACCCGAAAATCATTCTTATTTCAATATATCTATTTTGTGCCTTTCTACAGCTGGCTGGAAAACTGACTAAATCTGCCAAACTAGATTTATAGACACAAATATTGAATATGGCCCTAAAGATCTGCACTGACAAGCTTCTGATTATGCCAGTCTTCTGAATCCAAACTCCTAGTATATAAACTCATATGTGTAACAACACTTCCTTAACTGTACATACCCTCTGGATTTATTTAAATCAGTTGAATTACAGAAAAAAAACACATGTTATCTTATGCTGATTCTTTTGGAGGGGCATGCACTGCTGGTGAAAGCAGCTGTGGTAAAATGCTTCACTTCTTACTAAGTCAAGGTTGCATGGTGGTAAATGTAACTTGTTATTACAGTCACCATTACACAACTGTTCTACATAGTGCCAGGATAGAAGACATGTACCTGGCATTGCTAAACTAAATAAGAAAATTAGCACAGAAGCACCAATACATAGAAGTAAGAAATTATAACTATTTGGATACCTGCTGGAAGTCTGCTTTATGAAAGCAGAGCATCTGACAAAGTACTGAGTATAAAAGATAAGTCAAGTCACAGAGGTGAGAAGAGAGCCATCGGTAGGCAGAATAAAGGAGGTTCCTGCTTAATATAATTGAAGCCATGTCAAATGGAGCCAACTTTTCTCTTGTGAACTTCATCCAAACTCTATTATCACAATTTAGGATGGTATAAATCTCCTATTTTCTATTCATGCATACTTACTTCACCACTCTTTCCTTATCTCTGCTCCTGCCATCTTGTCTCAGTATCCATTAAAAAAAAATCACTAAGTCATGCATCTTGTGATTTTAATTAAATTTACTAAAGCTTTGGAGGTTACAGGAGAGGGGTTAGGTCATGCTTTGCATGGCATCCCATCTTTTCACTGATTCTCTTCTCAGCCTTCCTACACAGAATCCTGAGAGGTGTAGCCTGGCCCCCTGAAACCACTAACTGGGCAGAAATCTGTCCCTGAGCAGTTTCCTTACCACAGCCTCTGGGAAACATAAAGAACACATGTTCTCTACCTATAAAGTAAACTACCCGATAGACTAAATAAGACAACTCCTATCACCTTCATCCTATAAAATGAATTCATTTCATACTTCATTTGTGTTTTCACAATCTGTTATAAAATACTGAAACTACTACATGAGTAGAACACTTGCATGTAAAAAATATTGAAATTTTTTATTATTATTATGAAATAACTACATACACATTTATATATAATGGAAAATCAGAGACCTCCTTAAACAGTTTGAGTCCCTTTGTGACCATGGCCAACCTCAAAATAAACGTGAATATAATATTTTTTTAAAGATGTTATTTATTTATGACAGGGGGAGAGAGAGCACACACAAGTGAGTGCAGGGAAGGGCAGAGGGAGAGAGAGAGAGAACCTCCAGGAGACTCCTCTCTGAGCTTGGAGCCTGACACCAGGCTCCATCTCAAGACCCTTACATCATGACATGAGCCAAATCCAAGAGTCGGACACTTAACTGACTGTGCCACCCTGGGGCCCCTATAATATTTTATCATGTATTTTCTTCATTATTTTGTGGTTGTCAGAAGGAAAATTCCAAAAACAAAATTCACATAAAACATTCACTGATAATGAAAAATACCATGGTGATTAAACATTAATACCATATGCATGCAATTAGCTCTATTTGCTTTAAAGTTATGTCTATGGAGGTAACAAATGAAAATAATTCAATAACAACCTTATGGATTTATTTTATGCAGATATGTGATCTGTAACGTGGTGGCCAAATTTCTCCACAAAATGCATGTTCTTTTAGTTATTATTATCAGGATAATTCAGTACGCCACCTCACCTGTTTGGTTTTTTTTTTTAAGTATTTAACTCTTGTGACACTCTAGCATCTCTATGAGCATTTCAGTGAATGAAATTTTATTTTAAAATATTGTTATTCATCCAAATAAAATAAAATGGAGCCAGTTTTGATGTCATGGTGCTTTCATGAAAGAGCCACAAATCGCCTATAGTTTATGGCTTTGTTCTCTCTGAAAGGAGTAGATTCCAGAGATATAATTTCCAACAGAACTTTTACTTGATACTTTGTCTTAAAAGAAACAAGAGCATATAGCTTAATAGAAGTAAACCCTCATGCAGGTCATCAGCATGTATCATTTCTTACTCATTCATAGTACAGTTAATCAATACTTAGCACACGGCATATAGTACAATTTCACTTATGTGGAAGAGAAGAGGCATAAAATAGGCCACCCACAAAATAACTTCAGTCACCAGAGGAATGATATAGTTCTCTGGAAATGAGAAGTACCCTACCTTGCAAAGAGTCTTCATATCAAGAAATAGAAATTGTTAGAAAAGGAGACAGGCTTTGCAGAAAATTACTAATAGAAGCAGGGCATTTATGACAGCTACCCAGAAATCTCTATTGCATTCTGATTTCTATAGTCATTTTTAATATTATCATTGAAACACTTCCTCCTTCTTTCTAGATTATCAATATTTCTTAACTCCACAACCCACTACAATCCAATAAATTGCCTTTTGGCAGTACTGTATAAAATATCACCAGAACATAAGCTCTACTAAGAAGAGATATGCTTCTGTTCTGCTCCCTGATGTATCATGGGTACCAAAAACAATTCCTGATGCATAGTGTTGCTTAATGAATATGTGTTGAGAAATTCTCTCCATCTACTTGTTTTCTGATTAGGCATGCATTCAGAGATCTTGACTTATCCTATGTCCGGGATCCTTTTTTTTTTTTTTTTAATTTCCAAGGATGCTATTAACTATTTATTTACCTTGAATTTCATATCTTAAAGGATTTGACTTCCCAACTGGCATATACTGAATAACAATTTTCCCACATAACTGTGTGTGTATGTTTTAAATTACTAATTAGACTTTTTGAACCAATGAGACTATTTCATGAACTATGCTACTTACATAGGCCTGTGAGTTTGAGAGCCACTAGTCAATGCCAATGGATCAGAAACATTATATGCATATGCATTTATGCCATAGTTTAACACACTTCCAGTGAACTGACAAGTTTCAAACTCCGAAAAGATTCAACTATATTCTTTATACTCAGATAGAGGGAACAGGGAAATTATATGCAGTGTTTTGCTTGCCTTCACAGAGAACATGAGTTCATAAAACAGCAATAAAAATAGTCATAAATTGGGTTTAGTATTAATGTCAATTAGCACCAATGACATAATGACTGTGGTAAAACACTTAAACTTTATTGACGTCAATAGCTATTATCAAGTCAGGTTTATTGATGTTATAATAAGGAGGGCCGAATTTCACAAAGCTTCTAGTAATTGCCAATACTATGTCAGGAAACCTCTGGAAAAGGGTGACAACACACAAGTATACAAAATACTATCAGGTCAAAATACTGGCTCATAGAGATCTTATTCTGGTGTAACTGGTCAAGACAAATGAAAACTATCTCCTGAGCAAAAACCGAGTCCAGTCTCTGCTACAAGTTATGGGAGATTAAAAAAAAGAAATAGGTATCATAGCCTCAAACTCAAGTTGTGGACTATCTGTTTGAAGATACAGGAAAGGTATGAATGAAGAATTTCAGAATGCAGTGTCTGTCTTTTATTCTGTAATTTCCCCTGACATCTTCTTTGACAGCTGCTCATAGCTAGTTCTGCTTGTGATCCTGTCTCCTCATCCACTGCCTCAATTGAGACCCGTCTCTTTCCTTTTCTCTTCCACTGGTGTAGCCTTTTCAGATCCACTCTCACTGTCATAAGTAGTTAACCTAAACCTCAAACCTGAGTTTTGCCTAAAACATCTCAATGCGTCTTAATTTTTGCTTTATTACTAATTTCTTGACACTGATATAAGACCCTGGAAGACTTAGTTCCTCTCTAATTTCTACAAATCATTTTGTAAGACTCCTTGTTTCCTATTCTGTGAATTTTGACTTTTGTTGTAATTTATTTAGCTATGAAATACAGATCTTACCTCTAAATGAGGCTTCCTATTTAAACTTGCTACTACTTATTACAGCACTTGGTCTGTTGAGCAAGAGGTACTCTGATTAAATCACTTTCGTGGCCTTAAATAGTACTGTAGCTACTACAGCAGCTCTGACTCTCAGGCCAGACATTGCGCAACCTTCCACGTAGTAATTGTCTATACTTAAGTATCAGCATGTCAATAGATGAACATCATAAATTCATAGAATTATAGATTTCAGAGAAATTTTAGAGATTGTTTCAAAATTATTTTTGCATATAAAGAAATTTATCCAGAAAGGTTAAGTGACTTGCCCAGAGTGAAAGTTACTTACCAGAAGGTTTAGAGGAGTGGCGATTCATGCTTAAATATTGGTCTCAGGTTAAAATAAAAAAAAATCAGTCAGTTCGAGTTACAATTTTTATTACCCAAAAACAAAGAGATAGATGGATAGATAGATAGATAGATAGAGATAGATAGATAGATAGATAGATAGATAGATAGATAGAGATAAGAACTGAGTTTACCAGAAGAGACAGAAATGCAATACTGGTAAGTAGTAATTCTAATTATAGCTTCAAAGAATGCACATGATCAAAATCAGTTATTTATGTATTAAGCTTCAGTTCAGAGTTAACAATAAATCATAGTGAAATTTTATAAAATTACAGCAATACTGAACCAGGATTAGCAGAACAAATTCATTTAGTACTTTAGGTGTCAAATTATCAACTTGTTCTTAATCCGCCAGCAGTTGCTGGCAAATGCTGTTGGCAGAGTCCAAAGAAATAACACTATTGATGTAACGTCAAAATCTCTGGATAAAAAACCTTGAGAGTCCTAAGGTAAAAAAAACAAAACCAAAAAACCTCCCCTTATTGTCAATCAATTATGAACTGTAATTTCACCCCTACATCCAACAGAGGGCCTGACCCATCCTTCCTCATAGAATTTCCCATATAGCAACAACTTGCAAAGATCACTGAGCAAAGAACCATGAGACAATATTTCAGAGATGTGAGCATGGGCAAATGACACACAAAAAATCAGATGCTGATCCCCATGCCCTTTTATGTAGAGACACCCTCAGGAAGAATAGGGTGTAGCAGTCCCAAACTGGCTGAGGTTATTTTTCTCATCCTGACAAGATAGGAGGGCACTGCAGTGCAGAGCTTTGGGAGACACTTTGCACAGCATGGTCTCTATAGGGCTTTTCTGGAGTTACGTACTGCACAGGAGCTGGCCAGGGACTGTGAGAAAGGGTGCTCAAACTAGTCCAGAAAACTGAAATATTGAACTGAACATTGAAAAATAGAATTGAAAAATCTTTATAATTCTCGAAAAGAAGCTTTCAGAGATCCTACTTCTGGGTATTTATCCAAAAGAATTGAAATTGGGGTCTCCAAGGGATACTAACACTCCCATGTTCTTTGCAACATTATTCACAATAGTCAAAATATAGAAACGACCTAAATGTCATTCAACAGATGAAAGGATAAAGAAAATATGGTATATAGACAATGGAATGTTATTCAGCTTTTAAAAAAGAAGGAAATTCTGCATTAATGTGACAACATGCAAGAAATTTGAGGATACTATGCTAAATAAAATGTGCCAGACACAGAGACAAATACTGCATGATTCCACGTACATGAGCAATCTAAAAGAATCAGAGTGAAATGATGGTTTCCAGGAGCTGGGGGAGGGGATGAGGAAGAGTTATTAATCACTGGGCATAAAGTTTCAGTTAAATAAGATCAATATGTTCTAGAGATCTGTTGTTTTAAACTTTTATTTTTTGAGTCTATAAACTTAAATCCTCACCTGCTACACGTCAGTGCTGAAATAATTTTTGAATTGCTCTGATTAGACTATGGCATCATAAAATCACTACATAGTGCAGCCTACAAATGGGCCAGTCGCTGTTCCTAAAAGCTCCAACCCTCAGCCAGCGATACTGCTGCCTTCCAGACAAATCATGAGATTTGGACTAACTGAGAGATCAGATGAGAAGTGAACACAACTTAAGTGTGTTTCCAAACAAAATATTGTACCCACTGCAACTGGAAGGAAAGGGCAGTCTAATTTATTCCATCATTTCCAAGAAACTGAGTTAGTTTTCTATTTTGCTAATACTATGTTAGTTTCTCCTGGCCAGGGCAGAGATATGGAGCACATCCCTGTTTGCCTTGAACTGCTTCTAAAATTTCGCTTCCATTTATTTAGCAAGTCCAGTTCAGCAGTCTAGCATGGATCATCGATACTGGATTGGTATCAATCTGGACATACCTCCCTTTTCATTTTTTTGCCCTGTGTACTGTGAAGAAGTAGCTCTCTCCTCCACAATTTCGTATTCCTGGGCCGTTGGACCTATTACTTTAAATGTACATGAAAAACAGTTGGCTTGCTATCTTTCTCTTTTTAAAGGCACTTCAAAGTCATTACTTTATGAAAGTTACCATATAAATCTACTCTCCTGTTATTCTTCTGAATATCTTCTTTAACTTTCTGTGTGTCCTTCCCTAATCTTCTGGGCTATGTTAAAAAGTATCTCCTACTGCTAATGTGCTATTGATGGATCTGCACTAGTCTATTCTCAGCCCCTTATAAATCTTATTTGGAGCAATAAAAGTATCCTAACATCCTTCCCTGAATATATTATATTTAATCTAAAATTTAACTCATTTCCCCATTTTCATCAATCCTTTTCCTCAAATTTAAAAACATTTCAATTTAACTGACTCTACAAAATGGCAACAAGAACTATTTCATTATCCACAGATGTAATAAGTTTAAATTCAATATTTTCTATTTTTACAATAATAAGCACTTCAAAGTTATTTTAAGGCTAAATAAAATTTACTTTATATTCCTATTATTTTCGGCCCGAAAATTTCTATTATATGTCTTTATTTTTATTGTGCTTTAGTGCTGTGCTTATTATTCAATTTTCTCACAGCGGTACATTAATATATATTCTTAATTTTATTTTTTTCTCATTTAAAACATTGATAGCATTATTTTTGTGCTAGTTTGGTAGCGACGATAATACAAAGCTTGTTAACTTTGTTATCCTTGAATTCATAATTCTATATTTAATAACTTAATCAAAAATATTAAAACCATAATGGTATAAAAGACCGTCAGAAGTATTCCCTTTTAAAATAGGTAATAGCATTTAAGCAATTTCTAGTTCTGTAAGAGAAGGAACTAAGGCAACCAACCAACTACATTCTATCACATACTACATTATTTCCTTCAACTCCTTAAGCAAAGCTACTGATAATGATATGGCTTTTTAGGTTTATTTTGGAAACATTCATTTTTAGAATGATAAAATTCCATAAGCTCTACTATTTATCATTCACTGTGTATTAACTGTTGTCCAGAGTTGTGCAAGGTGAAAGAACATGAACTTTGAATCTAGCTGTGCCTGAACCCAAAAGCCAGCTCTCTCTCTTACCAGCTGTGAACCTACAAGAATAAATTAATTTACCCAAACTTTGGTTTCTTCTTTATGAAGTGGATGGCAGTAATACCATTTATTGGGTTGCTGAAAGTATTAAATAAAATAACCTATGTAATAAAATATATACACTAAGTAATAAATATTAATTTAAAAATTTATATTCCTAAATGAATTTCAAAGTTTGCCTTCCAAAGTGTTCTTAAATCTATACTGAAAATTAGTAATGTAGGGCTATTTTTAGGGGGATAATGTTAGCAACATTAATACTTATCTCTTTAAAATCTATAGCATTAAAATAAATAAATAAATAAATAAATATCCACAGCATTAACGATAGTTTCACTTTCTTTTAAGTATTCTGTTGCATTTCCCTAGTTCTAATGCCAACAACGCCATTCAGTTTTATGTTTTTCAGAAAGGTTTAATGTAAGTCACTGTAGCCAGAAACATACAATGAAACGTCCACTCTCCCCAATCACATAATTAGTGATTCAGCATCAATTAGACATAGCTCAAGCAAAATTTTAGTTGAATTACTATGACATCCTTTTTAGAATCTAAAGCTAAACCCAGGGCGAATCACATTATAGTTTCCACTACATTTTATTCCATATTTTCTTTTTTTTTTTTTTATTAATAATGATTTTTTATTATATTATGTTAGTCACCATACAGTACATCCCCGGTTTTCGATGTAAGGCTCGATGATTCATTAGTTGTGTATAACACCCAGTGCACCATGCAATACGTGCCCTCCTTACTACCCATCACCGGTCTATCCCATTCCCCCACCCCCCTCCTAAATGTTAATTAGAACCACAATGAGATACTTCTATATTCCCATTAGAATGACTAAAATTAAACTGTCTGACAATACTAAGGATCAATAAGGATGTGGAGCAGATGGAGTTCTGTTGCTCGTGGGAATGTGAAATGGCATAATACTATGGAAAACAGTTTGTAGGTCTCTTATATACTTAAATACATACTCATCATATAAGATTCAGCAATCTCTTTCCTAAGCATTTATAGAAAGAGAAAGAAACAGAGAGAGAGAGAGAGAGAGAGAGAGAACCTGTGTTCAAACAAAGATTTGTTCTAAATTTTCATAACAGCTTTATTTGTAATGGCCCAAACTAGAAACATTCTAAATGTCTACCAACTGGTAAATAAACATACTGTTTTATTTCCATAGAATAGAACACTACTCAGAAACTTAAAAGAAGCATCTATTTAAACAAAAAACAACACAAATAAACATAAAATATTATGCTAAGTGAAAGAAACCAAAGACTACATATTATGATCCCATTTAGATAAATCCCTAGAAAAAACAAATGTGACCAAAAGAAATAGGGTACCTATGCTTCTGAAATTATTCCAAAAAATTTAAGAGGAAAGAATGTTTCCAGATTCATTTTATGAAGTCAGCATTACCCTGATACCAAGATCAGAGAAAGATACACTCCACCAATAAAAAGGAAATTAAAGGCCAATATCCCTGATGAATATAGATGTGAAAATCCTCAACAAAATATTAGCAAACCAATTTCAGCAATACATTAAATAATCATACACCATGATCAAGTAGGATTTATTCTAGAGATTCAAGGATAAACATTCACAAAACAATCAATGCGATATACCATATTAATGAAACAAAGAATTAAAATCATATGTTCATCTCAATAGATGCATAAAAGGCATTTGACAAAATTCAACAATTAGTTATAACAAAAACTCTTAACAAAGTGGGTACAGAAAGAACGTGCCTCAACATAGGAAAAGGCTAACAGCTAACATTGTACCCAAGAAAAAACTGAAAGCTTTTTCTCTAAGAAAAGGAAGAGAAAAGGATGCCTACTCTCACCACTCTTATTCAATACAGTTATGAAAATCCCAGCCACAGCAATTAGGTAAGAAAAAAAAAGTCATCTAAATTGGAAAGAAGTAAAGCTGTCACTATTTATAGACGACGTGATATTATATACAGGCATACTTTGGAGATACTGTGATTCCCTTCCAGACCAATATCATAAAGCAAATATGACAATACAGTGATTCAAAAGAATGTTTTTTTTTTGTTTTTCAGTGTGTACAAAATCTATGTTCAGGGGCACCTGGGTGCCTCAGTTGGTTAAGTGTCTGCCTTTGATTCAGGTTATGATCCCAGGGGCCTGGGATCAAACTTTGCTTTGGGCTACCTGCTCAGCAGGAAGTCTGCTTCTCCTTCTGCCCCTCCACCTGCTTGTGCTCCCTTTCCCTCTCTCTCTCTCAAATAAATTTTTAAAAATCTTTAAAAAATATACGTTTACACTCTACAATAGCCTATTAAGTGTGCAATAGCATTATTTCTAAGATACAATGCACACGCCTTAATTAAAAGAAATGTTATGCTAAAAATTGCTATCCTTTATCTGAGCTTTCAATAAGTCATATTCCTTTTCCTTATGGAGGATGTTTTCTTCATGTTGATAGCTCCTGACTGATCAGTATGGTGGTTGCTAAAGGCTGGGGTGGCTGTGGCAATTTCTTAAAATAACACCTTATCAAAGTTTGCAGCATTTATAGACTATCCCTCTCATAAATGATTTTTCTGTAGCATGTGATGCATTTGATAGCATTTCACTTGCAGTAGAACTGCTTTCAGAATTGGAGTTAATCCTCTCAAACCTTGCCAAAGATTTATCAACTAAGTTTATGTAATATTCTAAGTCCTTTGTTGTCATTGCAATAATCTTCACAGCATCATCACAAAGTGAAGTATACATCTCAAGAAAACACTTTTTTTTTTTTTTGCTCATCCATAAGAAGAAACTTTACCTGCTCAAGTTTGATCATGAGATTGCAGCCATCCAATCTCATCTTCAGGCTCCACTTCTAATTCTAGTTTTCTTGTTATTTCCACCACATCTGCAGTTACTTCCTCCACTGAAGTCATGAACCCCTGAAAGTCATCCATGAGGTTTGGAGTCAACTTCTTTCAAACTCCTGTTAATGTTGGTATTTTCACTTCTTCTCATTAATCATAAATGTTCTCAATAGCATCTAGAATGGTGAATCTTTTCCAGGGGTTTTCAATTTATTTTGCCCAAACCCACCAGAGGAATCACTATCTGTGGCAGCTATAACCTTAAGAAATGCATTTTTTTAAATACTAAGACTTGAAAGTCAAGATGACTCCTTGATCCATGGACTGCGGAATGGATGTTGTGTTAGCAGGCATGAAAACAATCATTAATATCACTGTACATCTCTATCAGAGCTCTGGGGTGAGCAGAGTTAGTGTCAATGAATAGTAATATTTCGATAGTAACTTTTTTCTGAGCAGTAGGTCTCCACAGGGGGCTTAAAATATTGAGCAAACCATGCTGTAAACGGAAGTGCTGTCATCCAAGATTTTCTGTCCCATTTGTAAAGCACAGGCAGAGTGGATTTAACATAATTTTTAAGGGTTCCAGGATTTTTGGAATGGTAAATCACCATTGGCCTCAGCTTGAAGTTATCAGCTACATCAGAGCCTAACAAGAGTGTCAACTTGTCCTTGAAGGTTTGAAGCCAGGCATTGACTTGTCGTCTCTAGCTACAGAAGTCTAAGATCGCATCTTCTTCCAGTAATAGGCTGTTTATTCTGCATAGAAAATCTGTTGGTCAGTGTAACCACCTTCATATATTATCTTAGCTAAATCCAGATAGTTTGCTGCAGCTTCTGTATCGGTACTTGCTATTTTACCTTGTACTTTTATATTATAGAGCTGGCTTCCTTCCTGAAACGTCACGGACCTACCTCGGTTAGCTTCACACTTTTAGTCTGCAGCTGCCTCACTTCTCTCAAACATCAAAGAATTGAAGAGAGTCCAGGCTTTGCACTGGATTAGGCTTTGTTTAAGGGAATGTTGTGGGTGATTTGCTCTATCCGGATCACTAGAATTTTTTCCATATCAGCAATAAGGCAGTTTTGCTTTCTTACCATTCATGAATTCACTCAAGTGGCACTTTTAATTTCCTTCAAGAACTTTTCCTTTGCATTCACAACTTTGCTAACTGGCACAAGAGGCCTAGCTTTGCCCTATCTCAGCTTTTGGCATGCCTTCCTCACTAAGCTTAATCATTTCTAGCTTTTGATTTAAAGTTAGAGATGTATGAGTTGAACACTAAGAGGCCAATGTAGGGTTATCAATTGGCCTAATTTCAATGCTGTTGTGTTTTAGGGAATAGGGAGGCCACAGAAAGGGAGAGAGACGGGAGAATGGTGGGTTACTTGAGCAGTTAGAACACACACAGCATTTATCAATTTATATAGGCATGGTTCATGGCACCCAAAATAATTACAAAA
Source organism: Ursus maritimus (assembly GCF_017311325.1). Classification (NCBI taxonomy): domain Eukaryota; kingdom Metazoa; phylum Chordata; class Mammalia; order Carnivora; family Ursidae; genus Ursus; species Ursus maritimus. The sequence goes on from NW_024426774.1 coordinate 65,462,040, forward strand.
GTAACATCAAAGATCACTGATCACAGATCACTGTAACAAATACAATAATAATGAAAAAGTTTGAAATACTGTGAGAATTAACAAAATGTGATACAGAGACATGAAGTAAGCAAATACCATTGGAAAAATGGTGCTGGTAGACTTGTTCAACTCAGGGTTGCCACAAACCTTCAATTAGTGAAAAAAAAAAGGCAGAATCTGCAAAGTGCAATAAAGTGAGCACATTAAAATGACGTATACCTGTATGAGATCATGTTCTCTTCGAACAGAGATAATTTTTACTTCTCCTTTCAGTTTGGATGCCTTTTATTTCTTTTTCTTACCTTATTGTTCTGGCTTGGACTTTCACTACTGTGTTGAATAGCAGTAGTGAGAATGGGCACCATTGTCTTTTTTCCTGATCTTAGTGAAAAAGATTTTAATCCTTCACAATTGTGTATGATGTTAGCTAACAGTTGTTAGCTTTTACTATGTTGAGGTAAATTCCTTCTATACCCAACTTGTTGAGAGTTTTTATCCAGAAAAGATGTTATATTTTGTCTAATCTTTTTTGGTGTTTATTGAGGTTATCATATGATTTTTATCTTTCATTTTATTAATGTCATGTATCACACTTATTAATTTGCATATGTTGAACCATCCTCACATCTCAGGGATAAATCCCACTTGATCATAGAGTATTATCCACTCTATGTGCTGTTGAATTCTTTTTACCAGTATTTTGTTGAGAATGTTCGCACCTATGTTCAAGAGATATTGGACTGTAATTTTCTTTTTTTGTGTAGTTCCCTTATCTGGCTTTGGTATCAGAGTAATTCTAACATTGTAAAACAAGTTTGAAGTATTTTCTCCTTTTCAATTTTTTGGAAGGGTTTGAGAAGAATTATTATTATTATTATTTTTATTAACCACGAGTATATGAGTGTTTTGTGCAAGGTACTTTGACATAAGCATTATTTCAGATAATGAATGTGATAGCTTTTCTGTAATGCATTAAGAGAAATGGTTAAAGTACATGTAATAAAGATGTTTGGGTTTTTTAAATTGAAATTTATTTGACATATAACAAGGTGTTATATTAATGCTTTCTTAAATGTTTAATAGAATTCACCAGTGAGGGAAGTCACCTGGTCCTGGGTTTTTCTTTGTTGGGAAGTTTTTGATTACTGACTCATCTTCTTATTATTTGTTTCTTCATATTTTCTATTTGTTCATTATTTTCTCTTTTTCTTCATGATCCAGTCTTGGTTGGTTCTATGTTTCTAGCAATTTGTCTATTTCTTATAGATTATCCAATTCGTTGGCATACAAGTGTTCATAGAAGTCTTATAGTCTTTGTATTTCTGTGGTATCATTTGCAATGTCTCCTTTCATTTACGATTTTAGTCTTCTCTCCTTTTTTTAGACCTTTCTAGCTGAAGGTTTTTCAATTTTGTTTATCTTTTCAAAAACCAACCCTTAGTTTTGATTTTTTCCCACTGTTTTTCTATTTCATTTATTTATGCTCTAATACTTGTTATCCTTCCTTTTGGTCAATTTGGGCTAGCTTGTTCTTTCTTCTAGCTCCTTAAGGTGCAAAGTTTTTATTTGAAATATTTCTTTTTTAAATGTAGGTATTTATCACTATAAACTTCTCTCTTAGAAAGATTTTTCTGCATTCCATAAATTTTGGTATATTATCATTTTAATTTTCCTCAAGATTTTAAATTTTCTTTTTGATTTCTTCTTTGATCTATCAATTCTTTTAAAGAGTACATTAATTATCATATATCTGTGAATTTTCTAGTTGTTCGTATGTTACTGATCTCTAGTTTCATTGCGTTGTGGTTGGAAAAGTTACTTGGTATAATTTCAATCTTCTTAAGTTTGTTAACAGTTTTTTTGTGACCTAAGTTGATCTATCCTAAAGACTGTTCCATATGTACTTGAGAAGAATGTGTATTCTGCTGTTGGTGGTTGGAATGTTCTATATATGTGTCTTAGGTCTATTTGATCTATAGGGTCATTCAAGTATGCTGTTTCCTTATTGATTTTCTGTCTGGGCGTTTTATCCATTGTTGAATGGGGGTATTGAAGTCTCCTAGTACTGTTGTATTGCTGTCTATTTCTCCCTTCATATCCATCAATATTTGCTTTATATATTTAGGTTTTCTGGTGTTGGGTGTATATATATTTATAATTTTATATCTTCCTGATGAATTGACTGCTTTGTTATTATATAACGATCTTCTTTCTGTCAGTGACAGTTTTCACTTAAAATATGTTTTGTCTGAGGTAAATATACTACCTTTGCTCTCTTTTGGTTACCATTCACATATAGGATTTTTTCTATCCATTCACTTTTAGCCCATATGGTCCTTAAAGCTAAAGTGAGTCTTTTGTAGACATCATATACTTGAGTTTCGGTTTTTTAAATCCATTCATCTACTCTATATTTTTTATTAGAAAAGTTAATACACTTATGTTTAAGCAATCATTACCAAGGAAGGACTTATTATTGCAGTTTTCTGTCTGTCTCATAGTTTTTTGTCTCTATTGTCCTCTCTTTCTTTCCTCGTGAATCATTCAATTTTTTTAGAACATATTTTGATCTCTTCTCCCCCACTTTTTCGCATCTCCTCTAGGTATTTCACTACCATGTGGCTTACATAAAACATCTTATAGTTATAATGGTCTATTTTAAACTGATAAACAACTTTGATTGCATATAAAACTCCAGACTTTCCCTTCTACCTCCACACATTTTATGTTATTGATGTCACACTTTGTCTTTTTATATTGTGTACCATTAACATATTTTTAAAAAGATTTTATTTATTTACTTGAGAGAGCGAGAGCGAGCATGAGTGGGGGGAGGGGCAGAGGGAGAAGCAGACACCCTTCTGAGCAGGGAAGCCCTAGGCAGGACAGGGCTCTTTCCCAGGACCCCAGGATCATGACCTGAGCCAAAAGGCAGAGGCTTAACCAACTGAGCCACCCAGGTCCCCTTAACATATTTTTGTAATAATAGCTATTTTAATACTTTTGTATTTTGACTCTTAGGCTAGACTTAAAAGTGACTTATACAGCTGCATTACAGCATTAAAGTATTCTGTATTTGTTTACATGTTTACCTTGACCAGTGAGTTTTACACTTTCATATACTTTTGTGGTGTTGTACAATGGCTTTTATTTCAATCTGAAGGACTCCCTGTGGCATTATTTGTAAATCAAGTCTAGAGGTGATGAATTCCTTCAGCTTTTGTTTGCCTGGAAAGTTTTTTTCTCTTCATTCTGGAGGACAGTTTTACCACATATAGTATTCTTAGGTTTTTTTTTTTTTTCCTCAACACTCTGAATATATCATCCATACCCCTTCTGACTTTCAAGGTTTCTACTGAGAAATCTGATTGTTTTATGGGGGTGCCCTTGTATGTGATGAGTTGTTTCTCTCTTACGGATTTCAAAATTGTCTTTGATTATAATGTGTCTTGGCATAGAATTATTTGGATACATCATATTTGAAATTTTTTTGGCTTCATGAATCTGAGTATCCATTTTCCTCCCCAGATTTGGAAATTTTCATCCATAATGTATTGGATGGCTTGTAATCTGTCTATCCCTTGGGCTTTCTTTACCCTTTTCCATTTTTTTTTTCTTTTTGTTTCTAGTACTAGATGATTTCAAATGACTTGTCTTCTAGTTTGCTGATTCTTTCCTCTGCTTGATAAAGCCAATTGCTATATAATTCTAGCAATATTTTTGGTTCAATTACTATACTTTTCAGCTCCAGATTTCTCTTTGGTTCTTTTTTATAATAATATCTCTGTTGATATTCTCGTTTTGTTCATGTATCATTTTCTTAATTTCATTTAGTTACCTGTGTTCTCTTATAATGCATTTATAATTCTCTTATAAATCAGCTTCTTTGATTATTTCGAATTCTTTGTCAAATAATAAATAGATTTCCATTTCTTTAGGTTGGCTACTGGAGATTTATTTGTTCCTTTGATCGGTCATGTTTCCGATTCTCTTAGTTCCTTGTAGCTTTGTGTTGATATCTACATATTTGAAGAAACAGCTATTCGTCCCAGTCTTTACCAGTTGGCTTCAACTGGGAAAGATAGTCACGAATCACCTGAGCTATACATTCTGGGAGCTTCTCAAACCCTTTTTATGGATGTATCTTCTGTGGGCTTTTGTGCACGAATTCCTAATTATAGGAATTTAAGAATTTTAACTTTTTTCAGGAGTCCATAATCTCTTGTTCCCTTGGGTGTCTGGCTGCTCTACTGCAACCCAGGATGTTGGAGGCATGCTGCACTCTTTCTCCCTTCTTGGAAAGAAGCCTCAGGTTCTGCACCTTGCCCCAATCTTGTAGAACAATGCAGGGTATAGCAAGCTTCCTGCCTTTTCACTTTGTTTTTAAGTGTCCCTAGGCACCCAAACAATGCTCATCCCATCAGCTCTCCATGTGCAACAAGCCAGAAACCAGTCCTTTGGAAACATACCCAAACACCAGGATGCTGGAGGCATGGTCTGCTCATCTCCCTAAGATTCTATGCCTCAGATTCTGCGCATTCTCCAAATCTTTCACAGCTCTGCCAGCAACAGCAAGACACTATACTTTTCCTTGCTCTTAGCTGCCAAAACTATGCTAGTTCTGTTAGTACTTCTGGTGAGGTAAGATGGAAACTTGTTTTTCAGGGTTGCCTGGGTGGCTCAGTCATTAATTGTCTGCCTTTGGCTCAGGGCGTGATCCCAGTGTTCTAGGAGCAAGGCCCACATCAGGCTTCTCTGCTAGGAGCCTGCTTCTTCCTCTCCCACTCCCCCTGCTTGTGTTCCCTCTCTTGCTGGCTGTCTCTCTCTGTCAAACAAATAAATAAAATCTTAAAAAAAAAAAAAAAAGAAAGAAACTCGTTTTTCAGGCAATGCAGTGAGAGTCCTGGGGCAATGAATGCACACTCCACTTTCTCTTTTTCCTTGAGAGATAAGTCATAGACCAAGTCATTGAATTATGGTCGTTTGGAGGTGGGGCTGATACGGGTAAAGTGAGATTGTTCTTTTTACCCATTTCAATGTGGCTTTTTTTGGTTTTGTGCTTGTCTGAAGTACTGCAACTTCTTAACTGGATTCAAAACTTCTCAGAAAAGTATTTTGGTCCATATGTTGTTGTTAAATTGGTGTTTCTGTGGGAGACAAGGGCTGAGACTTCCTATTCTGATTTCTTACTGACATTACTCCTGAATAGACATTCTAAATTGATTGAATTACAAGGAAAAATAAGGTGTCTATTCTAAAAATACTTTGGAAAATCAGAGTATTTCTCTCTATTACCCTAACAAGTTACAATTCTGTGCATTTTTATGTGGAATTTTTCTCAGAGGATGTCTTCAGAGTGGCTTATTTAACATGTACTTATAACACCCTTTGTTATTGCACATTTTTCAAAATTAGGAGTGTTGCCTGACTGCTATTTTATCCAATTAATATTTATAACCTAGGTTGTCCATTTCTTTCAGACCCAGAGCCCAGCATCTGCTTAATGAGCTGATTCATGTCTTTGCTCGTTTAGCTCTAAAAGGTTTGCTGGGCTATACATGGGACTGGAACAGTGTCATCAGAGTCCTGCAGTTTTAAAAAATGAAACACAAGGTAATGCAGATAGAAACAGAACAAAGAAGGGGAAACCAGGCCATTTGCCAGGATGCTATGAATAACTCTTCAGATTTAATCTACTCTAACTTTAATTCTTGAAGGTATTACACATCAATTCACTGACTCTAGACAAAGGCATTAGTCAGTGTCAATAAATACTTAATCGGATAGCAATTGTGTACAAAGTGCTGTAGATCATTTGTTTTAAAATATTTTGTTCCTGCCTGTATTAGTCAAGGTTCTCCAGAGAACATAAAACCAATAAGATATCTATCTATCATCTATCACATATTTTATATAATATGTATATATAAAATAATATATGTATATATATATGATAATATATATTACACATATAATATATATGTGTTTATTATATTGAAATTGTTGTGAGGAACTGGTTCATACAATTATGGAGGCCAAAAAGTCCCACAATCTGCCATTTGCAAACTGAAAATCCAGGAAAGCCAGTGGTATAATTCAGTACAAGTCCAAAAGCCTGAAAACCAGAGGAGACAATGATATAGATTCCAGTGTGAAGGCCAGAGAAAATAAGGTGAGATGCCTCAGCTCAGTCAGTGAGGCAAGTATAAAGGATGAATTTCTCCTTCCTTCTATCTTTTTTATCTGTTCAGGCTCTCAACAGACTGGATAATTCCCATCCACACTGAAGATGGCAATATAGAGTCCATATGGTCAAATGCCATTTGCATTCAGAAACACCCTTACAAACACACCCAGAAATAATGTTTAATCCAGACACCCCATGGCCAATCAGTCTAACACATAAAATTCACCATCACACTGTCCTTACAATATTTTCAACTTAGAAACAATGCAGATGACTACAGACAATCATACATCATTTGGAAAGGAAAACATTAGGGCACTGCAATTCTAGCTGTACAAATAAGCATCTTCTTTTTGAAAGTATATTGTACAACATGAATTCCCTTTAATATGCATTCCTGTTCCATATATCCAACCAGCTATGCTGCTTCATCACTTTTCATTGCATCCAAACTAATTGGGAAATCTTTCTGAGACCTCCTTGCCAAAACAAAGTCAAGGGCCATCACCAGGGCACCTCTTGCCAACTAATCCTGATCAAGTGAAAATAGAGATACTAACATTCCAGCTAAAGGAAAATATTTTCAGCTTATTTTTTCCTCTTACATTTTCCTTGGCAAGATAAATAGCAATATATTTAATAATATATTATAAAGAATAAAAACCATACTTTACCAAACATAGTCAGTTTCTAATAATGTCAAGTAATCATAAACACAGTAACGGAAATCTTTATTTTCTTTCTATTTTTCTCTTTGTGAAACAGTTGCATCAAAAGTACATTTCAAGAAAATGGACTTGTTTCAATTTCCACTCTGAGCAAGAAATTACAATATTAATTTGAAAAAAACAACAAAGAGCTTAGTAAAAGAAAAAACACTAGAAAACAGAGACAAAATACATAGAATTGTTACAATCTCAATAAATACGTCATAATTTAAACATGGATCTTTATTGAATTATAGACTAAGATATTGTGATACAAAGGAAAAAACTATGTGGTTTCCAAATCACAATCCTCATAGTTCTAGCAGGGAGACAGAGAAAAGATACCTAACTTCTCTGAGTTCATGTTTTCATCTAAAATAAAGATAATATTCACCATAGCAGTTGTGTTGAGGATCCATTAATCTAATCAGTGAACATATCTATCAGTGTCAATAAACATTGTCTAATATATGTACAGATAGAATAACAGAGGCAGCTAAATGGTATACGTTTAATCAATTTTAGTTTCCTTGATACTATCTAGAATATTAAAAGATTTTAAAATATGAAAAACTTAAGACCTTTTTATTTTGGCCATTTCTCTATGCCTCATGCTTGTAGCAGCACTGGAAAAGCTGGGATAAAATTAAAGACTCTTCAATATACTGTTCTTTTTTAAAAAACGAATTTGTTCATTATTTAGAGTTAGGAGATATTCACTTTGAAAGTAAATTTACTAGGATAGATTTCAATAATTGAAAGAAATAACTACTATAATATTTGTCTCAAACTTTTGTATATGATGATTATCCTCTAATAGAAATCGTATTATCATAATTGGCAGAGTCAATGGTGATCTTGACAATACCATCTTCAATTCTATTTCAGTGATGTACATATTACTTGAAAACATCTAAATTTACAAATAGCCCTACACTACATTAAAGTTATAAGACACTTCAATGGCTTCCTTGACTAAACATTAAGAGATTTTTTAAGATTTTAAAAACTTTCTAACTTTTTACTTTGAAAGAGTTTCATATTTGCAAGTAAGTTACAAAAGTAGTACCCAAAAATCTTTAAAATGTAATTAAATAAATAAGCTAGAGGGGAGAAGGGAATGCTCTTCCTTGTACTAGAATTCCAATTATAAATGTAGAAATAATGATAGAAATAGAAAAATCACCATTTGGCAAACAGCACAGTAATAATTATCCCAAGCTAAAATTAATAGGCAAATACATGAATTTAAAAAACAGAATATTTGTATAGTTTCAAAATACTTATTAATTATAAAGTGAAAAATAATAACTTAATAGTAGCAAAACCTGGAATACATCACCACAATTAAGTGATCAAAGTTAGCATCATCAACAAGACATATGGATATCATGTGATACACTGAGAAGGGCACAACATCATTTTGTGGCATTTTTGCCAAAAAGATATTTAAGTAGGGCAAAGGTATTCTCCCAACACTAGGGGAAGGAGAGCTAGTTTCACAAGAATCTCAAAATTCCTTTGTAACAATCTCTTAATGGATGAGATGGAAGTGTCTGAGAATATATAAAGACAAGAAAATTGGGATCAATTAGAATGTATCAGTTGGGGTATTTGCTTAACTGACTGGCTCTCACTCAGGACTTTCATGAGGCTGCAGTCCAGAGACTTGACTAGGGAAGGATTCAGACCCAAGTTCTTGGGAGGCCTCAGTTCATCACTGGCTATTAGTTGGAGACCTCAGTTCTTTGCCACATGGGCCCTTGTATAGGCTACAGAGTTTCCTCACAATGTGAGTAATCCAAGAAAGACGAATCAGAAAAACCTTCACAGAATCTACAGAGGCTTTTTATTACCTACTCTCTGAATTACTGTCATTTTCTTCCATAGTCTATTAGAAGTGAATAACTTCTAACAAGGCCACACAACCTACAAAGGTAAGAGAATTAGGCTTTACCTCCTAAATAGAGAGTATTGGGGAATTTGTGGACAAATGTTAAAACCATAAAAATGGCATTATGTTAGACCAAGTGTTATGCCCTATATGGAAGTTGAGAATCCTTTGGCTGGCATTTTCCTCTAAAGCAGCCATCTTTCCAAGCTGCTCAGAAAGCCTGTACCTCATATGCTTCCTTTTTTCACCTAATGGCCAGCACAAGAATCCTTCTTTTCCTCCAGAAGAAATGCTGGTTACATTTTCTTATTTCCAAATTTTCTACCATTAAAAAACTGTATCATGTCCACAATAAAACAAAAGTACAATCTATGAGAGGAAATACTACTGATGATAACAATAACAGTAATAGTAGCTGTCACTTATTGACCACATGACAGAAAATGTGTTAAACATTTATTATGCAGATTGTTTGATTTAATACCCAAATGGTGCTAATATGAGATGAAACAACTACCATCTACCTTTTAAAATTAAGGAATATGAAGTTTTAAAATGGTAAAAAATGTGCCCAAGCCAGTGGTAAAACAGGTTTTAGACATGAAAATATCTGATTGCAGAAGCTATACTCTTAAACACTAGGCTATATATCAATCTTATAACAATGTGTGGAAAACAATACAATTAAATGATGAATTTTGTGATCACCCTAACACTAAAGCCTAGGAACATAGCTTTCCTTCACACTCCCATCAATACTCAACTCTGACTGAAGGTTAGCTTTCTCATATTATAGTCAAATATGAGATGCAGATTAAATGTTCCTCAGTATTCCCAGGCCAAGCAATTATGTGTCTCTATCATAACAGATCACCTAGTTTAATATAATTGCCTCTATTGCGATTTCTCCTATAGACTGTGAGTTTCTTGGAAACTGATTCTCTTTCATCTTTCTATCCACAGCCATAGCCTATCACAAGGCACAAAGAAGAAAATCAAGATGTATTTGTTTAGTGAATACATAAATGTGTGCCTTATTCAGTTTTATAGTTGTATATAGAAACCAAAACAAAACCCTGATTTTAAGAAGGATTGATATATCCTAGAGAAAATGTATCATAGAAATTCCATTAAACAGGTCAGGTACATGGTTCAAATCACCTATTTAAGCTTTCATGTGCATATATTGCATGTTTTGAAAGTTTGTAGTTGTTCAAAGACTAAATAAATATCAACATGAAGGAAATTCCTTTAAGTTTCAGAATCTGAACCCAGTAAGTTTCAAGTCCCCAGAAATCACTCTTATTTTTCAGTCGGTAAGAAATAAAAACACCCTGACATAGTGTTAAATTATGAGAAAGAGATGTAGAAAAAGCCTTCCTTTGGGAGATGTTGTGTTCTAGAGTAAATGTTTACTTATACACTTTACCCTTTACATGATACCTTGTCTAATAAAGACAGCAAATTTTCATAGCTCCAGCACTTAGAAGCACAGATTTTGACAAAATTTAACCGTTCAATTTTAATTTTTTTGTAAAAACAATGCTGTAAGAACTGCCTTTTTTTCCACATAAAGTTTACAGAAAATTAAACTTTGGTAACTACTCCATCTTCTACTTAGAAACTTCTTACATTTTTGTGTGTGTGACACGATACGCTCTGTATTTCAAATAATAAGCGAGAAATTCAACTGGTTTAAAGAATTCAGAACCAAAAGATGGACCAGAGACCTTGACAAAAAGGTTCTTTTTTCGTTAGTTGGTTAATACACTTCACAGAATTAGACATTTTTTTCTGCTTGAAAGACAGGCCCATTGGACAAACTGCGAACTTTTCATTCCCCTTCAGAGCCTTGTAACAAAGAGCATGAGCTTTGGATTCAGACATGAGTGGTTTTAGGTCCCTGATTACCTACTACTAGCTGAGAAACTTTGGGCAAATCACTTAAATCCTCTGACCTTGAGATTCTTTACCTATAAGATGAGTATAACAATATCTTTTCATTACTACAGATATATTGTCTATAATATTTAAAACAAAATGCTTCCTATACGAATGTGAGATGTTGATGATAACAAAGATACCCATGATGATCATGATGACATCATGCCAAGCCAAGGAACATTACAGAATCATCCACCAAAGATAACACATGAGTACCAGGCATGTTATAATGCTTTACATAAATCCATACATGTCATATTTTTTTCTACTCTCCCAGAAAACATATGTAAAGTGTATTATTATTCCCTATTTTACAGTTGAGGAAACTAAGGTTCAATTAACTTACTACCATTATCGATTTTTGAGAACTTTTTGAGTTCCAAGAAATTATATTATATATCTTATCTATGTTGCCTAATGTAATTCTTAGAACAACCCTAGGTACTAGATATTAATATACCTGTTTATAGCTGAGAAAATATGCAAAGAGAGATAAAGGAAATTTCACTCAACTACTAGTAAGTGGAAGACCAAGATATGAACCTAGGTTATCTGCTTCTGAAGCTTATGTTCTTAGCCACTAGAATGATTAGGGATTTTTAGTTATAAGAAAAAAAAAAATAGGTGAACAGTGGCTAATGAGAGCTGTCATAATCAATAGGAAGAACAGTGGAAATTTCTTGGCAATGGCAAGAACCCAGGAAACCCCAGCTAACTAGAATAAAAGATTTATTAAGGATGGACTCCTAGCAGACATGGACTAGTCAGGGAGCCTTTGCTGAAGTAAATTATAGCCATTTTTTTCCATCTTTGATCGGTCACTCAAAATTTAATCTCAGAAGAGTCTGATTAGAACAAACACTATGTGCCCATGGTAGGTAGTGAGAAAAGGAATCTGTCAGAGAAAGTCTTCAGAGATGATTTATGCTTCTGCAGTAGAATGTGGGGACATAAATATGTCATTTGACCAAGAATAGGGCAGAGATAATCTACCCTCAAAAGGGAGGGAAATCAGTAAACTTTCAGGATACCAAATTAATATACAGAATTTATTGCATTTCTATGTACTAATAATGGATTATCAGAAAGAGAAATAAAGAAAACAATCCCAATTACAATTGGATCAAAAGAATAAAACACCTAGGAGTAAATTTAACCTGTGAAAGACCCGTACACTTATAAAATATAAGATACTGTTGAAAGGAATTGAAGAAGACACAAATAAATGGAAAGATATAGCATGTTCATGAATTGGAAAAATTAATACTCTTAAAATGTCCTTACTAGCCAAAAGAATCTATAGATTCAGTGCAATCCCTACCAAAATGTCAATGACATTTTTCACAGAACTAGAACAAATAATTCTAAAATTTGTATGGAATCACAAAAGACCCCAAGTAGCCAAAGCAATCTTGAGAAAGAACAAAGTCAGAGGTATGATAAGCCTTGATTTCAAACTATACTACAAAGCTATAGTAATCAAAACGATATGGTATTGGAATAAAAACAGACATGATGATAAACGGAACAGTAAAGAAAGCCCAAAAATAAATCCATGCGTACATGGTCAATTAATCTATGACAAGGGAGGCAAGAATATACGATGGGGAAAAGACAGTCTCTGAAATAAATGATGTTGGAAAAATTGGATAGCTGTAGTCAAAAGAATAAAAATGGGCCACTATGTTACACCATACACAAAAACTAAGACAAGATGGACTAAAGACTTGAATTTAATACCCAAAATCATAAAATTTCCAGAAGAAAAGATAGGCAGTAAGCGCCTTGACATCATTCTTAGCAATGTTTTTTGGATCTGACTGCAAAGGCAAGAGCATCAGAAGCAAAAATAAACATATGGGACTACATTAAACTAAAAACCTTCCTCACAGCAAAGGAAACCATCAACAAAATGGAAAGGCAACCCACTGAATGAAAAGATATTTGTAAATCATATATTTGATATTTGATAAGTCAATATTCAAAATATATAAAGAACTCATGCAACTTAATAACAAAAAAACCCAAACCAATTTGATTTAAAAAGGGGATAGGGTCTGGATAGACATTTTTCCAAAGACATAGAGATGGCAAAGAGAAATATGAAAAGATGCTAGACATCACTCATCATCAGGGAAATGCAAATCAAAACCACAATGAGGTATCACCTCACATGAGTGAGATAACTAGTATCAAAAAGACAAGAAGTAACAAGTATTGGCAAGCATGTGGAGAAAAAGGAATCTTCCTGCACTGTTGGTGGGAATGTAAACTGGTGCAACCATGGAAACAGTATGGAGATTCCTCAAAGAATTTAAAAAACAACTACCATATGATTCAGCAATTTGTCTTTTGGGTATCTACCCAAGGGAAACAAAAATACTAATTTGAAAAGATGTAAACATCCCCATGTTTGTTGAAGCATTATTTATAATAGCCAAAATATGGAAATAATCTAAGTGTCCACTGATAGTTGAATGGATAAAGAAGATGTGGTATATATACAATGAAATACTACTTAGCAATAAAAAAGAATGCATTCTAGCCATTTGTGACAACATGAATGAATCTTGAGAGTATTATGCCATGTGAAATAAGTAGGACAGAGAAAGACAAATACTACATTATTTCACTTATAAGTGAAATCTAAAAAGCAAAACAAACAACAAAATAAACCCAGATTCACAGATACAGAACGCAGAGTGGTGGTTGCCAGAGTGGGTGGCTGGAGAAGCATGAAATGTGTGAAGGGCTCAAAAGGTATAAACTTCCAGTTATAAAATACATAAGTCATGGGGATATAATATACAGCATGAGAAATACAATCAACAATATTGTATTAACTTTGTATGGTGACAGATTATAACTAGACCTATTTTGGTAATGAATTTGCAATGTATACAAATGCCCAATCACTCTGCTGTACACATGAAACTAATAGAATATTATATGTCAATTACACTTCGATTTAAGAAAAAGCATAGAGATTCCAAATAATCATTTGTTGTATGCTCTTAGGTTGATTGGACGTGTAATTCAGCAAATATTGTGATTTTTTCCATGTAAATTTGCTCTGTCCAATATTACTACTAAATATTGCATTCAGCCTATTATATGCAAGATATTAGGGTAGTCTCTCAGGGTTCAACAATAAATAAAGCACAGTCCTGCCCTCAGGAAATGTATAATCTAATGGAAATATCAACAAGAATGCAGAATCTCACAAAATCAGCATGGTAAGTGCCACCATGAAGTTGAGTGCAAAAGGTTATGGGAACCTAACCAATGAAGGACTCATTGCTGTCCCTGACTCATCTACTCTCCCCCTCCCCACCCCATCACCAGGATAGGTGACTTTGATCTCAACATATATGGATCTAATTGCTACCACCTGATGTTAATAATTCTTTAATGCTCAAAAAGTCCTAACTCAAAATAGGCATATTTCTTCTGAGTGGAAAGGCCAACTCTAAAACATAGTTTGTCTGACCTTTCTTAACTCACCCAATTTTATTCTGGTCCTCGTACTGTAATTAGTATGTTCATTCTACCATCAGCCTTTGGAAAAGAGATTGACAGAAAGTTCAGGTAAATATCTCTTGTTTAAAAGAGATGAATTTTTTTCTTTGGTTTTTCTAAGCCAGTGCTTCTCAAGCTTTAAGGTGACAAAAAAATCACTGGATCTTGCTAAAATGTAGATTCTTATTCAGTAGAGTGGGGTGGGGCTTCATGTTCTGCTCTGATACTCTGTTGCTGCTGCTGCTACTGGTTCACTTCGTGTTGCAAGCATAATCAGACTTATTATTCACACATCATATTTCAACATGCTTTATCATTTTCAGTGCATTTTTAGTAGTCCTACAAAAAACCCTACAAATTTGGTAAAACAAAACAAAAAACCCCCTATCATTGTCAGAATTTTGTTGATAGGAAATTGATTATTAAACAAGCTAACAGTTTTGCAGAAGACTGTGCATGGCGCTTGCTGGCAGTGGAGCCAGCAATATAAGACTTGTGCTCTTTCTGCCATAATGCATAGCTTTCTCTACCCTGAATGGCACCTTATTTAATTTTAATTCATACTAATGCTACTAATGCATTATTTTTATTTTCCTTTGATTTTGTTCATATGTGTTACTTCTTATCAATTCACATTATGAAAGCAATTATAATTAATATTTAAATTCTGAACTAGACTGTCTTTTTAGACATTTCATGACTATATCATTAGAATCAGTAGAACATTTATTAAAGTTATACTTGTAAAAAAGTGAGTTAAATTAATTTTTCTTCTGTTATGAATATTATGTTTTTTATAAAGAGGAAAATGCTCTGCAGAATCTTTTTTTTATAAATAGGAGTTTGAGCAAATTTGCAGGTGATCATATGTAAGTATAAATGTGTACATTTCTAGAAGAGAATTTGGAAATTTGTACTGCCATTATATGCCTCATATATGAATATTCTGTGACATAGTTATTCCATTTATAATAATGTATGGCCAAATAAAATAATTATTTACGTACATTAAAATTTAACTATAAGATGTAACAATACAGTTTATAATGTACATTTAGAAAAAATCAGGGACTTGGTAAATCAACCTTAGTAAAGTCATGCATTGGAATATAGATATTATGTTGTAGAAAAATATTTTTTAAATGCTTATATTTTAAGCAAACAAAAAGGGTTACAAAATAATAATTTGGCAAATCTGTAAAAATGTATACACACCCTTACCTATATGTACATGTAGGTATACTACATAGCAACTGAAAAGAAATGCATTAAAATATAAATTATCTTTACTTTCTTGAGTCATTTTTACTTTCTTATGTCATTTTTAAATAGTTTCTGATAAAATTTCTCTTCATCTTAAGAAAGGAAGAAAGGAAGGAAAGAAAGGAGGGAAGAAAAAAAAAGAGAAGCCTAATTTAAGTATAACCCTGTACTTTATAGCTGTTTTTATAGTTCCACAAGGGTGAGTGAGTGGAAGAAAAAGAAGACTGATAACACTGAGATCTGTTACCCTGATGGGTGTTGTTTTTTCTCTGAGAAAAGGTAAAGCATAAAAGAAGAATGTATATGGCTCTTTCTGAGCCAGATTAAGGGCAAGCCAGCTGGGCAGCTGCCAACTAAACCAATCTATAAAAAGTACTAAAATGTAACTTCAGTAAATCTAAAATTTGTTGCCACTTAACTCCAATCTCCATGCATGAATTTTCACATAAGTAATGAAATATAACATGATCAATTCCCTTCCCTAGAGTGGACAATAACAAACAACAACAACAACAAAACATGCCTTACCCAAGTTTCCTTTAGCCCCATGAAATAAATGTTAAACCCATTCTCAAAGGAAATATTTTGAATAGACACTAAATCATGAGCCTGCCTAGGGCCAATGTATTTTGGAAAGTTCTGCTTTAGGCTCATTTCAATAATCTTGTTTTTGAGTCTAGGAACTTGGCCTCATTTACTGGAAGATGCTTAAGCATAATTATTTCAACTAGTGTATGTGGTTTTGACTTCGTAAGAAAAGTTTAAATAGATCTGAAAGCTTTCAAATAGGAGTTACATACTCGCCACCCTATAGTAATATTAAATAGCCTGAAAATAAAATGAAACAACAGATAAATCAAAGACCTCTCCAAATGATACAGAATTGCCTTTAAATTTATAGCTAAGAGTGGTTTTTTAGATCATCTTTGATTTTATTTATCTGGCCTTCTTTTGAGATTTTGTTTATTAAAAAAAAAAAGAACACCTAGATCTATAACTGCTTTAGGGCTTTGAGCTCTTTCAAAAGCAGAAATCGTGCATTTTTTAATCTTTGCAATCATATAGCTTAACCTGGTACATCACGGGAAATCAGGACAGGATGCATATTAATCATTTGGATGAATCAATGGATGATAGATAGACATATGAGCCTCTCCCTAAAGACTTAGATTTTAGGACTCATCTACTTAGTAAGAAAATCACATGCTGTCGTGGTACCTATTTCAAGCAAAGTAAATAAAATTCTAAATGTTCTGACCAGGTTCTAAAGGACATGCCTTAATATAACCTGTAGGATGACTGACAATCTGTAATTCTGGCCTTGTTTGTTCTGTCCTCCTCACTTGACTCCACAAGCCTCCTAGAAGAGGTCTATAAATAAAATCCTCTCCTTCCCGCATTGTTTGCACATCAGGAATAACAACAACATGTCCTTTTATTTCATACAACACTTTTGATTTATAAAACCCTTTCACACATCACTCATTTTATTCTCATAATAACCATATGAAATAAAAATAAGGAAACAAAGCCTGAAAGAAGAGGGGAGTGTCAGCCTTTATAAGTGTTAGGGCCTATCGTCAGACTCACATCTTCCTCCATATGCCACAACACATCAGCTCATCACAGCTTCTTCCAGCACCGACAGAGTTAAAAGAATGGCTTCTAACCACCAGTCCCACTGCTGCGTCTGCATTCCTTATTTTCTGTTAATTACCACACTTGCTGTCAACACTGTATATTTCAGGGAAAGTGACAATTTTACTTCCTTCTCTCAGACATTTGAAAGCTTCCTCTCCATGAAGACAGTAGATCTGGAGCAAACTATGGGAAGGACTATGGCAAGGATTTCTCTCAGAGTTGGCAGTCTGCCCTCCCCTCACTTTGAATGAATTCAAACATGGAAGAGGTAAGATGATGGGCTGGAGAAATGTAATGTATGTGAGACTTATGCAAAGTCTTCTACTTGGTGCCCAACAAAGTTGACATTTGGGGGAATTTAACTGGAATATCTCCTGACTAATAAGGTACAGGAAGAATGCCTTTAAATAAAGAGGATTTGTCAGGCAGTTAAAAATGTTATCAGAGAGAATGAAATTGAACAGGAAGCATGAAGGCTTCAAAACCATTCTCACTGCTTAACTGGGGGAGCTGGTCCATTAGCTCAGCTAATTGAACACTCTGTTATCTCACCTGGATTGTCACTGCAGAAGAAGAAGGGGCTGTATTTTTGCTCCCTGAAACAGAATCTGAAACTGGTGGAGAGAGGCAAGGGACAAGGATATATACTGATTACTTTATTTTGACATTAGATCTGTGCCTAGAATTAGCTGTGCTCAGATATAAATATCCTTTCAGACAGATCCATCCACAAGCAATCTATATTATAACTGGCAAAACTGGTCAAGAAGAAATAAGAGTAGAGAGAAAGAGAACTTTACAAATTCTTAGAAAGAAATAAAATCTGTCGTGTTTTATTTGATGATGCAGGCATATAAAATAAGCTGAGCAGTCATATTATACTTAAACATGAACGATGGTAAAGGTAGAATAAAACACTTTTTCTTTTTATACATGTGTTTTAGCTTTGTGCTCTTAATTTTCCAAAATTCTAAAATAAAAGGCATATCCCATGATTCCAACTGAGTTTAAAGACATGCACATACTTGGGCTAGTTTTTGGCCACCTATTAAAAATATAAAGTCAGATCCACATTTTATAACATATATTAAAATATATTTCAACTGGAATATATTTTTAAATGAAAAATGCCAATAATATAAGGTGAGAAGGACTTTCTCAGCCAAAATTCAATAGAAGAAATGACAAGAGAAACAAAATTTAACTAAAAAATTGAGAATATAAAGACTGAAGTTTTTGCATTGCCACATCATTTAAAAATTAACTAAACAGCAAATAAAGAACTAAAAGAATTGCACAAATATTATGAAAGTTTGGCTTAATGTAGATTCTCAAAATGAGAATAAAAGCACTAAAACCAAGTAGAAAATTAATTTCTTTAACTATTAGTAGCAGAAGAACAATAAATGCCTTATCAGGATATGAAAAGCATTTAGCCTAGTAATTAAATAAATTGAAATACAAACAGTAAAATACTTCTTTAAAATGATTTTTAAGTAAAAATATAAGCAAATATTTTCTTTTTAATTGATTAATGAAGGGAAAACATAACTTGAAACGTGCATGGTCAAAAAATCCTGGTGAGAAGTGATACTTGCACAGATTCTGTGAAAAACAATTAGGCAATAGTCACTAAGAGTCTTAAGAACATTCCTATTTTGAGTGTCAATGACTCTACTTCTGGAATTCTATACAAAGGAAATAATCTGAGATGTGGGTAAATACTTAAATGCAAGGAGAGTTATGATAGCATAATGTAAAATAAAAACATAAGAAACACATTTTTAAACAGTTCCATTTTATGCAATGCATGTAAAGGAAATGTATACATTATACAAATAATAATTTCATAATAGATGAACCAAATATATGGGGTTGGTTTTAAAGGTATCTTGCTTACATAAAATGGAATCCTATGAATCATTTAAAATACTTTGGAAATATGTTCAATAGCTAAAAAAGGCATCTGCAATATTTTGTTAAGTAAAAAAAAAGTAAGCTGCAAGATAGCATGTCTAGTATAAACTCATGTTTGTCATAAGATCAAATGACAGCTACTATGAACAAGTGGTGGTAATTCTTAATTCTCTTTCTCCAGCTATCCGTATTTTCTGTTTCCCAGATTAACATTCATTACTTTTACAATAAGAAAATTAAGAAGATATAAAGAATTAAGTTTCTGAAAAAAGCTTAATAACTTGACAAAATGTTTTTTATGTAGTAACTGGTGTTATGTACATGCATGCATGTTTGCATGTGTATGATTGGAATAATATGTATACAAAATGGTAGTATATTTTATGTATGATCATTCAATGTTTACTGTTCTCTACAATCAGAATTACACCTCCATGTTTTTGTAAATGAGAAAACAAGGTATTACATGATTCTTTTTGAATAAATATGCAACAACTCACATCGTAATAATATTTTTTAAAAACCCCAAAATTCCAAAGTTAGAGAAAAAAATGAATAAAAAGTAGCGAGGAAAAAAAGAAAAAGAAGAGATAGTGAGAAAACAAGCACTAATCAGGAATCAAAAATTGGGGATAGCTGAAATCTACTAGGTAAAATCAGCTGTGATGCTGGTTTTCACCATATGGCATATTGCAAATCTCAAAGTTGAGCTTTTGTTTTGATGCACATGTTTTGAAGGAGAATGAGGGACAAGAGAAAACTATCCTGCTCAATGTTGACAACCTAATGGGAAACCCCTACAAAATCCTAGCTGAAGAGTTACACGCACAGTAGAAAAATGAACTAAAAATAAACCTGCTCCAGAAAAGAAAAACGAGAAAACTTTTCAGTAGGTTGCCACCCATAAAAACGAGGATAATATGTATTTGAGAACAGTGCACATTAGCATGTCAGAATGCAGCTGCTGTATTTTGTCTATTATGACCAGCACCTTTCTAAGAATTTGATCAAGATTTATAGTTTATAGTAATCAATCTGCCAGGAGTTGTACAAAGAATGGTCCAATGGCCCAGAAGAAAGTAGTCCCTGAAAATTTCTTTACAAATCATATTTTTTGAAGTAGATGTAACCTGAATAATAAGAATCAAATGATACTGACAGATGACTAGATTTGTATTCAGTCATCAAAAATTGGTCCAGGGCACATCATAGAGTATGACCAAAATGTCTCCCTGAATGATGCAGTGTTCTAGGCTTCCACTCAACCTTGCCAGGTTTCAAAAAAGTGGTGACCTTGCACCTGTGGCTTCATCCTTTCAGGCAGTTGGCATATTTGTACTAAGAGACAACCTCATTCTCTTTTCTGAGCCTTTTTCGAGGAACCAATGTCATATGGATTTTCCCCTCTCTGCATAACCTTCACTTTTAGCTACCATTTCTCCTTCTTTTTGACATTGATTTTAACCCAAACTTTTCCATTTTTGGAAGGACTGTTAGGTTCAGCCAGTGTGCTTGCCCACACAGTAATACCAGTCTAGCAATTATCTTCTCTTCAGCCCACTCTCATCCGGACTGTTGAGGGTTGCCTAGGTAGAGAACTAGCAGACTATCCCAACCACTAGACAATATAGCTGTGTTTACTGACAACTCCAATTTTTCCACATGGGGCAAGGGCACATTTCACCCCCTCAGGCCCTTAAAAATTCTGGCATAAAAGTTTAAATGTGTGATTACACTTTCTTGCTTAGGGGTCATTCCTGCTTCCAGCACCCACAGTTGCAACCATAGTCTCAAGACCATTGCATGAGTAGGAAAAAAAAAAAAAAAAAGAAAGAAAGTTCAGATGATGTGGGGAAGAATCAGATAGTCTTCCCTCATACTCTCTTCCCCAGATTCCCCAAAAAAGTAGGGGAATCCTCCCTTTGGGGTGAATTCCTTCTATTGGTGCCCATCATACTGAGTACAAGCACACTTACAAAGGCATGTAAGTCAGGGCTTCATGCCTTTATATCCTCCCACTTTAGACAACAAATGTTTCAAGTGGCTGTCCCAGTTTTCTATCAAACGATTTCTTTGAAGATGATATGCGATGTGGTATGTCCATTTGATGTTATAACTCTTTGCACCTCGTTGAATGCTATGAACTATAAAAATGTATTTCTTCATCTGAAGCAATATAACTGGGTGGTCCAAATTGGTACTGTATCTTCTGTTCCAATTTTTTTTATAGTGTTGTGAGCATTTGCATCAACCATCGGGTATGCAAAACCTAGTCCAGAATTTGTCTATTCCTGTCAGAACGCATTTATACCATCCCAGGGCTACTGGTAGTTGCCTGATGTAATTTACTTACCAGCTATGTCTCAGGGCCCTGCACCTGGGGAGTCTATCCTATAGCCATCTGCAGATTGTCTTTCTTGGTGGCAGACAGGACAGGTCTTGCTGGCATTTTGCGTCTCTGAGAACGCAGCAGGCATCTTTGCATTGCTATAGCTGCTCCGTTTCCTCTCTTTCATGAACTGGCTGACCCCTCCAGCAACTGCACCAGGATATCCACTTGCTGGTGCCAATCAGCTTTTGATCCTGAAAAAGGTTTCTTCTGATGCGTATTAAGACATCCTACCTAATGCACCAAATAGATTCCCATGGTGATTTCCCTAGCTCCATGCCTCATACAGACATTCCTCTAACAGCACAGTTTTCCATTGCTCATCTTCTTGAACATATGGCCAGCCCATTGGACACTGTTCATAAGTTTATATACATCTAAACATAACCAGTCCCTAAAAAGGAAGTAAGCCATTGAAGCTGTTATCAATAGAGATGTTAAAAGGATTTAAGTTCCCTGGTTAGCTTTCTATAAAAGACCAATTCTAAAGACCCTCATTGGGACCCCTCTCACTCTAGAGAGCTTTACCTATATCTTCACTTAATAAACTTCTATCGCTTTACTCAAATAAATAAATAAATAAATAAACAAACACACACCTGGGTTCTTATTCTCATTCAGTTATTCCATCTCTCCAAGGAAAACGGCATGCAATTCAGCCCACAGAGTTGATTTGCTGTTACCTTCATCAAACAGAGTTTCTACAGGAGTCAGTCAGACTGCAGTGGCCTTTCAAACAGGGTGCTTGCAACTATTGTCCATAAACCAAGCAGTTTTCTTTTGATCAATTGAGATCTGTTCACAGGACACTACTCATATGGCTATATCAGGTGCCAACCAAGATGGTCTCGAGTCAGCCCTAGAGGAAAAGATGTTATCTGCTCAGGAATATGGTAAATACCTCCTTGCATTTCTCAAGTAGCATGTTTCTATATAAACAATTTCCATTATATTATGGAACTCTTTTGGACACTGACTTCCTTCTTAGAGTGTTTCTCTGACATTATTGAGGACATTACAGGTGTTTTAGGTTTTAGGGCCAGTTTTATGATCCTCAGTAATACTGGTAGTTTCCAGTAATGCCCAATAGCAAGTCAATAATTGTTACTTAAATGACTTGGACCATACTGCCACATCTAGATATTTTCTGATATAACTCCCAGCTATTGCTGCTGAGAGGCACTCATGGGATTTTGCCATAACCTCCAGTCTACGGAAATGCAAGTTACAGATACTTTTAAAATTGTATCTGAGTGTGGACGATAAAGGTCCAGAAGCATTGACTAAGACACTTGCTTTTTTAAAATTCTGACATGCACTAGTATTATTCAGACTCCCATCAAATACTGCTTTCTCTCAGGCAGTTTTATGGATAGGAGCTAACAATATTCCTAGCTGTGGAGTTTGTATCCTGCAAAATCCCAACATACTGACAAAGTGCTGTTTTTCTTGCTTAGAGTCAAAGGTAGGAAATACAGCAGTTTACTTTTGGTTGCCCATGGAATATCATGGATGTCTCCTGCCCAGGTTATTCCCTATAGTAATTTCACCATTTAAGTGAGTCTTAAGATCGTTCCTGGATTTATCAACTAGACTTAGTCATGGGTGTCACCATTACATTTAAGTCTGTCCTAGCATGTTCTTCAGTTTATGATATTATAACATCAAGATAGTGTATTACTATACTTGGTACCTGCTTTAAGTCCCAATCTCTTCTAACCAAATTGTGACAATAAGCTGGTGAATTCAATAGCCTCGTGGCAATGTAATAAAGGTAAATTGGGATGCTTCCCACATGGCAGCAACCTGGTTGGCTCTTTTATAAGATGAGAATAGAGCATAAAGCATTTGTAGGATTAATCATCAAGTTCCAGTCTTCTTTACCTTGTATTTTTTACACTTTTGAAACCACATGGGGGACTGCTGATGCTAGAGGAAGTACAACTTCATTCAAGCTGTGATAATCTACTCTTCGTCTTCATGAGTCATCTGCCTTTCTCACGGGTCACACAGGTTAAGTGCACAGAGAATTTGACAGTATCAGTACTCCAAATTCTAACTTGTCAC
Organism: Ursus maritimus; assembly: GCF_017311325.1. NCBI lineage: Eukaryota > Metazoa > Chordata > Mammalia > Carnivora > Ursidae > Ursus > Ursus maritimus. The sequence goes on from NW_024426774.1 coordinate 65,485,589, forward strand.
TAACTACAGTGATAATTTATTTTTCTCCACCAGGTATCTAATACTGTTTTCCAATTAACAACTGTGTAATATTCTATACACTTTCATTTAGCATGTCCAATTAATACTAGTTGAAGGACAAACTTATGTACCTTCTATTTTACAATATTAGATAAGAGAAATATTTTCTAGTCAGACATAAATATTCATCTCAGTAAAAGAGACAAAACCACATCACATAAAATCTGTTCAAATATTTCCATTTTTATCCAAATTTTTTACCTTAATCCCATACTATTACATGTCCATATCCCTCATTATAATTGTGGTCCCTGTTAGGATTTCACCAAAAAGTTTTAGAATCACAGTGCACAGGGGTTCTATGTCAAGAAGTTCCAGGAAAGTTTCTTTTCAAATCACTGTTCATTTTTTCCACACATGTTCATATGGCATTACGGCCCCAGCCAAGGGTCAAGCAAAGAAACTGGTCAATCTTCATCTCTTTAATTTCCAGACTATCACTTTCTGGTAATTCAAATTCAGGTTTCTCATTGTGATCTTTGCCTTCTGTTTCTTGTTTTTTTTTTGTGTTTTTTAACTTCTCCAAATTAGGATTAATAGAACAGATTCACTTAGGGCTCTTCAATTTTGGAGGACCAGGACTGGATCCCATCTGTCTATCAAATCTCTGAAGACCTTTGTTTGGACTCACCAATGGTCATTTTATTCTTTCCATTCTTTAGTAACAATTTAAAGACTTTCAACCTGTTGGGATGAATCTCTTGACCATTCTCTTTGTCATTCCCCATTGCCTTGTGAATCATTCTAATATTTTTTAGAATCTTTAAGTCTCATAGGGAAAACTGAGACAACAAATCTGATACAGCTTTTTGGATCTTTGCTTGATTTTTACAGCAGGTGACAAGGAGTACCCATGCAAAAAGGGCCTACTTAATCAAAGCATTTACCATGACTTGGTAAAAGAATATTAAATGGATGAACATCCCACTAATCATAAAGCCAATCCAGCATGCCCTGAATGTGCAGCATATTAGCCACTTTATCTGGGGAGTTCCACTTATCAATTAAAGGAAGGAAAGGACAATTCCATTTTTCAGGATAAACCAACTTAACAGTGTCTTTTACTCAGTCCACCAGGGTAGCTGTTCCTTCTGGAAAAACCTGTTGTGTGTTCGAATAATGTACAGCAGGCAGTTTTGATTGTTCAGTAGCAAAATATAAGTTCTGCATTAACACAAACATGCTCCTCCATTCCATAGCAGTAAAACCAAAAAGGTTGCATTGAAGTTAGTTACTCTCATAACTTACTTTAGTAAAGGTTCTTCAGGAAGCTGATTATATTAAACCACAAAATGAAACAACTCTTTTACAAGATAACCCCAGTTTCAGTAGTTTCTTGGGTTTGCAAACATATAAACATGCACCTGCTACCTGGCCTACCTTCTTGATGACCATAGATCACAGAAGTGCTATCTGTGTTTTCCAGAACACATTCTCCCATTAGAAACAGCCCTAAAGCAAGTGGTCATAGCTCAGACAGGCTAAAATCTGATGCCAAGACCTATCCCAACTCCATTCTTTACTTTCATTTTATCTATTACAGAAAAAAAAAATTAACCAAGTATAGCATATTGGCTTGTTTCTCACTATACTGTGTTTTTGTATATATCAAGTGAACCAACTCCTCAGGAAATAGGTCTACCATTTCTAAATTCCATTGATAAATTTTACTTATAGTAACTGATCACATCACAGCAGCTGCTTCATACCACTATTTGGTAACCTCCTAGGTATCAGGGATTTGTCATCCTCACGCCTATCATCCAAAATCTGAACAAGTAGCCAATCGGTAGCCAAAATCCCCCCAACAATGAAGCTCTCAGAACCAGATCATTTCACTGGTGAATTCTACCAAATTTTAAAGTAGAATTGATGCCAATCCTTCTCAAACTTCTCCAAAAATGTGAAGAAGAGAGAATACTATCACACATATTTATGAGACTAGAATTACTCTGATACCAACATCATGTAAAAAAACTAGAAGAAAACTATAAACCAATAACCCTGATGAATATAAATATAAAAATTCTTAGCAAAATATTAGCAAATCATATTCACAGCACACTAAAATTTTCATACACCATGATCAAGTAAGATTTATCACTAGAATGCAAGAATGGTTCAACATACACAAATCAATGAATGTGGTACATATTAATAGAATGAAAAATATATGATCTCTCAACTGATGGAGAAAAAGAATTTGACAAAATATGACATTCTTTCATGATAAAAACACTCAATAGATTGGATATAAAAGGAATGCATTTAAACATAACAAAGGCCATATATACCCTCACCTAACATCATGCTCAATGGTGAAAGGTTGAAAGATTTTCCTCTAAAACCAGAAACAAGACAAGAGTGCCCATTCTCACTACTCCTATTCAACACAGTACTGAAAGTCCTAGCCAGAAACAATTAGGCAAGAAAAAGAAACACAAGAAATCCAAATTGGAAAGGAAAAAATACAATTATTTCTACTTGCAGATTATAGGATCTTATATACAGAAAATTCTAAAGACACCACCAAAAACTGTTAGAACTAGTCAACGAGTTCAAAATTTTCAGAATACAAAATGAACACACAGAAATCAGTTGTTTCTATATACTAAATAATGAAATACCTGAAAAAATATAGAATACAATCCAATTTATAATAACAGCCAAAATAAGAAAACGTTTAGAAATAAATATAACAAAAGAGGTAAAGGATCTGTACACTAAAATTATAAGACTCTGATGAAATAAACTAAAAAGGCCAAACAAATGGAAAGATACCTTATGTTCATGGATCAAAAAAATTAATATTGTTAAAATGTTTATACTACCCAAGCCATCTTTGCAATCAGTGCATCCTATCAAACTCCAATGACATTTTCACAGGAATAGACAAAACAATCCTAAAATTTGTGTGGAATAACCAAAGACCCTGAATAGTCAAAGCAATCCTGAGAAAGAAAAACAAAGCTGGAGGCATCACACTTCCTCATTTCAAACTGTACTACAAAGCTATAGTAATCAGATTAGAATGGCACTGGCATAAAAATAGACACACAGACCAATGGGATCAAGAGCCCAAAAAATAAATCCTTGCATAGATGGTCAACTAATATTTGACGAGATATTCAATGTAGAAAGAATAGTCTTTTAAATAAATGGTGTTGGGAAAATTGAATAGCCGCAGGAAGAACAATGAAATTAGACTCCTATTATATATTTGTCACAAAAATAAACTTAAAATGAATTAAAGATTTAAACACAGAGCTGAAACTATAAAACTTCTAGAAGAAAACATAGGGAAGAAAATCCTTGACCTTAGTGTTAATAGGCATTTCCTGGATGTGACACCAAAAGCAACAAAAGCAAAAGTTAATAGGTAGAACTACACCCAACTGAAAAGCTTCTACAAAGCAAAAGAAGCAAAATAAAATTAAAAGACAACCTATGGGACAAAATATTTGCAAATCATATATCAGATAAGGGGTTAATATCCAAAACATATACAACTCAATTGTAAACACAGAACAAACAAACAAAAAACCTGATTACAAAGAAGGCATGCAACACTGTTGTGTATGTATTCCAAATTATCACAAAAAAGTAACACAATTGCTAAAAGATATAAATACTCAAATTGATGCTTTAAATGATCCCTCCCTCTCCTTTAATAACTGGTTAAACTCCTGGACTAGAGGAGGATTTTGGTCAACTATCAAAGGTCTTTTTATTGGGCTTCCTTTTTCTCATAATTATATTAATCTTATTTTGTTGTCTTGTCTGGTATCTCTCTGCCTGGTGCTGAGACCCCTTCACTGCCATAACTGCAAGCCAACAGATGATCCCTTCTACTACAGGAGATTCGTATATGATGTCTACCTTGGATTCAGCTGCCTCTGACTTTCATAACTCCTATATTCCTAAGTGACCAATGTTGACCCATAGGTATGAACATCTCTATACCCTTATTCAGCAGGAAGAAGTTTCAGAAGATAAGACCTTTCACCCTCAGCAACCTTAAAGATTTAAGGGTCAACAATTGTTCAGGGGGGAAATGATGAGAAGAACAAAGGCAAGAAAAATGTAGCCAAAATTAAATCTCTTTACACCTTGTAGCCCACTGGTAAATCCCTGAGATATGCAGAATGTGACATTCCTCAAGGAACTCATGGCTGACTTACTGTTGATGTTCCAGTAAAGACTAAAAGCAACCTTATCTTAACAATATCTAGCCCTCCAAGGTTCTGGAGACCTTTCCTTTAACTGATCAGTTACCCCTCACAATCCCAGTGCAGCTCTTTCTGCCCACAGGTCTTGTACTCGTGGTAAAACAAAAGGACCTTTTTGCACTAAAAAGAAAAAAGGAAGACAGGCCAATAGGTGCACGAAAAGGTGCTTGACATTAATAATATTCAGGGACATGCAAATCAAAACCACAATGAGACACCACCTCGCACTTGTTAGAATGGCTCATTAAAAGGACAAAAGATAGCAAGCATTGGCAAGAACGTGGAGAAAAAGGAACTTTTGTGCACTGCTGGTGTGGATGTAATTCAGTACCGCCAGTATGGAGAACAGTATGGAGGCTCCTTTAAAAAAATTAATAATAGAAGTACTATATGACCCAGCAATACCACTTTTGGATATATCTCCAAAGGAAATGAAAATAGGATATTGAAGAGATATTTTATACTCTTATGTTTGTTGTAGTATTATTCACCATAGCCAAGACACAGAAACAACCTGTCAATACCTGACAATAGATGAATGGATAAAGAAAATGTGATATATACATATCACATATGTATAAATATGTGTTATAGATTCATAGATATGTGATATATCTAACACATATGTTACTAATACATGTCTGAATATGTATCATATATATAATATGAATATATATTATCACATATATATGAATATTATTTAGTTACAAAAAGAAGGAAATCCTTCCATTTGCAAAAGCATGGATAGACATTGAGACTATTATGCTAAATGAAATAAGTCAGACAAAGAAAGACAAATACTATATATTACTTATATATGGTATCTAAAATTCCAGATTCACAGAAACAGAGAGTAGAATGCTGGTTGCCCAAGAGTAGGGGGTAGGAAATAGGGAGGTATTGGTCAGAATATAAATTTCCAGTTATAAGATGAATAAGTTCTGGAGATCTAATGTATAGCATGGTGATTACAGTTAATAATACTTTACCATATACTTGAAGGTGCTGAGATAGATTTTAAATATTCTTACCACACACACACACACACACACACACCACAATTGGTAATTATGTGATAGGATGGAGGTGTTAGCTAACACTATAGTGGTAATTATTTAACAATACATAAGTGCACAAAATCAACACATTGTACATCTTAAACTTACAATGCTATATGTCAAATACATCTCAATAAAACTGAAAAATTAATTAAATTAAATTTAAAAAGGATATAAAGTTATAAAATTAGAAAACTATAGGTCAATCTCACACATTTAGATGCAGATATCCTATATATATGAATAGAAAACTAAATTCATTGATCAAAAAACCATAATATATAATGACCAAGTTAGTCTTGTCTTGGAAAGGTAATAAGACAGTTTATTTTTTAAATAAAAGAGAAAAATCAAATGAAATATCAACAGGTGCAGAAAAGGCACTAAAAACATTTTAAAAGGAATCCATGCAAAATTTATATCAATCTGTAAATACAAGAAAATTTCCCTAATCTACAAATAGATAGCTCAATAAAACCTAAAGCAGATATAATTTTTAATAGTGGTAGTTCAGATTATTCTCTTTTAATTAGAAGAAAACCTAGATATTCACCCTTACCCTTGGACTTAACATTGTAAGAAATAAAATGAATAATGATTAGAGAATAAATAATTAAATTATTTTAGTCACAGATATAATTATATATGTATAAACCCAAAAGAATAATAACAAAGTTAATAAGTTTTCTAGATATAAAAATCTAAATACAAAGTTAATTAAATTTATATTGACAGAATATGTGATTTAAAAAATGGTACTAGTTCCAATAGCAAGCAGATTAAAAAGACCCCAAAACATGTAAGAATGTGAAAGAGAAAATTTTAAATCCCATATATAAAAACTTATAAAATTCCTAAATAAATGGTTATGTAATCAACTTTTATTGGTAAAAATGTATAGTATGTTTAATTATCAGTTTTCTCTAGCATGATTCATATCATTTAATGTGATCAAAATCTCAGAAGTATAATTTTATGGCACTTTACAATTTTTATGGTCTCACTAGATACCAAGGTTTTTTTCTAAAGCTATAGTAATTAGAATAGTTTGGTAATTCCTCAGTAAAAATGAAAAGAATGATGGCATAGAATGGAGAATCAGTTACACATTCACATGGACATTGAAACTTGGTCTATGACAGAACTGATACATTATAGTTGGTAAGAGAGGCTATACAATAAATAATATTGGGAATATTATCCCTACTTGATTATGCAACCAAAATCAATTTTAGTTTTCTAAAAGATCTAAATGTGAGTCATTAAATAACAAACATTTCTGAAAATAATATAAGTGCATATATCCATAAGTTCTCCAGAAAAAAAAAAACAGAAGCAACAGATGAAAGAGAAAGAGAGAAAGAGAAATTAATTTTATAGAATTAACTCAGGTGGGGGTGCCTGGGTGGTGCGGTTGTTAAGCGTCTGCCTTCGGCTCAGGGCGTGATCCCGGCATTCTGGGATCGAGCCCCACATCAGGCTCCTCTGCTGGGAGCCTGCTTCTTCCTCTCCCACTCCCCCTGCTTGTGTTCCCTCTCTCGCTGGGTGTCTCTCTGTGTCAAATAAATAAATAAAATCTTAAAAAAAAAAAAAAAAAAAAGAATTGACTCTGGTGATTGTGGGAACTGGCATGGCAAGTCTGAAATCCAGAGCAGTTCAACAGGCTGGAAGCTCATGGAGGAATTAAAACTGTAGTCTTGAGTCAGAGTTTTTTCTTCTCCTGGAAACCCCAGTTTTTAATTTTCAATTGATTGGATCAAGCCCACTTCAATTGATTGCATAAAGCCCATCTGGATTATTCAAGGGCAACCTCCTTCACTTAAATTCAACTGATTATAGATCTTAGCCTATCTACAACATACCTTCATAGCACCACCCAGATTAGTGTTTGATTAAATAACTGAGTTCTGTAGCCTGGCCAAGTTGACACATAATAAAACTGTCACAGCACATATTTGAGAGACTTGAGAATAAAGAAGAAATTTTACAACAAAGCACAAAATGACACGAGAAACATAATAAAAGTAAGGATTAATAAGCTTGACTACTCAAAATCAAGAATATAAAATCATCATTACACATATAAGTAAAGTGAAAATGTATTACAACATACATGACTGATAAATGTTTAGTATCAAAAGTACAAAAAGAACTGCAAATCGATAAGACAAAGACAAGCATAATAGTATATGTGCAGAAAATTATGAAAAAACACGTAAAAGAAAAACAAGTAACTAATAATGTTATTAAACCTCACTTGTAATCAGGAAAATGCACATTAAAGTTTTCAAATAGACATATTTAATATCTACTGCATGGATAAAAATTAAATTGTTTGATAATACCAAATTCAAAATGATGTAGATCAAAACCCATTATAGAATGTTGAGGGGAGGGGCGCCTGGGTGGCACAGACAGCTAAGCATCTGCCTTCGACTCAGGTCAGGATCCCAGAGTCCTGGGATTGAGCCCCGCATCAGGCTCCCTGCTCAGTGGGAGCCTGCTTCTCCTTCTCCCTCAGCCTACCACTGCCCCCCTGCCCCAGCTCATGCTGTCTCTCAAATAAATAAATAAATAAATAAATAAAATAAAATCTTAAAATAAAAAAAGAATGTTGGGGGAGTGTAACCAATATGAAGAACAATTTGGCATATTTAGTCAACTGAAATGAGTTAACTGAGAAATTTTACTCCTAGTGATCCAGAAATTTTACTTCTATTGATGTACACAGCAGAAAACTCTTCCCTCTATGCACCAGAAGACACACCCAAGAATTTTGGGAACAACATTATTTTGTAATAGGAAAAAAAAAGAGGAAATAACCCAAATGTCCATGGACAGAGCTTGGGCTATAAATAGTTGTATATTCATAGACTAGAATATTCTACCCTGTCATTGAACAACCTATGGAAATGCGCATGGATGAACCTTAGAAACTCATTATCAGTAATTTTAAAAAGCAATCTTCAGAGCAATACACAATTTTATGTGACATTCATAAGCATGTAACACTGAATATAAAATTGTAAACATGAGCAAAAGATTTATATAAGTACAATTGAGAATATAATCATTTACGGGCAGAGAAAAGAGGATCAGATTGCAAAAGGAGTCAAGGAGTTTCAAGTATATTGATATTGCTTCATTTCTTAAACTGAGCATTAATATGCTACTGTTGGTTATATTTTATTTTAAACTACGTGTGTTATAAATATCATTTGGTATATATTTAATATTAAAACAAATTTTTATGCCGGGAATCCTTCAAATTTGTAATGTTTAAATAATTGTAGGGCTTAAAAAACAATGTTAATTCTCACCTACCAATACCTTTTCCAAAAAGCAGTATTGGTGACTCAATATAAGCTTTTAAGAAAATATGTAAAGTAAGAGGCTTTTAAATTGCTCAAGATCATCTTCTCTGAGTTCTCCTACTTCTTCACTTTTTCTTTCTCCTACATATTTCCCATTTTTACTTGGTCAAGTGGAAACTATTCCAAAAGTCCATACTTCATAAGTTCACGGTGTAAAGTTTACCCACTACTTTATTTTTTTATATATTTTTAAATTATATGTTTGTCACCATACAGTACATCATTAGTTTTTGATGTAGTGTTCCATGATTCATTGTTTGCATATTACCCACCACTTTATATACTTTAAGAGGTGTCCTAGTCCCACAGCTTGGGTAGCTCTTTATTATCCAGTTTAGATAGTGTTGTTTTCCACTTAATATTTGACAATAAAATGAAGAATTCTTTAGCTTAAATTTAGACCCTTCCAATTTGTCCATTGAAAAAGTCATGTAGGGGCGCCTGGGTGGCTCAGTTGTTAAGCGTCTGCCTTCGGTTCAGGGCGTGATCCCGGAGTTCTGGGATCGAGCCCCACATCAGGCTCCTCCGCTGGAAGCCTGCTTCTTCCTCTCCCACTCCCCTGCTTGTGTTCCCTCTCTCGCTGGCTATCTCTATCTCTGTTAAATAAATAAATAAAATCTTAAAAAAAAAAAAAAGAAAGAAAAAGTCATGTAATACCATTACTATTGAGATCTATATTATTCTCCCAACAACGCTCTATTGAAAATAAGCAGTTACGGTATATTTTGAATGCCCCCACACCTTTTAGGTCATATTTTGATACTAACAATCCCTGTGTAACTGAACAGGAAAGCCGTGAAGATCAAGATATGACTTAAGGTTTTTTTTGTTTTGTTTTGTTTTCCTTCATATCTTCTTATTTCTTTGACCTTTAGAAGATTTGCAATGGTGAATTTAGTTTTCAAAAAATGATTAAATACTCACAAGATACTTCTACTGCTGTTGTTTCTGGCCAGATCAATCTTAGATGTTTCCCTCCCGTCAAACAGTGTTAGGCCTTCAGATAGTAAGCTATCAGGGCTAGGATAAATAAATATTTTCTCCATAAATGAGCAAATGAAAGAATGTTTTAAAAGAGAATGCCCAGAAGTTTCTGATTTGAAGAACTATGAAAAAAAATAAAGATCAATACAGGCATACCTCTCCAGACCACTACAATAAAGTGAATATTGCAATAAAATGAGTCTAATAATTTTTTGGTCTCCCAGTGCATATAAAAGTTATGTTTATACTATATCATGGTCTATTAATGTACAATAGCATTATATCTAAAGAATAATATTTTAATTGACTACTTTAATTAAGAAATACTCTGTTTCTAAAAAATACTAACCATCATCTGAGCTTTCAGAAGGTTGTAATCTTTTAGCTAGTGGAGGGTACTGGCTCAGTGCTGATGGCTGCTACCTAATCAGAGTGATGGTTGCTGAAGTTTGGGATGCCTGCGGCAATTTCTTAAAACAAGACAACAATGAAGTTTCCTGCATTGATGACTCTTCCTTTCCCTTGAACACTTAAAGACTACTGCAGGATTTTTAATCGGCCTAATTTCAATTGCATATATCTGTAAAAAATAAAAAAAATAAAAGATGCCATTTCTATGCTTAATTCATACGTTAGTCATATATCTTTGACAAATATTATGTCATATTTCTTCCTTCCTAGCTCTAAGAAACAAAAAATAGTCCATTTAAACCACAGAAAGAAAGGCATTTATATTATTATTCTTTGGTAGACAGAGGAAAAGGGTAAATTAATTAAAGAATTACCTTTGTAAAGCCTACAATGAGTTTATATTTTCCATACTGCCAATTAGCAGGTTACTAATCATAATTAGAGACTTTCTGGAACATTTTAAAACATGATAAACATTATCATTGTATATTAAATGTATTGCAGATTAACATATGAAAGCCAAAAGATACCATTACTAAAACGTAAGGAAGTTGTCCAAAGATCAAAGCCATCATATAGTCATACAATGATTCTAAAATTCAGTTTATTAAACATTTCTTCTGAGATAAAAAAAAATAGATGATAACATTGGGTCAGCATATATACATTCTATTCATGATAAAAAGCAAATGCCTGCAGCAATGTAGACATATGATCTACATCCCTGAAAGGCTTGGGAAAATTTTTCAGAAGTGGCTGGTATGGTAGGCAGAATCATGGCCTCTCAAAAAGATCCATGTCCTAATTACTGGAATATGTGAATATGCTATTTCACATGTCAAAAGTGACTTTGCAGCTATGATTAAACTAAAGTATCTTGGGATCAAAGATTATTCTGAATTATCTGGGTGGGTTCAACATAATGGTAAAGGTCCACATAAGTGAAAGAGGGAGGTAGGCAAGTCAGAGAAGAAAATGTAACAACAGAAGCAGAGGTTAGACAAAGAGAAAGACAGAAATAACCATCTGACAATACCAGCTGCCGGCTTTGAAGTTGGAAGATGGGGTCATGAGCCAAGGAATGCAGATGGCCTCAAGCAACTGGAAAAAGCAAGGGGAAAAGATTCTTCCCCAGAACCTACAGAAACATCTTGATTTTAGCACGGCGAAAGCCATTTCAGACCTCTGACCTCCAGAAATGTAGGGGAACAAATGTGTATTGTTTTAAGCTGTTAAGTTTGTGGTAATTTGTTACAGCAGCGATAGGAAACTAGTACAACTAATGTGACATGAATGTTTATGTGGCAAGTTGTCTATGAGAGACAAAATAGGTTAGACAAATGTTTAGGATTCTTCTTATCATTGTGGCTTTATTATTCAAATTATCTTTGCTCTCCTAATGGTTATGTATTGTGCTGATACACTGTTATCAACTAATGATAAATCAAGTAGACAGAAATAAACTAGGCCATGGGGAATTGAAATAATATAATAAAGAAGTTAAATTAAGATATTACATCTAGATCTAGAATTCTGTACCCTGAAAACAAAGCACAGGCCTTTCTTTCTCCTTAACACACACAGAAAAATCAGAAAATTTGTCATTTTTTATGCAACAAATAGAAGTTTGATGATGAAAAGCAAATTACATTGACCACACTCTGTCTGAAATGTACAAAACTATAAAGTGATAAGAGATTTCACTTCTCAAAACCCAATCAATCGCATATTTTAAAAATACTATTCTGTACATGTTTTATGTACATTATGCTTGTAGATAGTCAAGTTGGTTAGTAGGAAAATTAGTGTATCTTAGCTTTTTTCAAGAAGGATCTCCTCTCCTAATTAATGATCACATCAAAGTAAATTATGGAATAGTAAAATCTATAAGATGTAGCCCAAGTTATATGTAATTGAAAGTTGTATTCAGATAAAATTTCTTGTCCTCTCTAAATGTGAGTGATGAAAAGGCAGAATACACTAAACATTCAACTCAAATTATAAAAAGACTGCAAAAAGGAAAGGGAAGGAAAAGAAACAAAAAAAAAAACACAAAATAGAAGAGATAAAATACTAAGTTATGAAAATTGAAATAAGTGATTTAGGAATTGGAATGATAATTGCCCAAGAGGTGGTTCTCTAAAAAAATTAAACAAGAATGGTGGTAGAGATCCCAATCTTAGACTAGTCACAAAAATTAACTTGGAATGAATTAAAAACTTGAGACCAGACACCACAAAACTTCCAGGAGAAAACATAGGAAAAAATTCTTTGACATGGGTTTTGGCAATGATTTTTGGATATGACCCCTAAAGCACAAGAAACAAAATAAAAAATAAACAAATGGGACTATATCAAACTAAAAGACTTCTGCACAGAAAAAAAAAAATCAAGAAATGAGAAGACAGTGGAATGGGAAAAATATTTGCAAATGTTCCATCTGACAAGGAGTTTATATTCAAATTATATAAAGAATTCTTACAACTTAATATTAGAAAAACAATAACAAAATGACTTTATATAATAAAAGCTAATATTAAGGTAAAATACTATACACACACAGAGATCAAGAGATAGACAGATGATAGGTAGATGATAGATAATAGATAGATAGATAGATAGATAGATAGATAGATAGATAGATAGATAATAGATAGATCTCAGTGGCTGACGACCACTCACATGAAGGAGAGAAATCTGCTTTACTCAGTCTTCCTATGTAGAAACACCCTCTTGGACATACCCAGAATAATGTTTGACCAAATATCTGGGCATGCTATGGCCCAGTTAAGTTGTCACATAAAATAACCCTCACAAATAGCAATGACAAAAGTAAATATGAATATCGACAGACTTTATCTTCAATTCTATATCAGCACAACACATATGGCACACAAAAATTAAGGCAATTCAAGGACAATTTAGTAAAGATATATGCAGGGTACAAGGAAACCACAAACCTTAATGCAATACCCTACAAAGAGTGTTGAGTCCAAAGCAACCATCAGTAACCATGATACCCTGAGCTGAACTGCGGTGAGAAACCAGGATAATGAGTACCTAACACCCCTTCTACTCCAATATCCTGATGGGGCTCCTCATTAACTGAACCTGACAAGAAGCCAAAGAGTAAGGGATCTCACTCATATAGTCCATATAGGTAACCCAGCTAGGGTACAAAGAGGCAAGTGGGAAGATTATAACATCAAATCCATGATAATAAAATGAATCTTTTTTCTGTAAAAAATATAAATTATAAAAAAGTGACTCTAGCAGTAAAAATACTTCAAAACTCACAATTATGGAAGAACTAAAAACATTCTGAGAATATTGTCTCAAAGAATAGCTCCTGAACTAGATGGTTTTATGGTAATTTCTTCTAAGATTTCCAAAGAAAATATCATACTTTAAGAAGGAAAAATGTTGAAAGAATACTTAATTTTGCATAGATACAATGACCTAATATAATCCCAGCCAAAAAAGAAAGAAAAAGAATAGAAAATCTCACTTGGGAATATAAACATCTTAAATAACTAATAAATCAAAATTAACTTTTCATTAAAATTTAATACATCAAGGTGCAGTAGTGTTTTACCCTACTTGTAAGAATAGTAAAATACAGTCAGTAATGAATTTCTATATTCATAAGATAAATTGGTATAGCCATTGTAGAAAAAAATATGGAGGTTCATCAAAAAATTAAGGATAGCAATACCATATGATCAATCATTCACTACTGGGTATCTACCCAAAGAAAATGAAAATACTAATTTGAAAAGATATACGCATCCCTACATTTATTGTAACATTATTTACAGTAGCCAAGATATGGAAGCAAAGTATCCATTAATAAATGAATAGATAAGAAATATGTTTTGTGTATATATACACACACATACATATGCACGCACACACACACACACACACACACACACACACACACACCCCTAATGAAATATTATGTGGCCATTAAAAAGGATGGGATGGGACCATTTGGGACAATTTGGAAAGACCTACAGGGTATAATCCTAAGTGAAATAAGTCAGGCTGAGAAAGACAAACACCATATGATTTCACTCACATGTGGTCTAAAAATCAAAACAAATGAACAAAGAGCAGAATCAGACCCGTAAATACAGAAACCATCAGTTTGATGGTTGCCAGAGTGAGAGGGTTGGAAGGGTGGGCAAAATGGGTAAAGCGGAGTGGGAGATATGGGCTTTCAGTTATGGAATGAAGTCATGGAAATAAAAGGCACAGCATAGGGAATATAGCCAATGATATGATAATAATGTACAGTGACAGATGGTAGCTATACTTGCGGTGAGCACAGCATAATGCGTAGAGAAGTTGAATCATTTCATTGTATACCTGAAACTAATGTAACATTGTGTGTCAACTATCCTCAAATAAAATTTCTTAAAAAAATATATCACACTAAGTTAAATAAGAAAAACCACACGATATTTCCATAGGTACAAGTAAATTTTAAAAATAAAGAGTAAATAGTCCTTTCTATAAAATCACTTAGAATCACTGAAAAGGATGTATATCTACAGGATTAATAAAATCTAACACTTAGAATGCTGTTACAAATTTCCTTATTAAAATGTGTGGGGGGGTCATTATTATTTCATTATTATTTTAGCATTATTATGGATGATTTCTGCCATCTTGGCTGGACTGCCAGACCTATAAGTGAAGAAAGCACCCTGGATAGTCAAGAACTTGCATTCAGCAAGTGAGTAAGTGATAAGCCATCTCTCTGTGCCCTGTCAGAATTCCTGACTCACAGAATCATGAAAAATTATAAAATAGTTGTTTTCTTTTAAACTGGTAGGTCAACATAGTTTGTTAGGCTGAACCAAGGGCTATAAAACTGGCTTCAGTAAAAGAAGATGAGGCCAGCACAGCAATGTGTTGAGGACTGAGGGAGGAGGCAAGGAAAGGGGATGGGAGGGAAACAGAAGGGAGCGGAGGAAAGAGAAATGGATGGAATAAGAGAGAAGGGAGGGGAGGGGAGTAGAGGGAAGAAAGCCCATAAATGAATAACTCAATGACCTCATTTTTATCCCTAGATCCATCCGATTCAGAGTTCCCAGTTATTAGACATGGTAAATGCTCCTATTTTTTAAAGTTAGGCTGAATTGGATTTCTTTCACAACAGACTTATAACGAAAAAGCCCCTCCCAGTAGAGGGCCTAGTCTGGCTATTTACAGAACTCTACACAGCAGGATAACCACTTGTCCATTAACCTTTTTAAAATATTGATGTGGATTAAAGTGAATACGGGGAAGGTAAAATTCACTTCAGCTCCCACAGGTTTGTCTCGTTTTCCTGGGGAACGAATTGTATGACAAAACCAGGTCAGCAAGGTTTATGATTGGCGGAAATATAAACAGTAGGAATTGAAAGGGAGTTGAATTTTATTCTTCTTGAAATCTGATGTTACTAGCAATAGGCGTAAGTCATATAATCAATTATTACTATTTGCATTTTAGTTCTTTTTCTCACTGTGTTATCATTGCTAGATTCATCTTCAGAAATGAGATTTACAATTCAGAATACCTAAGAGATTTCCTGGTTTTGATTCTGCTAGAGCTATACAGGGGAAAAAAGGTTTTTAATTATTTTGATCCAATTAGACGACCAGAGTTCCTTGCATACATAGCTTTTCTCCAGCCATTTTCAAAATGAAATAGAATAGTCTTTGAACCTATCCTCTTATTAATCACTTCCATTTTCCATATTTCTACTAACTCTGTTGTGGCTACTTAAAGAAATGTATCTCACTAGTCCTTGAACAAATGTAAGGAAATAATAACCTATTGGACACTGTACTGTAAAAACAACCTCATGTTGTATTACAATGGAAATATCAATAAACAGGTTCTAAACAAGGCTGACTGTAGAAGAGACAGAAGGAAGAGAGAAATCATCCTGTTGCTTAGTCATTTTGAAGTCAGCTGGTTGTGAAATCGACGGTCAGCAAAGAATATGGCAAGTGCCCAGAAAGTTTGATCAAATCAATCAATCTAAAGATTTCCTCCTTTCATGTAACAATAAAGCCAACAAAATTTAAATGGGAATTTAATAAAAAAAATAGATTCATTATTAAAAATTACTCTATTTGTAGTTCATTTACAAAGACTGGGTAACAAGATAACTTCAAATATTTGAGAAAGGCTTCTCAAGTTTTCAAATGGACATGGTTCATTTTGAGAATAGAAAGATAATTTTAAAATGTTGAAACGTATTTAATCTTTCAAAATGTTGCAGATATTGTGCCTAATAATAAAATAACCAAATCTGTAAAAGAGAACAATTATTTTAAAAATAGGAATTGATATAAACATAGAAGATTATATATATATATATATATATATATATATATATATTAAAAGACAGAAGGCATCAAAGTATGTATAAGAAATCAGTCTATCTGCCTTTAGACTCACCTGTGTACCTGTGGATTATTAAATTACACTTTAGTAAAAGAGAAAACATGCACACATAGACATTGAACTAAATGTTTACAAATTGCAGACGAGACAATCTAAAGTGATGTAGGACCCGGATTAGAATAATTTTTCAGAAGACAAAAGCTAATGTATAATGCATAATGTTTTTCAAAAGGCAAAATCTAATGTCCCTCTCAGGAATCAGTGTCCATATGACTAGGGCTGGTATATCAGTACCCCAACTTTTGTAGCCCTTGGCCAGTATAACTCACAGTGCCCAAGTGTTTGATAACATACCCTATATTGACTCCCTTCCCTCCCCTGTTTCACTTTCCCATTCCCAAGAATATTTTAGTACCCTTCCCAATAAACTGCTTGAGCACAAATCTTTATTTCAGTGTCCGGTTTTAGAGAATCTGAAGTAAGATGTATGATGAGAACAATTCTTATTGTTCTGAAATTATGTTAACATTTTATAATTCTCTAGATGTTCACAAACTACCTTTTTTCTATTTTTTATTGCACTCAATTTTTTAATTGCAAAACCAATAAATGTGTGCTTTATAAATTAAAAATAGTGGAAAAAGTTTCGTTTCATCTCCATTTTTATTCCTGCCTCATTTAGGTAACCCTATTTCTCCAAGGTCTAATGTACAACCTTGCACAATTTATTCAATGCTCATACATTCATACATAATGAGGGATTTCACTTTTTCCAGATTTATTGAGACATTATTGGCATATAACATAAGTTTAAAGTTACAACACAATGATATGATATACATTATACTGTGAAAAGTTCACCACAATAAGGATATGTAACATATCAACCAGCTCAAATACTTACCATTTTTTATGTGTGTGGTGAGTTTTATAATTTTCTTTCTTAACTTTTAAGTATGTAATACTGTATTGTTAACTAATCAACTTGCTGTACATTAGATCCCTGAAAATTATTCATCTTATAGCTGGAAGTTTGTAACTTTTGACCAACATCTCTCCACATTTCCCCCACTCTCTGCAGCCCCTAGCTACCAGCATACTAATATTTATTTCCAAAATTCAGTTTTAGATTTCACATATAAATGAAAACACAATATTTGTCTTTCTCTGTCCAAATTATTTTACTTGGCATAATGTCTTTGAGGTCCAGCCATATTGTCACAAAAGACAGGATTTCTTTCTTTCATATGGATGAATGACATTCTGTTTTATATATAACACATTTTCTTTCCCCAGTTATCCAGTCACAGACTTATTTCCATATCTTGATTAATGTGAATAATGCTGCTATGAACATGGGGGTGTAGATATCTTGTCAAGATAGTGATTTTGAGTCCTTTGGATACATACCCAGAAGTGAGATCGCTGGGGGCGCCTGGGTGGCACAGCGGTTAAGCGTCTGCCTTCGGCTCAGGGCATGATCCCGACGTTATGGGATCAAGCCCCACATCAGGCTCCTCCGCTGTGAGCCTGCTTCTTCCTCTCCCACTCCCCCTGCTTGTGTTCCCTCTCTCGCTGGATGTCTCTATCTCTGTCGAATAAATAAATAAATAAAATCTTTAAAAAAAAAAAAAGAAGTGAGATCGCTGGATCAAATGGTAGCTCTAGTTTTTTGAGGAGACTCCACACTGTTTCCATAGTGGCTACGCCAATTTATATTCCTGTTAATAGTGCATAAGGCTTCCCTTTTCTCCACTCTTTGCCAACACTTATTATTTATTCTCTTTTTGATAATAGCCTTTCTAACAGGTGTGAGGTGGTATCTCACTGTGATTTTGATTTGCTTCTCCCTGATGATTGGTGATGTTGAGAACCTTTCATGGACCTGTTGGTCACTTGCATGTCTTCTTCTGAAAAATGTCAATTCAAGTCTTTAGCTCATTTTTTAACTGGATTTTTTTCTGAGTTGTATGAGTTCCTTATATATTTTGGATATTAACCCCTTACGAAAAGATGGTTTGCAGATATTTTCTCTCATTCTGTAGGTTACCTTTTCATTTTGGTGAATGCTTATTTTACTATGCAGAAGCTTTGTAGTTAAATATAGTCCCACTTGTTTATGTATGCTTTTGTTGTTTGTGCTTCTAGTATCATATCCAAAAAAATTGTTGCTAAGATCAATGTCAAGAAGATTTTAACCTATTTTACTTCTATTAGTTTTATAGCTTTTGATCTTCCTCTTCCATTTTTGTCTTTAATCCATTTTGATTAAATTTTTGTGAGTAGTGTTATTAGCAGTCTGATTTCATTCTTTTGCATGTGGATATCCAGTTTTCCCATCACTTTAATTGGAGAGACTATTCTTTGCTCATTGAGTATCATGGCTCCCTTGCCAAATATTAGTTAACCATATACATATGGGTTTGTTTCTGGGCTCTTGATTCTGTTCCATTGGCTTGTGTTTGTTTTCATGCCAGTACCATATTGATTTAATTACTCTAGCTACATAGTATGGTTTGAGATCAGGAAGTATAATGCTTCTAACTTTGCTCTTCTTTCTTGAGATGGCTTCAGCTATTTGGGGTCTCTTGTGGTTCCATAGAAATTTTAGGTGTTTTTTTTTTCTATTTATGTAAAAAATGCCATTGGAGTTTTGATAGGATTGCATTGAATGTATAGATGGCTTTGGGTAGTATAGGCATATTAACAATATTAATTCTTTCAACCCATGAACATGAACATCTTTCCATTTATATTTGCATCTTCTTCAATTTCCTTCATCAGTGTCTTATATTTTCCAATGTGCAGATTTTTTAGCTCTTTGGTGAAATTTATTTCCAAGTATTTTTTGTTTTTGATGCTGCAGTAAAGGGGATTTTTTTCCCCAGATATTTTGTTATTAGTGTATAGAAACATAACTGATTTCTGTATATTGATTTTGTATCTTGCAACTTTACCAAACTCATTGATTAGATCTAACAGTTTTTTTTTGGTGAAGTCTTTAGAATTTTCTTTTCTTTCTTTTTTTTTTTTTAAGATTTTATTATTTGAGAGAGAGAGAGAGCACAAGCAGGGGGCAGGGCAGTGGGAGAAGGAGAAACAGACTCCCCACTGAGCAGGGAGCTGGACATGGGGCTCCATTCCAGGACCCTGGGATCATGACCTGAGCCAAAGGCAGGTGCTTAACAGACTGAGCTATCCAGGAGTCCCATAAAGTTGTTAGGATTCTCTCTATATAAGATCATATCATCTGCAAACAGATAAAATTTTACCTTTTCTTTTCCAATTTGAATGCATTTTGTTTCTTTTTCTTGCCTGATTGCTCTAGCTAGGACTTCTAATACTATGTTGAATAAGAGTGGTGAGAGTGGACACCTTCTCACGTGCCTGATTTTAGAAAAAAGGTTTTCAACCTATCACCATTGAATATGATGTTAGCTGTAGGTTTTTCATATTTGGCCTTTATTATGTTGATATATTCTATATTCAATTTTTGGTTTTAATCATGAAAGGACATTAAATTTTAACGATTTTCTGCATCTATTGAAATAATCATTATTTTTCACCTTTTATTCTATTAATGTGATATATTACATTTACTGATTTGCATATGTTGAACGAGCTTTGCATCCCAGAGATAAATCCCACTTGATTATGATATATGATACTTTTAAATATGGTATTAAATTCAGTTTGTGTTATAAAGTGAAGGAGGGTCAGTAATGTATCCTCCAGACTTAGACCAAAAAAAAAGAAACAAGCTACTCCACACCATTTACACAGAATTTTATCCAGGGTAACTTACTGACAGGGGTTAATCAAGTGGACAGGGAGTTCAGGTGTTATGCAGCATCTGTTCTCTGTCCTTTCTCTACTTCTATCAGACCCTAACCTCTAGTTTTATGGATCAAGGCACATGGTAGTGAGGTCACAGGTAGTTATCTAAAGTGGCACCATCTTTAGGGAAGATCAGAACAAGCCCTCCCACATTCCAGTCAGGGTCCGCATTAACCTCCAGGAGGCCTGAGACATGCAGAACTAAGGGAGTTCTCTGTGTGGGCATGAACAAGATGGACAGCTAAAGATGGAATCAGTGTTGCCAGCACTCTTACAGTTTGCTAATAATTTTTTGAGAATTTTTACATCTATATTAATCAAGGATACTAATCTAGAGTTTTCTTTTCTTGGAGTGTCCTCCTCTGGCTTTGGAATGAGAGTAAGCCTGGTCTCATAAAATGAGTCTGAGAATCTTCCCTCTTCAATTTTTGGAAGACTATGAGAAGGATTGGTGTTAGTTCTTTTAAAACGTTTGGTAAAATTTACCGTAAAACCATCTGGTCCTGAGCTTCTCTTTGTTGAGAGGATTTGGATTACTGAATTACCAGATGCTGGGATGATCTGGGGGTCTGGGTTCGCAGGAGTCTTCAGGGAGCCACCTAGGACTACCAGAGTAGTTCTGGTGCCAGAATGGGCTGGCTCTGGGGTCTGCCATGAAGTCAGATGGTGACATCACTATCCTCCTTCCGTGAGGTGGGGATCTTACCTTCCACTATGCTGCCTGGGCTTGGGGAAGGGGTGATGAGTGTAATGTGCATCTATCCTCCTATCCTCCTCATTGAGTCTTTTCTAATTTTATGCTTTACTCGGGTGCTGCAATCCCTTACTTGGAATCCTTAGCACATGTGAAGGCATTTTCATACACAGAATGTTGTTCAAACTGATGATTCTAGGGAGAAGAAGAGCACTAGAAATTCCTAGGCCAACACTTTGTTCTCTCTCTTTTTTAAATGCCTGCTTTCTTCTTTTTATTCCTTCGTTAATGTGTAAAAAATTAGTCTCGCATTGAATTTTAATTCAGTTTTTTTTACTGTGTTGCAGTTATGTCAATTCTTCTTCTGTGAATTATCAGTTTATAACCCTTATCCATTATCTATTGAATTTTTAAAGTGTTTTATACTATTCTGTAGAGATTCTTCTATATTTTTTGTATCTATGAGTTAGAATAATATCTGTTTTATATGATATTTAAATTGACTATATACATGTTGTGATCAAAATAATATGGCATTTAAAAAAGAGTATGGGGCACCTGGGTGGTCATCAAACATCTACCTTTGGCTCAGGGTGTGATCCTGGGGTCGTGGGATTGAGCCCCACATCAGGCTCCTCCACTATGAGCCTGCTTCTTCCTCTCCCACTCCCCCTGCCTGTGTTCCCTCTCTCGCTGGCTGTCTCTCTCTCTGTCAAATAAATAAATAAAATCTTTAAAAAATAAAAAAAATTAAAAAATAAAAAAGTAGAGAGTTCATAAAGAATATATGCATATATATATACGTGTGTGTTTGTGTGTGTGTGTGTGTGTGTGTGTGTAGGTAAATGTATAGATAGGTAGGCCCGGATGCACAGAAAAAATTAATATATGATAAATATCATCTCCAAGAAGAAAGATGGTTTATTTAATGTATTACTGGTATAATGAATAATCTCTAAGAAAATAAATTCAGACCTTTGTCTCACATCACAGACACATATTGGGTCAAGAAAGAAAAAAGAAGACAAGAAATAGGAAAGGAAAAGAAAAGAAAAAAAATCTTCAATTCTTGAACTCAGATTTCTTATCAGAAAAATAGGGATATAAAAACTCTTATAGTAACAGTGAAATAATGAATATGAAAGCTCTTATCAGAAAAACAGAATAAAGTCATCTGTAAATGCAAAACAGAAATACTCTTTAATGACTGAGATGCTCCATTTAGTGAGTGTTTTGAAGCTAGAGCTGTCTAGTCACTGGTAAGGGACAGGCCACTGTACTTCATTTAGGTGCAGACTATAAACGCTTCTCTCTCTCTCAAAAAAAAGAGAATTTACAACAAAGGAGAGAAAAAGTTGCTATACCTTTGTGATAATAATACAGATCATTCGTGTAAAAGGAATATGAATGAGAAATTTCTCCTGCAGGTTTTAAGATATAAGTAAAGCAAAGGAAATTTGCTTTCTTCTCATTAAATCAAAGAGAAATTATTCATCTCCATGAATGCAAATGAAAGCTTTCCAAATAGTGTGGTCATAACATGGTAATTAAAATGCCTAGTGCCAGCCAGATTCTTTCATTTTTCTAAATTATAATAATTACAATTGACCATTACTGATAATTACAGTGATCAGAGTCAAATTCCAATTTTTCATTCTCTCTTCTGTAATAAACGTGTAACTTCCTTTCAGTAAAATCCACCAAGTTTCCTTTTTCCTTACCTAAATCCTTTATGACCTTTTACCCCATCCCCATACAAAATAACTCTCTCTTCATCCTTTCCTTTATTGTTATTCACCTCTTAATAATCGTTTCTTTTGTTGAATTTCCCTCACAGGGACTAATCAGGAGGTGTCTGGCTGTATAAGCATTGTATCAAGGTAAAATTAAAAGATTATATAAACTATTATTTCAAAAAAGATTCTGTGTATTCTAAGTGTTTAAATCATTTCATACCCACATATTATCCATGTAATTAAAATAAGAGCTATCAATCAAAGATCCTAGCCAGTTTCTTGAGGAAAGCCTATCTACAAGTTAAAACCCTTCTAACTTTACACTAACACCACCCGTTTCTTAGCTTACATAAATGTATCATTTTCCTAATGGCATAAGTAACATAAATAGTGGTTTCCTTCAGAAGGATTCCCTACAAGTCATTTCTTTAATGTTCCTTTCCTCTTGAATTAATTCATTCCATTCTGCCGTGTCTTCCTTGAGAAGTAAAGACCTCTAAGTCAAGCTGCCCTTAATCATCCATGGTGTAAATTTATCAACTTGTGTCTTTTAGGAATATTAACTCAGAACAAGTGTTTAGGGAATTCTGAGGGCCATTTTGGCAATCTGAATCAAAATTTTAATGCATAGAGATTTTGGTCCTGCAGTAATAGCCATAAAAAGGCACAGATAAGTAGATATTTACTGTAGTATGCTTTGTTACATTAAAAAAAATGTGGACAATTTGCATGTCCATCAATAGATAACTAACCATTTAAATGATGCTACAAAATGCGACAGAAAATATTTAGATATGAAAATGATTATACACACACACAAATTATATACTTACTGACATGAGGAGTTGTCCAAGAAATATGATTCCATTTATATATAATTGAGTATGTTTGTGTATGTGTGTAAACATAGAAAAATGACAGAAAGAATCACAACCACATGTTAACAGGGTTTTATCTGAGGGCAGGATCTCAGGTAACTTTAATCTTTTATAAATTTTATACAATTCTATATACTTTTTATATATTTATAAAGGTGTGGCATGAAATAATATTCATGTAGATATTATTTAATTGCCTTTATCTATCCTTCATTAGTATATATATCTACTGTTTATTTTCTCGATTGGTTGAATCATGTCCCTATAAAAATCTACAATATTCATAGAAGTAAAAAGAAAACAAAAAATCTATTATATTTGTGTTCCCTACCTAGAACATTCCAAAGTATTTAATCCAGTGATACAAGGACATATTTAACTGGAACACTTATTCACAATTCTGTATTAGGCAAGGCTTTGCCTCTTACTTAGAAACATTGTTGTCTTTATCAAACCCAATTCTGTGGGGGGAAAAAAACAGAAGAGACCTGTATGAGAGCTGCATTATTCCCTTTAGATAACAGAGGTTCCAGTGAATCTCTAGACGCAGACATTCTGTGGAAGTTTACTGCTTACTCGGGACCCTTGCATCAAGCTGCTGATGGAAAGATTCTTTGATATGTCACATAGTCCTTTGCATACTCTTATATATTATTGTCTTCATACTTTTCTGCTTTTTTCTAAGGTTTGGCCCTTCATATTTAGCCTTATAGTGGTCCCCTTCCTAAATCTGGGATTCATTAGAAACCCTCATCTCTCAACATCAATAGTTTTTACAGGGGTGATTTTTGTCTTGCCTCCCCCGCCCCCACTGGGGACATGTGGCAAAGTCTGGAGATATTTTTGGTTGTCATGAGTGGGGAAAGGAAGTGCCAGAAATACTCTTAAACACGGTTAAGCATCCTCCAATGCATAAAACGACCTCCTCACAACACAGCAAAGAATTATCCGATCCAAAATATCGATAATGCTGAAGTTGAGAAACATTCTGTTGATAGAAGCTATGGCTGACTGAGAAAAAAAAAAAAGGAGACTGAAAATAAAGAGAGGTTCCCTTACTCCTTGGAATTAACTGTTACTCAACTATGTTAACACGTAGCTACCAGAACCAGTTTTAAACCCATTCACTATCCCTGCAAATCTCCTTCTGTGAACACAGTTTTACAAGTCAAATAATCAGTGACAGCCTTTTATTTTTGAAAGTCAGATAATTGGAAATGAACTCTTCAATACACATACTACTCAACAGTAATCTATAATTACTACACATATATAGATGTGGTCAAACCATTTACACCTCTGAAAATCTACCTGTCCCCAAACTTTGTGCTCCTCAAAACCCTATATGAAATTAACAGGTTTCTTTTTTTGGGTAGATTGTGCCTGACCAACATAGCTCTCTCTCACTCTAGTAAGCAGTCAATTTATCTTTGTCTCTATATTCCAGAGAGCGACAAATCCAGAATTGTCAAAGCGTTATGAGAATACCTCTCAATAGCCTAAATTAAAAGGCAAATTATTGATTTTATAATAAAGGAAAGCTATGCTGATCAGGAAAAACAGACACTGATTGTATATAGTGGTTTAGGGAAGCTGGAGTTCTTCCAACAGGAGGTTGTGGCTTTAACACACCAAAAAACAGACAAGAAATAAAGGTCATTATGACTGTTTAACAGTATGTGCTTGCAAATAACGTCTTGGGTTTCTGAACCAAGCAGAGGCTAGGAAGGGGCGATATAATCAACAACCTGATGGTATTAATAATGGAGTACAGACTAAACAAAGGAACATTTTTTTTTCACAAATTGACAAATCATGAAAGATTTATAGGGCACCTAGGGAAAGTCTGACCAATTAACTTTTCGTGAATTTTCACCAGTCTAAAAAACATCAGCCCTTAGAGCTGCATTAGAATTGAGAGTTATTTCGCTGATGCCTCCATGAAAGATCCTCTTGTATATTCAACATAAAGAATAAAATCCAGGAAACAGCAAAAATATATAAACTAGACTGTACGTGTATATATATATACACAAGTGTGTCTATATAACAGTAAAAGCAAATCAAATAACAGGAGAATAAACAGGTTAATAGAAAAAAAACCGATTACTAAATGGCATACTTTTAAACCTAAAGGTCTAATGACCTTGTACAAAAATCTAAGTATTTCCCATATCAAAGAATATATTTGTGTAAATAATCTCATACGAAGACTAGGCTTAATTATACAAAGACCTTGGTCTATCAACTTTATGTAAAACCTTATTTGGTTACAGATTCTAAGACAAAGTAAATTCAGCAATAAAACCTCAGTGAAACTAGTCAAAACTCAAACACTATCGAGACCGACTCATGTGGCCCAAAATAGAGTACAGGGCCCTGAGGAGAATACTGCTGCTCTGAGCATCCCCTGTGATCCTACTATACCTAGGTCTTCAAAACAATCTCCGTAGAACTGAGGCCATCAAAACTCAAGACAGAAATGATGTCTCTATCTGCTTCTGTATCAGGAGGATAAAATATTTCACTTTATTTTTAGAGCCTTGACCCTCAACCCCTAGAAAATGTTTTTTTCCTCCCATTTTGATCACTTTGCTATGGTTATTCAGACTGTATCCTGAGGTTTCCCAGATTGTAGCACATTCCTTGGGAAGCATTTCATTGTTTAATTGATGAACTTGTTGAAAAACTCTTAGTGAATAGTAATTGGGGTCATTATTTATCTGTGATTGTACTATTTACCTAGAAAGTTCTAAAATTAATTCTAATATCATCTTTAATTTGTTGTTGATTAAGCCTCAAAAAATAAGCATGCGAGCTTTCTTATTTTATTCATGTAAGAATAGAAAATTCTGACATTCTGATTTTTTGAAGAAATATAGATGCTAGAAAAAAATAATTTGATGTTCTTGAAAATGTTTGTCATTAAAATGGCCTATCGGTGTGGAAGAAAAAAACCACATTATTAACACATTAATAAGGCCATTTTTAGTACATATATTCACAGAGTAGTCAATATTATGGAAAGTAATTTGTTTCTAAAATATATCTATTTTCTTTCATAATCGCATAAGCGCCTACCAGTTATATAAAACAAAAATTTAGCAGGTCTCCTTGATTTCCTCATTCACTTCCAATCCATCAGTTAGTCGATCCTACCTGTTTTACCCCTAAAATGTAAATCTGCCCTCTTTTTTCCAGTGCTATATTAGTTCCCTAATCCTTGTCCAGTTTATTATGATAGCCTACCACGTCCTCTCATCTATTATACTCTTGGCTTTCTACAATCCACTCCTCAAAGAGCAGCCAAAAAGATCACATTAAAATATGCACCGTGTTGTATAATATCCTAGTTTAACACCCTTTAATGACAAAATCCAAAACTACTTACCAAGGTCATGACTGGTTCTAATCATGCTGTTCTAATTTGTTGGAATGACTTCCTTCCTTTTTTCTCCTCATTCAGTACAATCCTGCCTGACTTTCTTTTCCTAGAAAATACCAAGCACTTGTCTCATGGCTTTTCCATCTATTATTCTACCTGCTGAAACCGATTCCTCATGTCTTAGATGGAAGATTTTTATAAACTATCAAGTCTTACAGCAAAGTCACCTAGTCAAACTATGCATGGCCTTTTCACATTGCTCAGCTTTATATGCCAAGCATACGTTCTCCATTACACACTTATTAAAATATGACATTACTGTCTTTAATGTTTCTCTTGCTCCATTATTGTCTTCCTCGCCCATTAGAATGTAAGCCCTAAAAATAAAAATTGTCTATCCTATTCACTAATGTCACCTTAGTACCCACAACAATGTCTGGAAGATAGTAAGGATTCAATAAATACGTATTGAGTGAATGCATTTTATGATTAATTGACTCATGAAATCATGCATGTAAATGGGACAGGTCGGGGGGGCAGGAAAATATTCTACATGTCTGAACTGGGAAGTCACCCAAAATAATTGCTGGATCCCCGTTTCTGACTTTTATTACAGTTCTTACTTGGCATTCTCAACAATGATATTTAGATTTGGCTTGCCAGAGTTTATTAGCTAGTTTTTTTCTTTAAAAGTCATACCAATTTCTAGATCATTATTATCCAAAGGTGAAAGATATTGGCATATACTCCACAAGCACATCTTCTTCAGAGTATTTGGTAAAATTCTGAACTGAACATAATTTTCAATAGTAGTTTATTAAGTGAGGAAGCATTTAAAGACCAGAATGTTCTCTAAGCCCTGGAATGTTAGAGATAGAGAACATCAGTCTTGAAAACTCTTAGAATTTGGTGCCAGTCAGTAATTTACCACCCCTGATATGCTGTTATCCTTCCTTTTTGCATCAATGAATAGCAGGGCTTATTTTACTTTATTTTTTTTTGCAATTATATCATTCACCTATACAATGTGAACATAATATTTTCTTTCCATTCAATCTTCACCAAATGGACACTGAACTTTAATTTATGTAGAAGTATGTGGTATGTGGAGAGCAGCATACTAGTAAAAAGAGATTGACTAATTTAGAACTAGACATCAGGGGTTCAAATACTGACTCTACATTTGCTAGCTGTGTGAACTTGGGAAAATTTTGTAACCTCCCTGAGACTCTTTTCTCACCATTAATACTTAAAATATCTCACCGTATTGTTATGAGTAATAAGTTTTACAAAGAATATGCTCATTACAGTGCTTGACACCTAGCAGAAATAACGTAAGTGTATTTTACCTCTTATAGCTTTGCTGTCTTCCTTTAATGGGAAATGTTCTCAGAACATTGGGAAGGCATATACAAATAAATTTTTAAAATATAACCTCTTAAATATAAAATATAAATGTAGAAAAATAATATACGAATTTTAGCACCTCTGAAACACCAAGTGTTGTAAATAAATTTATAGATATTAACTTAAGAGACTGCAGGTTGAAAATTGGCTCTTTTATGCTTGAGAAGGGTTCAGAAGAACGAACACAACTAAGAAGCTGTTCACTGATTCAGGCAGGTCAGGCAGAACACTCACCAGAGAAGCTATTCCTTCCCTTTGTGGTTCAGCTCCAAGAGAAGGATTCAACACAGAGGGCCAAGTTTTTAACTTTCTATTTTGGAATAGTTTCAAACTTATAGAAAAGTTACTAAATAGTTCACATAACATTCTTGTACTGTACTCTTTACCATTATTTTTAACATTTTTCCACATTTCTCTCTTTCCTCACTAAGAACATGGTTTTCTTTCTTTCTGAACAATTTGAGAGTAAGTTGCAGACATCTTCCCAATTTACTTCTAAATACTTCAGCATAAATTTCCCAAGAACAAGAACATTCTCTTACATGACTATAATATAATTTTCAAAGTCAGGAAATCAACCTTGATACGATATAGTATCTAATCTATAGGTATTATTCAAAGTTTATGAACTGTCCCAGGAATGTCCTTTATAAGCAAAAGACTATCCTGAATCATTCAGTTGTCCTAGCTCTTTAATCTTCTTTAATCTATACAATTCCCCTCCCTTTCTTTGTCTTTCATGTTATTGATAATGTTTAAGGGAAGAGGTCAGTTATTTTTTTTAAAAATGTCCCTCAATTTGGGCTTGTCTGATGGTTCTTCATAACTGGATGAAATGATGACGTATAGAGTCTATGTATTCTACTCAAGGGCCATTGTCTTCTCTAAATCTTCTAGCTCTACTTGAAACCACACTAGTCTCTTTGTTCTTTGCACTCCTATTGCATTTAGGGTCAATACCATAACGTTAGACCTTAATCTTTTGTAACTGACATAAATTTACCTGAGACGAGAAGGTGTCTTCTGTTCCTGTCATCGTATAGTCCATTGTACAGGAAGAAGGCAATCAATCAGGCTTCATGCTAGAAAAAAATATGAAATCTATGTTTCAGAAGCTATGTTTACCCAATGAAAGCTAAGTGACAGTGTCCATTTCATCTTTCAACTGCATTCTCTGAACCTCCATTAATTTCTAAAGTCATCAATGGAAGAAGGCAGACAGACTAAACTCACCTTATTCTGGCCATAGTTAGCTTAGGAGATTC
Organism: Ursus maritimus; assembly: GCF_017311325.1. NCBI lineage: Eukaryota > Metazoa > Chordata > Mammalia > Carnivora > Ursidae > Ursus > Ursus maritimus. Next base: position 65,515,312 of record NW_024426774.1, read on the forward strand.
TGAGGAGACAATGATTCTAGAGGTGAATCTGAAATTATGACAGAAATGAGGAGGAAATGAATTAAATTTGGTATCCATAAAGGTAGGAGAAGAAATGAATAATTTACTCATATTTTCTTTCATAGTTTTTTTTTCCAACTACAGCAGAATGCTTATTGTTACATTCTAGTCTAGTGTGTGTGTGTCTTTTAGCATGCCAGAACACACAGCCGGGATCATCATTCAGCACCCTAGAGTGGCCTGTGACCTGGAAATTGACTTGTGTTACTCTAGTGTATGAGACTTCCAATATGGATACTATTGTTTTCACCTCCATTTGCTGGGCTTCCTATGACTTCTGAAGTGGTACCATGTAGAAACAGGCTTTCCAGGAAGCCTTTGCATTAGGGAACAATTAGGATCAGCTGTTCTCCATTCACAGCAGTTTGAGGCCCACTGGAGTTTATATAGATTAAGAGTTTGGAGATTTGGTGACTTCAATATGCCTAACTTTTTGCAATGAGAGCTGAAAACATGGCTATAATAAGGATCCCCTTGTGCACTAAAAGCTTAGAGAACAGAAAAAATACATAAAACCTGCAACATCTTTAAAAACAAAACAGTTGCATTTTTAAAAAATATATGAAGAAAGTGGAAAACAGCAGAATCCCAGCTGAGGCAATCATTGCATTTTATGGATACTCAGTCTAAAGCATTTAAATTTAACAATTAAAAAGACACTGGGGAAGAAGGTAATGTTCCATTTTGGTACTTTAAACCTGTTGTTTATGTTTCACTGAGTGAGTTCTCAAAATTTTCATCTGTTTCTGCTTAAAACCAGAGGAGCAAATATTTGAGATCTGGAACAAGATTATGAATCAAGACAGTCAAATTACTTTAAGAAAACAGAATGCTCAAGATTTCGGTGAACTGAGATGGAGAAAAAAAATTATTGTAAGCAGTGATTCGCACCATGAAACAGAGGACATTTTATGAGAAAATACAGCATCATCAAAATGGAAATGGAGAGATGCTATTCTTTAAAAGAATAATTAAAATAAAAGCATAATAATGCCTATTTCTATTTCTTTGGATTACATTCTCTTCATTAGCCCCACCACATTCAGAAATACATGATATTATAAATATTTTCCTGCATATAGATTACTGAGCCCAGGCACAGAATTTTTCATTATAATAATTTATGAAGGAACAAAAATGAAAAGTTGGGCATCCAATCTCTTCAGTAAGACAACACTTTTCCTTTCTAGTATATCCAGTATGTCATTAACACCACAAAGTATCTGTTAGGCACTACGGCCTCAGAGTAGAGAATATATAAATAAGTTAAATTGACATGATACCTATTTATTGGAAAACTAACAAAGACAATAAACGAGTATATCAAACTCTGCTTTCTATTTATATTCAGTCCTGGTCTGTTTCCACATTCTCTGTCTACCATATGTAGCTATCAAACTAAGTGAAAGCAAATATTGAAAAAAATAATAAAATCTTTATAGCAGAGATATTAGCTCGATATGTTAACTTTGGCTATATATACTAATACTGGATAAATATAGAAAAGGTATTATCTTAAACATTTTGATTACTTTGACCAGTGAGGAGTGAATTACAGAAAACCATTCATGTAAATAATATTTGAGGAACTCTCACATGCCGTGCACTATAATTGAGGCCAGGATACAGAAAGTAAATAAGATGGTCAAGGTCAATATTTATCACTTAACCTCAAATATAGCAATAAAAACTAAAAGGATAATATGAGATGAACTCGTAAAGGGAAGGAATAAAAAGTGTCTGGATGGTCAGGGGAAAAATTTTTGAGGAGGTGGCATTTAAACGAAAACTTGATTGACAGGAGCGCCTACGATGAAATGATCTGAGAGCAGAGAACCTTCTTGGTAAAGAGAGCTATAGGTGCTAAGCCTTGGCCGGATGGAGGGAAAAAGAGAGTGTTATGGTTTAGTGCAATGAATATAAGCCTCTAAATTCACGGGTGCATGCCTCTGTCAATTCAATGAAAAACAATCCAATCAGTTGTGTGTAGACACAACTTTATGTGGGTGTTCTCCCCATGGAATACAAAATGGGTCTAGGATGGGACTCTTGGCCTAGAAAAAACTTAACTTGATAGCATGCCCCTTCTTGGTAAAACCCTGCTTAGTTCCTCTTTAGAGGGCTCATGGGCTGTCTTTGAATCTTGACTCTCAAAATAGTATCTTTGTAAAAAGTCTGCAGAGATGAATATCAACACTTGGCATGCCATCTGCATAGAGCTAATTATATACACTTTGTTATTTGTCACTATAAGATATTTCAGAATGAAATGTGTGAACCATCTGCCAACAACTTTATTCACATTTCTTGGATCATCAACAAGAACCCTTATACTTCTTTTCCCCTTAGGGAACAGAAATTGTAATGTGCACAAGGTGGGTAGATGGAAAAAATTCTAAAAATGGCTTTGCCATGTACCAGAAAATAGTAGGTATTTTCATAAGAATGCCCTAGAATCATTTATATCCATTACTCTGCCATGTGTCCTTGAGACAGTGTTATACAAACTAAAGCCTAACCCTCCAAGCGTCAGACAGGCACCAGTGCTTTTGGCATTATTTACATGATTGTTGGGTAAGGAAGAACAAAGAATCCATGAGCTTAAAATAAATTGCAGTTTGCCATTTGATTATGTAAATATGTGGTTGCATGATCCCCAAATTCTCCAAATCACATTTTATGCACAAAGGCAAAACCAGCTTTTGTGTTTTGAAAAGCAGGTGCACAATTATTCCTGCAAAGAAAAAGAGAGTCATTTGCAGCGATTTTTAGGGGGAGATGATTGAGCAATTACAGGCATACATGCTAATTTTGTTTCACCCTCTGACCATCTTCTGCTTGTAAAATGGACAGGCCTTTCTGTCTTTTAGATAAGAAAAAGAAGCTGCAGAAACAAAGATAAGTACGTTGGACAATTTATGCAGTTGCCAGTCTACATCAACCTGGCACCACATGTTCAAGCACTTCTCACTGAGGACTTGTCATGGCCCTGCATTTACTAAAACACCCAGGCAAAGTTTAATGCCTACCTTACTGACAGTGTTGTCCAAACACCCGCACAGAAAGCCAGGGACTTGTTATTGCTTGCAACAATATATTTTTTAAATTTTCATTCCAGTAATTAACATACAGTGTTCTATTAGTTTCAGGTGTACAATATAGTCATTCAACAATTCTATACATTACTTAGAGGTCATCAAGATAAGTACACTCTTAATCCCGTTCACCTATTTCACCCAGTCCCCCAAACTCCCCTCTGGTAACCATCAGTTTGTTCCCTAGAGTTAAGTCTGGTTTTTGGTTTGTCTCTTTATTTCTTTGTTTTGTTTCTTACATTTTGCATGAGTGAAATCATATGGTATTTGTGTTTCTCTGACTAACTTACTTTGCTTAGCATTATACCCTCTAGATCCATCCAAGTTGATGCAAGTGGTAAGATTTCATTCATTTTTTTTTTTTAAGAGAGATCATGGGGAGGGGCAGAAGGAGAAAGAGAATCAGAGAATCATAAGCAGGCTGCATGCCCAGCGTGGAGCCCAACATGCGGCCCAATCTCACAACCCTGAGATCATGACCTCTGCCAAAATCAAAAGTTGGATGCTTAACTGACTGAGCCACCCAGGTGCCCATAGATTTCATTCTTTTTTTATGCCTAATATTCCATTATGTGTGTGTGTGTGTGTGTGTGTGTGTGTCTGTGTGTGTGTGATCTGTTGATGGACACCTGGGCTGCTCCCATAATTTGGCTATTATAAATAATGCTATAGTAAACATAAGGAGTACATATATCTTTTTGAATTAGTGTTTTTGTATTCTTTGGGTAAATACCTAGTAGTGGAATTAGTGGATTATATGGTAATTCTTTTTTTAGTTTTTTCAGGAAACTCCATACTATTTCCACAGTGGCTCTACCAGTTTGCACTCCCACCAACAGTGCACGAGTGTTCTCTTTTCTCCACATCCTCACCAACACTTGTTGTTTCTTGTGTTTTTAACTTTAACCATTCTGACAGGTGTGAGGGGATAACTCATTGTGGTTTTAATTTGCATTTCTCTGATGATGAGTGATGTTGAACATCATGTCATGTGTCTGTTGGCCATCTGTATGTCTTCTTTGGAGAAATGTCTGTTCATGTCTTCTGCCCATTTTTAAATTGGATTATTTGTTTTTTTGGTGTTTGGTTGTATAAGTTCTTTGCAACATGTATAATTTTTAATAATACTCTCTAATAGTCCTTCTGGGAAGAAACTGAGAGGTGAAAGTAGAAGATTAAAAGAGCCTATATGTTGATTTGGAAATTCAACTCATTCCCTTGTTCTAATGAGATTCCCTCAAAGACAAAAGGGCCACAAATTCACTGTGATAGAAGATTAGAACTTGAATGATTCTAGAAGGTAGAAAAGTGACAGGAATAGTGTCCTTGAGTTTTGAGCTACTTGTACTATCTGAGCTCTGAAAATTTTCCAGTAGTAGAACTGTAATTAATATTATAAACAGTCAAATTTCTATTTCCAAAATAAAATTTTATAAAGTTGGCTTAAATGTATACATCTAAAATTTGTATGTGTATATATACACATATACACACACATACACATACAAATACACACTATATTCTAAACTATATTTTTATATCTATAATTTTAAGGATCAGATGAAGACTCTCTAATTGTAGGAAATTACATAATTCAAAATCGTTGAAATGCCGGGGCACCTGAGTGGCTCGGTTAGTTGAGCATCCAACTCGATTTCAGGTCAGGTCATGATCTCAGGGTCATGAGATCAAGCCTCGTGTCAGGGTCCATGCTCAGCATGAAGTCTGCTTGTCCCTCTCCCTCCGCCTCTGCCCCTCCCCTTGCTCTCTCTCTGTCTCTCAAAATTAATAAATAAAATATTTTTTAAAAATCATTGAAATGTCAATTACCTTTGAAAATTATCTCATTGAAACTACTTGGGAGATATTCAAGTATAGATAATTTTACTTAACTAATTTGATAGGGCTACTGGTAAACCATTAGAACAGAAACACTTAGTATGAAAAAACTGCAGCCAAGTATTAAAAACAGTCTATCATAATATCCTTTTTAATAAGATGGGAAAATACATCTGTATACTAATTAATCTAGATTATATTAAAATAGTTAAATGTCCTCATCAAAACGGTATAGACACATGAATCAATAAGTTTATTATTTGCCTGTTTCTTTTGAAACTGAGAGAAACAGCCAATGCAAGGAAAGAGTCATGATTAAAATGACAAGAAGAAATAATGGACCAAGTTTATCAAAAAGAAAACGAATACAGTAAAATGTAATTGGAATTTATTATTTATTTATTTATTTATTTATTTATTTATTTATTTATTTATAAGGATTTTATTTATTTGAGAGAGAGAAAGTGTGAGAGAGCACGAATGGAGGGCCGGGAGAAGGAGAAGCAGGCTCTCCGCTGAGCAGGGACCTCCAGTCTGGGACTGGATCCCAGGACCCAGGATCACAACCTGAGCCAAAGGCAGATTCTTAACTGACTAAGCCACCTAGGCGCCCCAGTAGCTGGATGTTTTAAAAAGTGCAGGATAGGCTGGAATCTTTGCTGTGCCCTTGGATGAGCAAGTTGGATGAGCAAGTTGCTTAACTTCTCTGTTTCCATTTCTTCAACTATAAAATGGATATAATTTTTTAAAGTACTGATCTTTTATGAATGTTGTAGGATTAAATGAGTTTAAAGGATGTTTAGGCACAGAGTCAGGTCTCAATGAACGTTAAAGTACTATTGTACTTGTGAAAAAAAAAAGAGGGTGGTTTTGGCTGAAACCTCAGTGTGAACCAACAGTGTTATGAGATTGACAAAGTACATTGATCTGGGGTTTGATTAAAGGCAGGAAAATATCAAGACTGAGAAGTATCAGTGGGAATTAGGCACATGCCAAACCACTCCCTAGCTATGCATTGCTTTCTGGTATATCTGCCTTCTGCTGTCTCTCTTTCTTTGGCTCTCTCTGCACATGTCTCTTGTATATCTTCCTCCCTCCCTCCCTTCCTCATTCTCTCCCTCTTTTTCTCTTTCTCTCTCTCTCTCCCTCTTTCTATGGCACTTCTTTTCTGTACATTAGAGGAAGCTTCAACATTCTTGAGTGCATCTCAGGGAGAGCAAAGACTAGCTGGTGACAGCTGGAAATGGGGCACCAAAATGGCAGCTCCATAAACAGAGATGGCAGGGCTCAGGGAGAAGACATGCTGAGCAACAAAGCAAATTGTTTTCAAGACCATCGAAGTTACGTATTTAACCAGGTCTATGAATCTAAGCAGGGAACAAGAAGAATAAATGAAGACATTTGAATTAAAAAAATTTTTCTTAAAGAGATTTTGGATTTCAGCATAATCTCCTCAAAAATATAACCCTGTGCACTTCTGGTGACAATGTAAATTAGTGCAACCATTTTGAAAAACAGTATGGAGTTTTCTCAAAAAAACTGAAAATAGAACTACCATACCAGCAATCCCCCTTCTGAGTATATATCTGAAGGAAATGAAGTCATTATGTTGAAAAGATATCTGCACCCCCATGTTCATTGAAACATTATCCACAGTTACTAAGATAAAGAAACAACCTAAGTATATATCTACCAATGAATGGAAAAAGAAAGAAATTCTGAAATATGTGATGACATGGATGGACCCTGAGGTCATTTTGCTAAGTGAAGTAAGTCAGACAAAGACGAATACTGTATGATCTCAGTTATATGCGGAATTAAAAAAAAAAAAGCCAAACTCAAAGAAACAGAGAATAGATTAANCTATTGGGGGAAATGGGGCGATGTTGGTTAAATGGTACAAACTTCCAGTTATAAGATGAATAAATTCCAGGGATCTGATGTACAACATGGTGACTATAGTTAATACCATATTACATGCTTGAAAGCTGTTAAGAGACTAAATTTTTAGTGTTCTCACCACAAGGAAAAAAGGTAATTATGTGAGGTGATAGATGTGTTAATTAATCTTATTGTGTGGTCATCTTGCAATATATATGTATACCAAATCATCACTTTGTGTACCTTAAACTTACATAATGTAAGCTGTTAATTATATCTCAATATAGATGGAAGGGGGAAAAAAAAGAATAGTCCCCTCATGAAGCAGTGAATTTCATCTCACCCAGAAGTTCAGAAAGAGCCTGGAGAGTTTATGATCACCTTATAGCTGACTTAAAGAACCTGGAAAAGCCCTATCAGGTTTTAGGTTTTTTTGTTTGTTTGTTTGGTTGGTTTTTTAAGTAAGCTCTACACCCAACAAGGGGCTTGAACTCATGACCTTGAGATCAAGAGTAGCATGCTCTACTGACTAAGTCAGCCAGGCACCCTCTTGGCCTATCAGTTTAACCTGACAAAACCAATGGCTTTGTGTTTGCTGTGACCTGAAGGGCAACAGAGGCCTTCCAATAAAACAAAAAATTCATAACAACATCATTTTGACTAAAAAATGGAACAGGATTTGGATTGCTCTACTGGATCAAGATATTAAAATCTCAAAAAAAGTAGAAAATACTACCTGGGTGTAATTTTTTAATCATTATCATTTTACTGTGAATTTATTTCCCAACTGGACAAATGAACATGTATATGAGCTAAAATGGAATTCATTTTTGTATATAAAATAGGAAATTGATTAGAAGAACAATGAAATACACTGGGTTATGTTCTTCCTTTTGCTTTTATGTCCTTCTACTCAGGAAGGCGTTAGTTATTTATGTGATAATTGAAAGACATACCTCTGCAAAATACATAAGCCACAGAAGTATTATCAATAATGTGACCACACAGATACAAGTAAAAATATACATAATTTTAAAAATTGCTATTTTCAATATACTCAATGTCATTGCTTTGCTAAGTATGTCAAAAAGAAAGGAAAAAAAAAAACCACTTAAGCATTTACTATTATCTGTAACCTCAGTGCAATTTGCAATGCTATTTAAGGATGACATATACATATAAAAAGAAAGAAGGCATATACATACAGCATCCCAAATATAATTACTTCTGAAACAGATTTCAAAAGAAACACTCATGATATATTTACATAGAGATACAATGACCTTGAAATTTTACTACGCACTTGCTAATTAGGATATAAAGATTATTCCATTTATGTGATGCCTTAGGAAAGAAGATTTTTTCTTACAGCATTCATCATGGACTCATCTGGTTGACTTAAAACTGTATTTTTTGTCACTTGTCATTTAGAAAACTGAGAAGGCAAAACATTCCAGGAGAGAAAGATGTTTGAGAGCAATGACATAGCTCTTGGATTCTCAAGAATACTGAGCTACTATAGAATTTTCTGGGAGGAATTTTGGGAAATCAACTTTGAGGCTGTGTCTGTGGAAAAGAGAGCAGATTAAGCATGAGCAAGGCATATGCAGTGATGCAGATAAAAAGAGAGGGATTTTGAAGATGCATGGAATGGGTGAGAGACATAGACAGAAAGGCAGAGACACAGAAACAGAGACAGAGGTAAGAGACAGAGAATCCAAAGATGGTTTAAATAAAGAAGAAAAAGCAAAAGAAGCCAAACAGGCTATCCAGTAATGCTGTTATATTTTATTATGCCCAGTGTAAAGGTTACGAGGAATATCTTGAGTAGTTCCCAGGAGATAGATAGTATTATTCTGTTCCTGCAGCCCATGGTTTCATTTTGCTCAGAACAAACAACTGAACTTTTCAAAGATAATTAATGAAGAAAACTTTAAGGCCTTAGAACTTCATATTATTGCCATAAGCCTGATCCTGCCTCCTCCACACATGGTGATACTGGAATATGTCTTTTACTTCTTTGATCCCAAAGGTCACTTCTGCAAATTCAAACATCAAAGGAACGGAGAAACTGGTAAATTATTTTTCCTACTGTAGCAATTATTTCAAACAAGTTCCATTTTGCTTTTTTTCCTCCCACAATAGGACTGAACAGTACACACTTACTGAATCTTTCACCACACCAGGAAATCAGTTCTTGCCACATTGTAAACTTTTGGACTGTAAGAGCCACTGGTGAAAATATACTGAAGGTCAAGAGATAATAGATACAGTTCTTCCCACGACTAACACCATGCGATTTGGGGAAAATTATTTCCCCTGTCTGGGTTTCTGTTCTGTCCACTGAAAAATAAAAATCCTTAATTCAATGCTTGCTAATGTCATTGTACTAATGAACTTGTATTATTCTGTAAGTAACCATGTAACCATATAACATACTAATGAAATGATTTTTGAATGATAGTCATCTTTTTCCATTGTTATTTGACTTAGCATTTTATATAGATGCATATTTAATGTATTTAACATATATTTAAAAACAAATAATAATCTTAAATAACATTCTCCTGATGGGATTTTAAAGATTTTTTTTTTTGAGAGAGATCGAGAGAGCATGGAGGGAGTGGCAGAGATTCCCAAGCAGACTCCACACTGAGGGTGGAGCCCAATGCAGAGCTTGGTCCCATGACCCTGAGAATGACCTGAGCCCAAATCAAGAGTCAGACACTCAATCAACTGAGCCATCCAGGCACCCTTCTCCCGATAAGTTTTTAATGCACTTAATTCTATTTTGCTTTTGTAAAACAGTTATGGCTTAACTATTCTGTTAAAGTGGAGAGTATTACAATCTTTTGAATGAATCACACACACACACACACACACACACACACGCCAAATCTATTCTTTCTTTCCATCAAAATAATTTGTCATGCAAAGGGGGGGAGGGAGATAATGTCATCTTAATCCAACAATAATTAGACACATAATTAAGAATGCTATAGCATCAAGAAAATGGACCTGAAAAATTGTGAAAAGTTCTTAGCAATTAAAAGATACAGTATAAATATTGGCTATTTTTAAGAAGGAAGACTGAGTTTGGTATACTATGAAGGTTTAGGGAAAAACAAATGACCCCTTCGAATAAGTGCAGTTCTCCCAACCATAAATGATTATATTGTGGTAAGTGTAAGACTCATCTCATGACAATAATCTGTGGGAAAATTCCAGCTAAATTCTGATATCAAAATTTTGAAAATGATGTCCTAGTCTTGAAATTATAAAAACTATAAGCTAACTCATTGACTTGATGTCGAGGAAAAATCTGGATATATTTCTAAACATGAAAGTCTATTCACCCCTAGGGGGAAAAATATAGTGATCTGTATGAACCACCAGGCTGATGGCACATGATAAATTAATTTTGCTTTTTCATGTATGAAATATCTATTAAAATTTCCAAGCCAGATTGTATTACACATAAATTATTGCACTATGAACCTGGTTCCACTGAGTTAACATTTTTATAGGTGACCTGAATGAACACTGTTGTTTGTGGATGAACGTGATAACTATTATAATAGATAAAAGAATCAAAGGTAGACATAATACCAAAAGAATCCAAACATGTAAAATTGAATACACATAAATGTAAGCTCTGTATCGGGTTCCACAGCAATTGGACATATATGTAGTCAGAGGAGCATGCTTTGAAAGTAATTCTTGTGAAAATTGCAGTGAGGTTCAGCTTGAGCTAGAGATTGGTCTACTTCTGCTTATAGAAGTATATTTTCAGATAAATACTACCTAAAGAATTAGAGCCAAAAAGAATGAGGTCTTCCTTAATCAAGATTAAATGAAATACAACAATGCCGCATCCTCAAAATAAAACTGTCAGTGAAGATCTTTCAGTGTTCAGAGAGTGCCAGGTAATGTGTTAAGCAGTTTATATGTGTAATCCCATTTAATTCTCACATCAATTTCATGAAGTAGAAACAGTCCATCCTCATTTATTTGAGAACTTAAAACTGAGGCTTAGGGAGGTTAATTAAGTTCAATGTCACGTAGCTAGTAAGAGGGTAAGCAATGACTTAAAGCTATTCCTGATACTCCATTGCCCAGGTTCTTATCACTACAATATATAACATCCCCAGTTTTGAGGTTATAGAATTAGAAACCCTGAGGTAAGTTTTTGATAAATTGTGTACAACAGCTGATAGGAATATAAACATCTTTAGTGTTAATGACATGGCTTCAATATTATCACCTAAATGGCCTAAAAAAACATTACCCACTGCTATCTTGAAGAACTCAATATCAATTAAATTCAAATGAAAATATTTATTGTCTATTACATTTAAATTTTAGTGGAACAACAAAACAATACTACTTCTTGACCTGATAAATTACATTTTAACATCACCATATTATACAAAAGAAATCAAAGAATCATTTCATTAGACAATTGTCGAAGTTTTTTTATAAAACTACTAAGATTATAGTAATTATAGAAGATGAATACAGAAATGTCATTCTAATATTTATAAAGGATAAAATTGAGTGCATTTCCTGTAATGGAGCACTAAGTGATACAGTCTAAGTAATACAAGCTCTCCAGTTGAAGACAAATAGAAAAACTGGAAAAATATGGAAAAATCCAAAACAAATCCTCTTTAGAGTAAAAAACCACCATCCTGTCCCTTATATTATTTCCACAATTTTTTCAAACATAATATCCAGAAAACATGAAATAGAACAACATAAAGAAAATTTGAAAGAAACAAAAATTAATATTAGATTTAAAGATTGATTTGAATATGCTGTAATTATCAAACTCAGATATTTAAATACCTGCTTATTCTACTCAAGAATCAAAAGAAAAGGGGTGCCTGGGTGGCTCAGTCAGTTAAGCATTTGCTTTTGGCTCAGGTCATGATCCCAGGGTCCTGGGATTGAGCCCCCACATCAGGCTCCCTGCTCAGCAAGAAGTCTGCTTCTCTCTCCCTCTGCCCCTCCACCTTGCTTGTGTTCTCCCTGTCATTCTCTTGTGCACTCTCTCTCTCTCTCTAATAAATAATAAATCTTTTTAAAAAGAGAACAAAAGAAAAAAGAAAATTTTAGCAGAAAACGGGAACTATAATAATTACTCTGTAGGTTTGAAAAAGAAAGCCAAAATTTAAAAATAGCTAAAATTTTGAACTTAGATGTATTTAACAATAAATTAAACAAAGCTAAAGAAAGAATTAGAGAACTGGAAGTAAAAAAAAACTATTGAGGATTAAGCACATGGGAAGGCAAAATAAGAATATGGAGGAGACACTGAATGCAGTGAGAAGTTCTAAATATAGATACTTATAACCCCAGGAGAGGAGCATATGGAACAAAAGCAATATTTTTTTTTATTTTTTTTATTATTATTTTTTTTTAATAATGATTTTTTATTATATTGTGTTAGTCACCATACAGTACATCCCCGGTTTTCGATGTAAGGCTTGATGATTCATTAGTTGTGTATAACACCCAGTGCACCATGCAATATGTGCCCTCCTTACTACCCATCACCAGTCTATCCCATTCCCCCACCCCTCTCCCCTCTGTATCCCTCAGTTTGTTTCTCATAGTCCATAGTCTCTCATGTTTCATGCCCCTTCTGATTACCCCCCCTTTCTTTATCCCTTTCTTCCCCTACTGATCATTCTAGTTCTTATGTTCCATAGATGAGAGAAATCATATGATAGTTGTCTTTCTCTGTTTGACTTATTTCACTAAGCATTATCTCCTCCAGTGCCGTCCATGTTGTAGCAAATGTTGAGAACTCATTCTTTCGATTGCTGAGTAATATTCCATTGTATATATGGACCACAATTTCTTAATCCAGTCATCTGTTGCAGGGCATCTCGCTCCTTCCATGATTTAGAGCTATTGTGGAACAGCTGCTATGAACATTGGGGTGCATATGGAAACTCTCTCTCTTCTACTACGCTGATCTTTGGGGTAAACACCCAGTAGTGCAAATGGCTGGATCATAGGGTAGCTCAATTTTTAACTTTTTAAGGGACCTCCACGGTTTTCAGAGTGGCTGTACCAACTCGGCATCCTACCAACAATGTAGTGAGGGATCCCCTTTCTCCACATCCTCTCCAACAATTGTTGTTTCTTGCCGCATATTTGCCATTCTAACCCGGCGATAAGCGGTATCTACAGTGTGGTTTTGATTTGAATTTCCTTTGACTAATGATTTTGAACATTTTTTCATGTCTGTTAGCCATTTGTATGTCTTCATTGGAAAAGTGTCTGTTCATACTTCTGCCCATTTTTTTTATTTGTTTATTTGTTTCTCCGATGTATTGAGTTTGAGAAGTTCTTTGTAGATCTTGGATACCAGTCCTTTATCTGTAGTGTCATTTCATAAATATCTTCTCCCATTCCGTGGGCTGCCTCTTAGTTTTTCGACTGTTTCCTTGGCTGTGCAGAAACTTTTAATCTTGATGAAGTCCCATAAATTCATTTTTGTCTTTTGTTTCTCTTGCCTTTGGGGATGTATCATGAAAAACGGTTGCTTTGGCCGATGTCGTAGAGGTTGTCTGCCTATGTTCTCCTCTAGAATTTTGATGGATTCCTGTCTCACATCGAGGTCTTTCATCCATTTGGAGTTTATTTTTTGTGTATGGTGGTGGCGAGATAGATTGGTCAAAAGCTTCATTCTTTTTGCATGTAGCTGTCCAATTTTCCACACTCATTTATTGAAGAGACTGTCTTTCCCAACTTACGGATGTTTTTTTCCTGCTTTATCAAATATTAGTTGCTTAAAGAGCTGAGGGTCCATTTCTGGGCTCTCTATTCTGTTCCATTGGTCTATGTATCTGTTTTTGTGCCAGTACCATGCTGTCTTTTGTGATCACAGCTTGTAGTACAGTTCGAAATGCATTGTGATGCCCCAGCTTTGTTTTTCCTTTTCACAGCAGTTCCTTGGAGATTCGGGTCTTTTTCTGGTTCCATACAAATTTTAGGGACTATTTGTTCCAGTTCTTTGAAAAACGTTCTGGTATTTTGATCGGATAGCATTGAAAGTGTAGGTGCTTCTAAGGGTAGCATGGACATTTTAACTATGTTAATTCTTTCCAGATCAGGTTGAGATGGAATATCTTTCCATCTTTTTTATGTCTTCCTCAATGTCTTTTAAGAGTGATTTATAGTTTCTGAATAAAGGTCCTTTACGTCTCTGGTTAAGCTTAATTCCAAAGGTACGCTAGTTTTGGTGCTATTTAAATGGGATGGATTCCCCTGGATCTCTTTCTTCGTTCTCGTAATTCGTGTACAGAAATGCAACTGATTTCTGAGCATTGATTTGTATCCCGCCTTTGCGTCTGTGTGCTTATAACTTCTAATAGTTTGGGAGTGGCTTCTTTTGGGTTTCCATATAAGTATCATGTCGTCGGGCGAAGAGAGACATTTTCTGACTTTTCTTTGCCGATTTGAATACCTTTGATCCCTTTTGTCGCCTGATTGCTGTTGCAAAGGACTTCTAGTACTATAGTTGAATAATAGTCGAGAGTGGGCATCCTTGTCGAGTTCCTGATCTTAAAGGGAAAGGCTTCAGCTTTTCCCCATTGAAGCAATATATTTGCAGTAGGCTTCATAGATGGCTTTTATGAGACTGAGAAATGTACCTTCTGTTCCTACACTCTGGAAGGGTTTAATCAGGAAAGGATGCTGTATTTTGTCAAATGACTTTTGCATCATTAGAGGATCATATGTTTCCTGAGTCTTTCTTGTTGATATGATGTATCCACTGATTGATTTGCGAATATTGAACCACGCTTGCATCCCAGGTATGAATCCCAATTGATCGTGATGGATAATCCTTTAATGTACTGTTGGATTCTATTAGCAAGTATCTTGTTGAGGATTTTGGCGTCCATATTCATTAGGAAATCGGTCTGTAATTCTCCCTTTTGAGGGGTCTTTTCCTGGTTTGGGGATCAAGGTAATATTGGCCTCATAGAATGAGTTTGGTAGACTTTCCTTCTGTTTCTATTTTTGAAATAGCTTTAGGAGAATAGGTATTTCTTCTTTTGAATGTTTGGTAGAATTCCCCAGGAAAACCGTCCGGCCTGAGTTTTGTTATTTGGAAGGTTGTTTATCACTGACTCAATTTCTTCATAATTAATTGGCCTGTTTAAGAAATCAATTTCTTCCTTTTTCAATCTTGGTAGTTTATAGGTTTCAGGAAGGATTCCATCTCTTCCAGATTGCCAGTTTATTGGCATATAGCTGTTGATAAAAATTTCTAATAATCCTTCCAATTTCAATTGTTCTGGCCGTGACCTCTCCTTTTCATTCATAATTTTAATAATCTGGGTCCTTTCTCTTTCTTTTTTGATAAGTCTTGCCAGTGGTCTGTCAATTTTATTGATTCTTCCAAGAACCAGCTTCTAGTCCTGTTGATCTGCTCTACTGTACTTCTGGTTTCTGCTTGATTGATTTCAGCTTTAATTTTGGTCAACTGCTTCTTGTGCATGGATTAGGCCTGTCCTCTGTTGCTGTTCCAGCTTCTTGAGGTGAGAATATAAAAACTGCATTTAGATTTTTCTATTCTTTTGAGTGAGGCTTCGATGGCTATGTATTTCCCCCTTTAGACTGCCTTTGCAGTATCCCGTGAGGTTTTGGACTGTTGTATTTTCATTCTCATTGGTCTCCATAAATTGTTTAATTTGATTTTTGATTTCCTGGTTTATCGAGTCATTCCTGAGCAGGATGGTTCTTAGTCTCCAAGTGTTTGAGTTTCTTCCAAATTTTCCTTGTGGTTGAGTTCCAATTTCAGAGCGTGTGGTCCAAGAATATGCAGGGGATAATTTCAATCTTTTGTATCGGCTCGAGACCTGTTTGTGTCCCAGAACATGGTCTTTTCTTGAAAATGTTCCATGGGCATTAGAATAGAATGAGTATTCTTTGGTTCTGGGGTGTAGTGTTCTATATATATCTAGAGGTCCAACTCAGCGAGTATGGCATCAAAGCCTTTGATTCCTTGCTTAGTTTTTGCCAGGGTGTTCTGTCTATTTCTGGAGTGGGAGTGTGAGGTCCCCTACTATTAATGTATTTTTATCTATATGTCTCTTTATTCTGGTTAAGAGTTGGCTTGTGTATCTTGCTGCTCCCCTGTTGGGGCATATATATTTATAATTGTCATATCCACTTGTTGAATACTTCCTTTAAGAATAATATAGTGCCTCCTTCTGCATCTCTAACTATAGTCTGTAGTTTAAAATCCAATTTATCTGATATGAGAATTGCTACCCAGCTTTCTTTTTGAGGTCCATTTTATGAAAGATGGTACTCATCCCCTTACTCTCAGTCTGAATGCATCTTTGGGCTCGGAAATGACCTCTTGTAGACAGAAATGGATGGGTCATTTCTTTTATCCAATCTGCAACCCTATGGCGTTTAAAGCAAGAATTTAAACCATTAATGTTAAGGCTGAGTACTGACAGATATGCTTTTAATTCTGCCATGTTGTCAGTAAAGTCTTTGTTTGTATTGGCTGTGACTTTCTGTTTTGTATCACTCTTGGGGCCTTTTTACTTTTATAGAACCCCCCTCTCCTTGTAGGGCTGGTTTCGTGGTTACGTTAAATTGGCTAGTGACTGTCGATTCTGAAATGTCTTTATTTCTCCATCAATTCTGAATGACAGCCTTGCTGGATAAAGGATCCTTGGCTGCATGTTTTTTCTCTGAAAGAGCTTTAAAAATGCTCCCCAACCCTTTCTCTCATTCCAGGTCTGTGTAGACAGGTCTGACGTACTCTGATGCCTTTGCCTTGGTACGTGAGAAATTTCTTTGCCCTGGCCGCTTTCAATACTGTATCCTTGGATCTCATATTTGCGAAATGCACTATGACGTGACGGGTGTAGGTCTGTCATGGTTGAGCTTGGGAGGGTCCTCTCTGCCTCTTGGACACGAATTTTTGTTTCCCTTGCTAGATTAGGGGAAGTTTTCAGCTACAATTTGTTCAAATATCTCTAGACCTCTGTTTTTCTCTACCCCCTCGATGCCGATGATTCTAACATTGGATCGCTTCATTGAGTCAGTAATCTCCGTAGCCAACATTCGGGGCGTGATTTTTTAAGACCATCTTCTATTTTTATTTTTTCCTCTATTAACCCATCCTCCAATTCACTAACCCTTTCCTCCGCTCGTGACCCTGGACGTCTCAGAGCTCTAGTTTTGCCTGCATTTGGCTCATAGAATTTTTAATTTCGTCAAATTCGCTTCCTCTCATTTCCGCCCCTTAGGATTCTATATTCTCAGTAATATTTTCCTGAATACTTTTTCAAGTCTACTCATTATCTTGACCATTGTTACTCTGAATTCCATTTCTGATAATTTGGTTACATCCATATCCGTTACTTCTGTGGTAGAGGCCACTGACTCACTGTCTTTTTCTTTTGCTGGGGGCTCTCCTTCTTGTCATTCTGATGAAGAGAGGTTGCGGGGTTTCAGAGCCCAAAATTATTGACTGGGTCCCAGGCGTGCCCCTTGTTTTATAGGGATCTTAGAGATGTGGGCTTCTTCTTTAAAGATTTTATTTATTTACTTATCTCGAGAGAGGGAGACATACAGTCAGCAAGAACGAAACAGAAGCAGGGGAGTGAGAGAGGAAGAAGCAGGTTTCCAGCGGAGGAGCCCGATGAGGGACTCCTTTCCCGGAACGCCGGGATCACTCTAAGCCGGAGACAGGCGTCAATGACTGCGCCACCCAGGCGCCTCGGGTTGTGGGCTTTTTGATTTTTCAGCCTGCCTTCTGTGTTCTGGGGAGGGGCCTGCGGCCGATACTCAGGCAGCCATGTTTGGGTAGAGTCTTGGCGTCCCCTGCGAGTGGGGATGGGGATGGGCACCCTGAGCCGGTATTTCCAGGCTTTTGTTCTCTGGCGGCTTTCCCCTGGCGGCCGCCATGCCTCTCTGAGGGTCAGAGCAGCAGAGGCTGCATTGCTCGCAGAACAGAGGATTGCGGCCGTTCTCCACTGATGTTCTGGCCACTTTAACTCTGTTACTGTTGGTGCTGCTCAACCCTCGCGGGCGTCCGGATGTGCGCCTCCACACCCGGCGTCCCTGCCCTCACTTCCAGGGCCGGGCGCGCCTCTGTCCTTTGTGTTCTAATGCCGCCAGCCACCGGCCGCCTCTTTGTCCTTTGTGTTTCTAATGCCGCCAGCCACCGGCCGCCCGTGCTTGTCCTTGTGTTTCTAATGCCGCCAGCCACCGGCTCGCCGCTCCCCGGTCTCCCGGTTCAGTCATGCCCGGTGAGCACACCCGATTCCGGGAGTTTCGTGAGAAGCCTGGGCGCGCTGCACCGGCTCAGGTCTCAGTCTGCTGTTTCGCTGGTGCCGACCGCGAGTCCGCCTGCTCCCCTCAGGTGGCCCGCCACCAGCCGCCGCCAAGGCCTCCGGGAGTTCCCGGTCTCAGTCTGGATCCCCTGAGCACACCGGGATTCCGGTGTTCCGGGAGATGCCTGGTGGTGCGCGCATTCACGGCTCACCGGTCTCAGTCCGCTCTCTCGCGGGTGCCCTCTGTGAGTCCGCCCGCTCCCCCGTGCAGGTGGCTGCCGCTTCCCGGCGCCCAAACGCGGCGGCTCCCTCCCCCTTCCACTTTTCTTTCTGTAACTCCCCCTTCCGTTTATCTTCCGATATCCGTGCACGGTTTACAGCTCCCCTCTTCGTACCTCAATACTCAGCGCTGGAGATGTTCATTTGTAGAGATCCAGATGCATCATCCTGCGTCTCAGGCTGATTCCGTGGTTATTTAGGCTGGTCTGGTACCTATCCAGCTCGACTCAGGGGACCGGCTGAAAAAGGGGTCCCCTACTCCTCCGCCATCTTAACTAGTAGGCAAAAGCAATATTTGAAGATGTAACAACCAAGAGTTTTTCAAAGCTGATGAAAGAAATCAGTTAATTGATTCAGACATCCAGTTACCCCCAAAGTACACTAAATTAAAGAAATCTGCTTATAGATACCTCACTGCAAGACTGTAGAATACAAAAAAAAAAAAAAAAAGCAGCCAAAAAAAGAAAAAGATTACAATTTTCTTTAAAGGTGACTTCTTAAGAACAATGAAACCAAAAGAAAATGGGTTAATATTTTAATTGTGTAGGAAGAAAATAACTACCAATATAAAATTCCATACTAAGTGAAAATAAGAATTCAAGTGAAATTTTAAAAATTTATATAATTGTAAACAGAGAATTCATTACAGACAGATTCTAAGAAGAATACACACACACACGTATATATCAACATATATTCATATATATTGATATATATATATACACAAATATATATGTATGAATGATACATATGGATGAAAGGTAGATAGATTTAATGTGCTATAAGTTCTTTGCATTGTTTGTGAGAGGGATAAAGCACTAATTAATATTGGACTTTAAAATCAAATATGTATTTAATCACCTCTTAGCATAACCACTAAAAAAATACCACAATAATGTATAAATTCCAAATACACAGTGAACAAAATGGAATAATATAAACTAATCTATCTTTGCAAAGAAAACAAAAGAGAAACAAAAAAGAACATAAAACAGGTATAGGAAATAGGTATGTGTATACACAATTTAAAAAATGATTATTAAAAAGAAATTAGTAATTACATTAAATACAGGTGAACTAAAAACTCCAATTAAAATAAACAAAGATTATAAGATTATAATAAAAGGGGCACCTGGTTGGCACAGCTAGTTAAATGTACAACTCTTGGTTTGGTTCAGGTCATAATCTCAGGGTCATAAAATCAAGCCCTGTGTTGGGCTCCCCATTCAGCATGGAGTCTGCTTGGAATTCTCTCTCTCCCCCCAACCCTCTGTCCCCCCATTTGTGCTCTCTGTCTCTAAAAGAAATAAATAAATCTTAAAAAGAAGAAAAGATTATAATATAATGTTTGCTTCTTACAGGAGAGGTATATACAATATAAAGATACAAAATGTTTAGTTGAAAATAAAAAGATGACAATTTAAAACTTATTATGTGAAAAATAACAAATATTAAAACTGGAATAGCTGTAGTAATTCAAACTCAGTAAACTTAAGGCAACAGTCATTAAAAGGAATAAAGGAAAATGCACTGTTAGAATGAAATGTCCAATTTACCAGTAGGATAAAATAATTCTAAATATGTATGCAACTAATACAACGGCTTTAAAATACATTAAACAACATTGACATAACTATAAGGAGAAATCAGCAAATCCACAATAACTGCAGAAATTTTTAATACAGCTTTCTCAACATAGAAAAATAGGAAAAAATATTAAGAGTATAAAAGATTTGAGCAGAGCAATTAAAAAATTTGACCTGATAGAGATGAAATATACCCATCAAACGTAGAATACAGATTCTTTTCAAGGATATCTTGAAACATTTACAAAAATTGACCAAAGTAAATTTCAATATATTTCTAATTATTAAAATTTTACAGAAAATGTCTAATCACAATGGAATTAAGATAGAAATCAATAATAATGTATTTCCATGATTTGGGGAAATTAAGAAATAAGACACTTTAGAGCCATGGGTCAAGCAACAAATTACAAGAAAATTAAAAAATATGTTGAATTAAATAATACCTAAAATACATTTCAAATCAAGAGAATCAGCTAAAGCTATATTTATTAGGCAACTTATTACTTTAATTTCATACTTGGGAAAAGGGATAGGACTAAGAAT
Source organism: Ursus maritimus (assembly GCF_017311325.1). Taxonomy (NCBI): domain Eukaryota; kingdom Metazoa; phylum Chordata; class Mammalia; order Carnivora; family Ursidae; genus Ursus; species Ursus maritimus. The sequence continues at coordinate 65,535,916 of NW_024426774.1, forward strand.
TTACAAACTCTGAATCCAACTCAAAATAAATCTAGAAAAGTGATAACAAATTAAGAAAAGATTAAAAATAATAGGAAGGACACAGATTAATAAAATAAACATCAACACACCAGAGAAAGAATTGGCAGACAAGAAGTTGGTTCTTCGAAGAGTAATAAAATTAATAAACCCCCAAGGAGAATAATGAAGAAAATAAGAAATAAGACAAATATTTTTAAATCAATTTCAGAAAGAGAAAAGGAAGTTCCATTAAAGATTCTACAGACATTAAATATATAATGTATATGTATTATACAGAAGATAATCATGCCAAAAAATGTTTATTTACCAAGATGTAAACAGTCTTATAACTTTTAAAGAAACTGAATCCATAATTTGAAACCTTCATACAAAGAAAACCCGCCCCAGTAGCCTCAAGGGTGAATTCTACCAAAAATTTAACATCATTCAATTAGAATATCTAGATACCTTGAAGATATTTTGAGAAAACTTATCGGTCAACTTCATTCAAAAACAGATACAAAAATCCAACAAACTGCAAAATAATTCAGAAATATATAAAAGGGACAACAAAGATAGGTTTCCTTCAGGAATAAAGATTGATTAATTTAAAAATCCATCAATATTGTATGTCACATTGACAAAAGAAAAAATCATATAATCATCTCAATAGATGTAGATAAAGCATGGGGCAAAATTCAACCTTCATTTATGTTTATAACTCTTAGCAAACTAGGAATAGAAAGAAATTGCTTAATGTAAGAAAGAATAGTTATAGGAAATCTGTAACATATAAAGTTGCTTTCACTTAGTGGTGAAAGTTGAAAACCTTTCCTTTGAAATCAGGTTCAAGACAAGTATGTCTGCTATGATCCCTTCTATTCAACATTATACTGAAAAAAGGAAAAAAAAGCGAGAAATAGAAGTGTAAGATTTGGAAATGAATAAATAGGCATTGTTGGCAAAGGACTTGATTATGTAAGTAGAAAATCAAAAGAAAATTCAGAAAAGCAGTAAGACTTAGTGATCCACATACAAACAAAAAGCAGAAAATAAAACCAAAAGATACTATTTGTAGTAGCAAAAAATATTAAACTAAAATATGTAAGTTCTCTATGCAGATCTTTACAAAACGTTGTTTTGTATGCAAGAAAGAAAGAAATGCAAGGAATCTTATATAAATTGAGATGTAACATTTTAATTGACCAAAGACTTAATATTAAAAAATCAATCTCTCCAAATTAAACCACAGGCTCAATGTAATCACAGTGAGAATTGCAATGAATTTTTGGTTTTGGTTTTGTAGAACTTGACAGGCTGTTTCTATAATTTATACGAGGATGCAGAAGATCAAGAACAGCCATGACTACTTATTTTCAAATGTTTTCACAAGTTTTCAAACATGTGCTCTGAAAAATTACGAAGACCACAAAGAGTTTTAATTCGCATGGGTAAGATGTATTGATATTTACTATATTAGATGTTAAAACTGGGAACACTTTAAAATATGTAGGATTAATTTTTAAATAACAACAGTGAATACATTATATTTTAACATAACATAAAAACCATACTTCAACATATAAAAATATCATATTTTCCAAATCAAAAAAATAATCAGTAACAACGGTGGCCCTGTTTTGCATATTTACTAATTTCTGCTGCTTACTCACCTTGTCTTCAGAATTAAAATCTGTTACATATGCTGTTTGCTTGAAATATATGAAGAAAATCCAACCTCACACTTGTAAGTAGCTAGAAAAGGTGGAATCATATGCCTCCTGAAAAATCTTGGGAACCAATAGGCCTCAGACAAACTCTGGGAAGCAATGGCCAAGAAAATGACTAGAGAGTGATGACCTGGATTATTTATTATAAAACGGCAGCAGTATGGTGTTGGTAGAAAGAGAAAAAAATAGAACAATGGAGCAATATAAAGATCCTAAAAATATACATGGACTCTTCATTGATTGATGCTATAACTGTAATGACAGAGCCACAGGAGAAGGATGGTCTTTTCAATAAATGATACTGGGATAACTGGATATCCATGTCGAAAGATAACAAAGGTTTACTCTTCCTTTGTACCACATAGAAAATCAATTTCAGTTGAATTTTAATCTAAAATGATCAAACTTTTAGAAGTGTAGAGAAAAATATTATAAAATTCTCAGGGAGGGGAAATGTTTTATTTTTACTTTTAATAGAAAACCAAAAACACTAACCATAAAGGTGAAGACTGATATTTTCAACTGCATTAAAATTAAATAATTTTGCTCTCGAGGTATCTGGAGAGTTGAAAGGCAAGTCATAGAATGGAGATGCTGTTTGCAACTCAAAGAACCAATACAGGAGGTGTAAATGCAGAACTTAGCACCACACAGTAGGAGGTATTCAAATGGTCTACAGGAATATGAAAAGCTGGTCTTCTATAATCATCAGAAAAATGCAAATTAAAGCCATAATGATAGTATCATTGCACATCCACCAGAATACGTTAAATTAAAAAGACTGACAATGAAAGTGCTCACAAGGATGAGGAGCAGTTGGGGAGCGGGGAACGGGCCCCTCATAAAGTTTGGCACTACCCACTGAAGCTGGACTCACCCTTTGTGACTCGGCAATTTCATTCCTATGAACAGACGCAACCAAAATTCATTCACATGCACCGAAAGATAGATAAAAGAATACCCACAGCAGCCTCATTATTAACAGACAAAAGCTAGACTCAACCTAAATGTCCATGCACATTGGCTAACTTAACTGTATTGCATTAGTTCACTAGAGTATTGTAACAGCACGAGAACTCAAAGACAGTAGTTATCTAAAAACACGGATGAATCGCACAAATATAATGTTGAACCAAGAAACCATACACAAAAAGAACACTTACTAGGTAAATCAATTTACACACCCAATTTTTCTTTATATGTGTTCTACTTTACCGTAAAAGTCGTTTTTTTTTAAAAAGGCTGAATTGTTAAACAATGACATTTATAACCACACATGTGATGAAGGAGCAGAAGGCAAGCTGAAGACAAAGCAGAAGCTGACACCCTGCAAGGATGTTAATACTTTGCTAAGGGCAAAAGGCAGTCCTAGCCTGATACCCTCCCCTCCACCAAGATCCTGTAAGTCTAAACTTCCTTTATCTCTAACCCCCCAAGATATGTGTTGGCAACCATCCCCCAAGCATATGGCCCACCGATATACATCTGAAGGGTCTCATGACTCAGGTTTTATTAGACAGTAATAAATGACCTTTTCCCAACAACAGCTAGCCCTCTCAAGGTCCTGGAAACCTTGCTTCCAAAATTCCTTAGAGACTTACGCTATCCCTAACCCCCTCCCAACTTGAGGGTATATAATGGGTCATTCTTCACAACCCCGGGGAAGCAGCTCTTTCTGCCCACGGGTCCTGTCCCCGTGCTTTAATAAACCACCATTTTGCACCAAAGACGCCTCAAGAATTCTTTCTTGGTTGTCGGCTCTGGACTCAACACCACTGAACCTCACTTATATTCCCCAACTTCATCACATGTACCAGAAGCCTTTCAAAGTGCTTAATATGCATTCTCTCAGTCACTCTTGAAAACAATCTCTATTTTATAGACAACTAATCAGAGGCATAGAAAGATTAAATAACATACCACAATCACAAGTGACAGAACCAAAAACAAACACAGTTCTGAATTCGGAGCTTGCAGAGCCGTCTGTGGCATATGCACTCCCTCATTTAATCTTGTAAACTCGCAAGGAAGGAGCTATTATTTCTATCCTGTATGAGAAAAATGAGCCCTGAAGAAGTTAAATCATATGCCCAGGGTCACAGAGCAAGGAGAAACCCATTACACTGCCTTCTTTGAATAAAACAAACAGGTACCTTCTTATTTTTTACTCTATACAAGTCCACTGAAATAAATTACCATCCTTGCTTATACTAAGTAATTTGGTGAATAAAACATGCTATACTGAGCTGTATGACCTATTTATTCCAAAATATAAAGTGATTCCCTGTTTCCTAAATAAGAATTGAGAAGTAACATGCATTGGTTTCTGGCTTTCCATAGTAGTATGTGACTAATGATTTCGCTTTTGTGACATTGGACCCCTGGGGCTAAGCAGGACTAGTCCTGATAATTAGAAAACCAATTTGAAACAAGAGTGCAGAACAGCTAACCAGACAGAGAAACAGTCAATGCTACCTCTGGGATAACTCCTTTGCGTTCCTAGTGTCTTTATCACAAACTGCATGACGCGACAAGAAACCATGTCAGAGGATCCAAGGAGAAGAAGATAAGGAGCTTAGTCTGAGAGAAGCAGAGAGAGAGAAAGGGGTAATAAAGAGAAAAAAAAGGAAGGGGAACAAATTAAGGCCAAGGAAAGAGAATGAAGTTTTAAAACAGAATTTCCATTTCTTGATACATTGTAAAGAAGAAAGGAAGGAAAGGAGGGAGGGAGAAAAGGAACTGAAAGGAGGGAGGGATGGTCAGAGGGTGGGAGGGAGGGTTAGAGCGAGGGAGGGAGGAGGGAAAGAGGGAAGGATGGAAAGAAGGGAGGAAAGAGGGAAGGAAGGAAGGGAGGAAAGAGGGAAGGAAGGAAGGGAGAAAGGTGGAGGGAGGGATCGTCCCTCCTACATTTTTCTAGAAAAAAAAGAGAGAGAGAGGGGTGAGGATAGCAACTTCCATCCTGAATTCTGCCACTTTGTGGAATCAGATCACATCCTCAGTGACTCCCAGCATTTAATCACCATTCCTTTCTAACTTTCTCAGCCTGAATTGAAAAATGCCATCCCACATTCAGCGTGATGTTACAATAGAATGACTTCTTCCAGGAACTTGCCTTGTAATTTGGTGAATTACAATTGCCCACCCAGCAAAATAATGTGATGCCTGTTAGTGACCTAAAGCCTTCAAAGTACCGTTCGCTTGATTCCCTGCCCTGAAAATAAGTGGTTTGTCACCAAATTTATTATTGCAGAAGGGCCTAACTACCATAATTCAAGTGACTATTGCACATGGCAGTACTGGTAATATTGACAGCAGATACTTGGCATCAATTTTAAAAACAAGATGAGTATTGCCCAGCATCTCTTATTGTCTTCCTTTTGAGCTCCTTTAACTGTGCTAACAATCTTTTAATGTGCCATTTCAGCCAAAGGGGATGCTCAATCTTAACCATCAATTTCATGCAGACTCCTATTCAAAGAAATGCCACCACTGGCATTTGTCTTGTTTTCAAATTCCATCCTGTGGGATTTGTAAATCTTCATTCCCAAAGGGGGAAAAATGAAATTCATACCCTATATTTTTGAGGCAATACAGAAAGTTCAGCTGTTTTCTGAAACTGGTAGAATGGCAGAAATATCTTTGTCATATAAGAAGACATTCCCAATCTCCTCCGGGGGGAACCCCAGCAATGGAGAAAGGAACATTCTTTAAAATCCTAAATTAAGTTCTAAAATTTATAAATGGTTTGAAATAGGAAGTGGATGTTTTGAAAAACTTATTGCCATGAATATCATAAACTGAAAAGAATAGCACTATGGGATACCTAACATGGTAATTATTTTACAAGTATTTTTCTACTTCTGCTTGCCCTAAACATTTTTGTATTATTTCTTTATAATTTAGAAAAACTTACTTACACTTTGAGGTAAAACGATACAAATGCTATCAACAAGAGGCGAGTTTAACTCACAACCAGCATATTCTACCTGAAGTAAAAGGTCAGAAAAAGACATACCCTAATTAGTATCAAATGTTTTCCCTGATGGAAAGCAAGGGAACTGTGTAACTCTTATGAGGAAGAAAAGCACCACCTCCAGAATTAGGAGTAATGGGACATTGAGCATTCTTTTTTTGTTTTTTTTTTTTTAAGATTTTATTTATTTAGGTGACAGAGAGACAGCCAGCAAGAGAGGGAACACAGCAGGGGAGAGGGAGAGGAAGAAGCAGGCTCCCAGCCGAGGAGCCCGATGTGGGACTCGAACCCAGAACGCCGGGATCACGCCCTGAGTTGAAGGCAGACGCTTAACGACTGCGCTACCCAGGCGCCCCGACATTGAGTATTCTTTGTGTCCACCACAAGAGAAAGGACTCAAATGGTTTCTTGTGCCCACTCCCATTAAAATAGAGATTGGGAAAGGAATCTCATTGGAGAATAATTTCATGTGTAGTTCAAGGGCCTATTTATATAAGTATGAGAGAGTCCTCCATCGCTTTTAATATCAGTAGGGCCAAACAAGTAAGAAAGAAATGACATTATTTTTCTGGATTTATCATCTGGCTTTAAATATTCCGTCAGGCTTCCTGGATAGGCTGCACCAGAATCAGGCCCATCAGTGCAAAAGTTCTCTACCAAGGGTGATCCTCCCCACCCCCACCCAAGCATACATGTGGCAGTGTCTAGAGACATCTTTAGATTGTCTACTGCAGGCTTCCCCTGTAATCTAGTGGATGGAAGCCAGGGATGCTACAAAGAATCCTAAAATGCATAGGATAGCTCCATGACAAAGAATTATCTGGCCCAAAATGTCAATAGTACCAAGGCTGAGAAACCTTGGCTTGGGGGTTTTCCATGTATAAAAATGATAGGCAACCTAAAGTTAGGTACACAATATATTAATTAAGTTCAATGAGATTTTTTTAGAAGTCAAAGGCAAATAAAAACTAACTGGACTTGGGGCGCCTGGGTGGCACAGCGGTTAAGCGTCTGCCTTCGGCTCAGGGCGTGATCCAGGCGTTATGGGATCGAGCCCCACATCAGGCTCCGCTGCTATGAGCCTGCTTCTTCCTCTCCCACTCCCCCTGCTTGTGTTCCCTCTCTCGCTGGCTGTCTCTATCTCTGTCGAATAAATAAATAAAATCTTAAAAAAAAAAAAACTAACTGGACTATAGTTTAATTCTTGATTTGATTATTATTTCTGTGTTACAGTATATCATAAAGAAACCAATGCTTCTTAATTTATTTTGTCATTTGAAAATTAAAAATATTGTTCTAAGACAACATCAAAAACCTGATCTATAAAAAAATTGATATATTGTGCCTCACCAAGATTAAAACTTCTGTTCTTCAGAAGACATTGTTAAGAGAATGAAGGAACAATCCACCAATTGGAAGAAATATTTGCAAAACATATGTATTATAAAGGACTTGGGGATAAAAAGTAAGGAGTAAGAAGTTGCATACAGGCATCTGGAGCTCAGGAAAAAATAAAAGGCCAGTGAGATACATTTGGGAGTAGTTAGTGTATGAATGTTATATACAGTCATGAGATCAATGATACCTCAAAATTGCGGATAGAGAGAGATATTGGAAGCCAGAAATCTAACAGGAAAAAATAAATGTCTCTCAAAAAGAGGTTGTACAGCATAAGCAGAAGCTTAGAGGAAGGAATGATTCAAAGAGATTGACTACTAGTGATTTAAAGACAGTCAGCATACAACAGGTCCCTCTTATCTAGGGAGGATATGTTCAAGAACCCTACTTAATGCCTGAAACCATGGATAGCACCAAACCCTGTATATACTATGTTTTTTTCCTATACATACCTACTGGTGATAAGGTTAATTTATAAATTTGGCACAATAAGAGATTAACAACAATAAATGTTAGTAAAATAGAACATGTATAACAATATACTTTAATAAAAGTTATGTGAATGTGGTCTCTATCAAAATATCTTCATGTGATGTGAGATGTTAAAATGCCTATGTGCTGAGATGAAGTGAAGTGAATGACACAGGCATTATAACGTATCGTTAGGAATCTATTGACCTTCTGACAATATACAGAAGGAGGATCACGGGCTTCCTAACCGCAGCTTGCCATGGGTAACCGAAACCATAGAAAGCAAAACTGCGGATAACAGGGGACTACTGTATTCCATTCATCTACTGCATCTTCAAGAACATAGTACAGTGCCTGGAAATCAGAAGATCCAAAAAAATGACAGATGGCTAATGAGCAAGGCACATGAAGGGAGCAGAAGGAAACTGTCTTTAATGGAAGGTGGGAGGCTGAAGGGAGAGATTCATATTAGTGACTTGTCTCAGAGATATCTGATCCTAAAATTGGCACACCTTCTTCTAGAGTGTGAGAGAATTTCTCTGAAACTGAAGCACAAGGAATTTTGCAGAGGCCCTGGTTAGGAATAAGTAGGTGCCTTAAGTTCTAGACTCAGCTACAAGGAAAAGTGGTAACTGTGGAGCCACCTGAAATTCTTTCTGGCATCAGGGGAGGTCGGGGAGTTGATTCAAAATGCAAAGATAGAAAATACGTTAACAAAAGAGAGTGCCCAGATCAACCAACAGGTCATGTGCCTTGCAGACATTTTAAAAGTCCTATATTACGGTCTTTTCTTATTTAAAAAAAAATCCTTTTATCCAACAACCTTAAGTACTGTATGTTTTCAGTACTGTGACAGAAATACTGTGTAAAAACAAAATTTTTAGGTATCCTTTCAGTACTGTGCCAGAGGTGTTGTGGAAGATATTAAAAAGAAAAAACATGACTGCAAGCAACCACCGGAGATCAGGAGTCGGCGTATATCCACGTTTTGGAGGTCTTACTAAAGTTCATAGAACAATATTTTAATACTTCTATAAATTATTTAGAAGCACAATTTTGTAAACCCTCCCATGAGATTGCCCTGCTATACCCTGCTAGACCTTAAACCAAATGTATATGTGCTTATACATGGAAGGTATAAAAAGTAGATTTTGGTCAAATTCACTGAAATACTAGATAAGTAAACATCAGGAGTTACATGAACTGAGCGCCTGTTACGTGCTCAGCACTTTCCAGCTCCATGAATGCAGCTATGAAGCGGCAGCATGTGGAAGCGTACACAGGCTGTAGGATCCACAGCCACGCTTTCTCCTCTCCTTCCTGCTGTCTTTGCCCCACAGCTCCTTCCCTTTCACTCTGCATGTGTCAACTCGGATTGACTAATTTATACATTCATGCTCTTCCCTTTAAAGAAATGCTTACAAAAATAAAAAAAATAAGTCACCCTGACACATGACAATTTTGCAGAAGCACTGGAAGTTCTTTCAAGTGTCGCTATGAGATAAATTATACACCAAAATAATGGTCTGTCAGGTACATTTCTTTCTTGCCACTTGGATGGATTTAATAACGTAGTAGGTCCTTTCCACCTCAAATTGATTGTTGGCATGGGATTTGACATTTTGCCTGGGTAAAATTATATCTCCTAGAGGGAATTTTCAATTGATAAAGTTAATTTCAGTCATTTGAACTTTCAGCAAGTCCGGGAGATTTTTAGAAAAAGAGTAACACTGTCAACCAATGAGTCAAGTGACTATATATTTCAGTTTGAATTTTTTGAAAGCACATGAAAAGGCAATTCAGTTTTTGATACCAGGAAGAATACTCAGGGGTTATATGTCTATCAAATGAATCACAAAAAAAAAAAAAAAAAAAAAAAAAAAAAAGGCAAATATACAGATTTTATTTCTTTCCAGTAAACACAGATTAAAATGTTCTGCCATTAGGAAATTGGATAAACTCAAAGATTTAGAAACATACCAAGGCAATTTCAATCAAATTACCAAAGTTTTGTCCATCCTTTGTGTAGGTAGGTCATAGACACTGTGGTCTATGGTCCTCAGCTGTGGTCACACCTCCAGGTAAAGATGAAAAAGTTAACCAAAAAGTCTACTACTTTATTATCCCAATGTCTAAGCTTTGTAAACACCCAATTCTTCCAATGAAGTTTTTCCTCTTTTCAGCTAGATGTTGGGCACTGTATACACACAGACAACAATGTGCCTTTAAACTTAAGGAGACCTAAGCAGACTGACTCTGGCACACTACAATTAGATATCAACAATGTGATAAAGTACATAATTGCATTCCCATAGCTAAAACAAAACAAACTGTTCCGCACCTAAATACAGCATTCTAGAAGGCATTGCATTCTGTGACTTTGCTCATTCAACTTTTGTGCTAGTAAACCTCATTCCTTATCAGGTTTTTAAGAACAATAAAATTTATTAAACTGTATTATATGTTGTAAATATGTACTCTCATCTAATATCCACAAAAATCTTATAAGTTGGGATTTACATCCTGATTTTGAAGATGACCAACAAAGGTATAAAGATGAAAACTAATCACCCAGTAAAATCATTCATAAAGATGAAAACTAAATAACAGTCTGTTCCTTCTTGTTCTTCCACCCTCTCCCATCTTGCAACTCCACACTGCTAATTATCTTGGTCTGAACGTGTAACATAGAGAAAAAGGGAGGATTTTAATTCTAACAGTGAGAACTCTCAAGTCAAAGGTTTTTATGGATATAGCTCAACATATTCCTAAAGATACATCTGCTGTATTTCAAATAATTGTTAACTACTGTTTAATGAAAATAAAATTAAATGTTCATGAACAACTTAGACAATGGAAGAGAGATCAATTTTCGGTCAGGAAACTTATCAGCATAAGTTTCCCAAAACTATGCAAACTGTCTCATGTGAAATTTTTACAATACCCTTGACTGCTACATTAACTAGTGCCTGTATTTTCAGTCTTCATAAAATCCACTGACTTCCTCTACAAGTCTTAGCACCTTTCACCATTACATAACACAATTTATCCCTTAGTTTTTCCCAGGTCTAAAAATTGCTTCAGGCTGTTGAGTGCCGCCAAGTTAGAATGCATTTTTAGACAATAGACAGAACAATGGAAATATGGAGAGGAAGTACGTTGCCACAGCTAATATCATAAAGTTATAGGATCATATTTCCCTACCATGGAGTAGCAATAACAGATATTAGAGCCAGGGTGGTTTTCAAGGGGACATACTGATAATTTAATTTTTCCTACCAAAGGAAACAAATTAAAACCCTCTCACTAAAAAGGAGTTTAACAGAAAAATAAATTCTAATTTATCTGTCAAGAATATTCTGTGGGTGTACAAATGGAACTATAATGTTCCTATGGTGGTAGACCTGAAATAATGAAGCACATGAGTATTTATCATTAATGATGCAGATAACCGATGACTTGGAGAGTGGTGCTTCCATATTTATTATTTTAACAATATTTTATTTATCCAAGTATTGATACCCCTTATTTGAAATCTTTATCAATTCTATAAGAAATCCAAAGAAAAGTAGATGTCTGAAAGCCCATGGGAGGAAAAAAAGATACACAGACATGTAAGTAGATAACAGAGATAGAGATATTTATCCATAATGCTTATTGCATTATTAGGGTTGGAGGAGATAAGGGAGCTATTAAGGAGACAAAAACAAAAAGGAGAACTAAAAGCAGCACAGAAAGTGGTAAGCAAATATGAAAGCCAGAATTGCTCTGAAGACAAGTCAATAGCAGCATTGCAACGAAGACACTGAGTCTCGGTATAAAAGCAAAAGGGAGAGATGAATATAAGATTATTGGATTAACCCAGGGACCCTAAGAGAGGGCCAAAGATTTACTCATTTTCTGCTGTCAGGTTAAACAAATCCTCGCTAAGGAGATATATATACATCTATATATGTGTGTGTATATACATATATATGTATACACGTATATATCTATACACATATATACTATATATCTGTTTGTATACATATATATAATATCCATATGTTTTTATCTATGTCTATATACATAAATCTATATATACATATACACATATATATAAACAGTTTTAGATGTCAAAGAACTTGAAATACTGTGTCAGCTAGAGATTATAAGATGCTTATGGATGAAATATTATTTTTTTTTAAGATTTTATTTATTTATTTGACAGAGAGACAGCCAGCGAGAGAGGGAACACAAGCAGGGGGAGTGGGAGAGGAAGAAGCAGGCTCCTAGCAGGGAGCCCAATGTGGGGCTCGATCTCAGGACCCCGGGATCACGCCCTGAGCCGAAGGCAGACGCTTAACGACTGAGCCACCCAGGCGCCCCTATGCGGATGAAATATTCTAAAAATAATTTACTTTTTAGAATAAGCAAGCTCTAAGATACTATTAAAAGGGATTAGGCAAACCTGAAAGAAATGACTAAGTAGAATTTTTAGAAATTAAAAAAAATTATGGAAAAATTAGAAATGAAAATAGATGCCCACACATAGATAAATGAATGAAGAAAATGTGGTACATACAATGGAATACTATGCAGAATTAAAAATAGATGAAACTCTTCCATTTTTAACAACGTGGATAAACCCGGAGGATGTTATCTTAAGGAAAACAAGTCGGTCACAGAAGGACAAATACTGCAAGACTCCACTTCTATAAGGTAACAACATTAAACAAGATGAATATGTTCTAGAGATCTGCTATACAGCATTGTGCGTACAGTCAACAATATTGTATCGTACACTTAAAAATTTAAGAGGATAGATCTCATGTTAAGTACTCCCCCAAACAAAAAAACTTTGGGGCTGATGGGTATGTTTATTACCTTGATTGCGGTGATGTTCTCATGGGTACACGCATAAGTCCAAATTCATCAAATTGCATGCGTTAAATACGTGCAGTTTATTGAATATCAATTAAACTTCAATATAGCTATTTTAAAAAGAAAAATTTTCAATTGTTCAAATAAAAATATTAATAGATTAAATATCAGAGTAGGCAAAGCTGAAAAGGAAAGTCATAAATTCAGAGACAGCGCTGAAGAAATTATTCCGAAATTTTAGAAAGAAAAGCAGATGGAAAATTTAAAAGAGGGGGTAAGTGTCATGGAGGAAAGAAAGAGAACATCCATTCTATAAACATTCAACAGCACTCATTAAGCATCTATTTGTTTTAGGGGCTTTCTAGTCTCTGAGGAAAAAAAAAGTGGGAGAAAAAGATACAAAGTAGGAAGTATGGATTGGAACACATAATGATGGCTGTAATGGGGAAAACCAAGAGAGAGGATAGAGTCAGAGATCCAGAGAGGAGAAGAGATAGGCCAGAAGAGAAGCTACATTTGAAGCAATTTTGGTCATAAATTTTCTAGAGTTAAAAAAAAAGAAATGAATCCAGAGATAAGGAAGTATACCCTATACTAAGTGGAATATATAAAAATAAATGTGTTTGGAGTTACTTTGCTGTGAATCTTCAGAAACTTTATAAGAATATCTTTAAACTAGTCATAGTAAAAGTATTTTTAGCCACAAAATAAAAACAACCTAATGGACAGATTTCTCAAGAGCAAAAATGGAATCCATAACATGTTGATTTATCCATTCAACAAATATTTAGTATTATGTGCTAGGTATTAAACAGGAAACCAACAAAAATTTCTGCCCTCACAGAACTTATATTTTAATGGCTGGAGACTGATAATAAGTGAAATAATAAATAAAACAAATATTAGTGATAAATGGTGTGTTGTGGAAAATTTTTTGAAAAAATGGAGAAGACAGTGACCTGTGGGAAACATGGAAAAGTGTTTGCAGGAGTTGCAATTTTAAACAGAGTCTGGAAAAGCCTCAATAAGAAGAAAACTTGATCAAAGTCCTAAACTGAGAGAGTGAGCTTGGAATTTGGAGCAGAAGTGTTCCGTTAAGTTTATTGACATGAAGGCAGTATGGCTGCTGTTTTCCAAAATCAAAGGATGCTAGTGTGCCTAGAGTAGAGAAAGAAAAAAGAAAATTAGTTAAACATGAGGTCAAAAAAGAAAGATAGGGAGAGGGCATATTGTTAAGAACTTGAAGTATATCGTAAGGATTTTGTCTTCTACTCTGAATGATAGATGAAGCAATTGGAGGGTTTTTTATATATTATTTAAATATTTTATTTATTTATTTGATAGTAAGAGAGAGCAAGAGCACGAGTAGGAGGAGCAGGAGAGGAAGAAACAGGCTCCCCACTGAGCAGGGAGCCCAATGCCGGGCTAGATCCCAGGACCCTGGCTGGGATCATGACCTTAGCCAAAGGCAAACGCTTAACTGACTGAGCCACCCAGGTGCCCCAATTGGAGGGTTTTAAATGGAAGTGGTATAATGGGCTGAATGGTGGCTCCCCAAAAGATATATCTGAGCCCCAACCCCCAAGACCTGTGAATATTATCCTATACAGAGTACAAATCTAAAAGTGAAATATATAACAAGAACATAAATGATAAGAGGAGATGAATGGAATTACATGGTTTAAGGTTGCTATATTATATGTAAAGTAGTATAATATTAATTCAAAATGAACTGTGTAAGTTAAATGTGATATCATTATCCCTAGAGAAACTTCTTAAAAATAATACAAAATGGTATAGCTAAAGGCCAAAAGATAAAATTTAATGAAATATTCAAGGTTATTTGGTTAACAAAGAAAAGAACAAAAAAAAACCAAGAATTACTATATTTATAGGTGTGATTATGCTTTTGCTTTTTAATTTTTGTAAAGATTCTATGAGTAGAATCATGTGATATTTGTTGTTCTCAGTATGACTTATTTCACTAACCATTATACCTTCTAGGTCCATCCATGTTGTCTTAAATGGCATGACTTCATCTTTTTTATGGCTGTTTAATATTCCATTACTTTATTATATTATATTATATTATATTATATTATATTCCATTATATATATATTCCATTATATATATATTCCATTATATATATATTCCATTATATATATATTCCATTATATATATATTCCATTATATATATATTCCATTATATATATATTCCATTATATACATTTTCCTTATCCAATTATCTATTGATGGATGCTCAGGTTGCTTTGGTATCTTAGCCATTGTAAATAATGCTGCAATAAATATAGGGGTGCACATATCTCTTTGAATTAGTATTTTTATTTTTTCTGGGTAAATACCTTATAGTGAAATTATTGGATCATATAGTGTTACTATTTGTAATTTTTCAAAGAACATCCATACTGTTAGAACATAGTGATGGTTGCCAGAGGGGAGGGACAGAGGGTGTGGGCAAAATGGGTGACAGCAAGAGGGAGATACAGGCCTCCAGTTATGGAATGGGTAAGTCACAGGAATAAGAGGCATAGCAGAAGGAATACAGTCAATGACATTGTAATAGCGATGTAATGGGAAAGACAGTAGCTACACTGGTGGTGAACATAGCATAATGTATAAACTTGTCAAATCACTAAGTTGTACACATGAAACTAATATAACATCGTGTTAACTATACTCAAAAAAAAAAAAAAAAAGATTAAAAAAACCCACCAGGAATCACTAGGACACACAGAAAATAAGTAGGAAGATAGCAGGCTTAAGCATACCTACCTTGTATTAATAATCACATTAAATGTTAATTGACTAAATACCCCACTTAAAACAATCAGACTGAATAAAAACCAAGATTTTCTTTTATAAATACACAATAAATTGAAAATAAAACAATGGGAAAAGATAACCTGTATATATCTGACCTCTTCTTCCTACTGGGGATGTTATAGGAAGATATCCATGCCTACAAATTTATTAAATAGACAACTAGTCTTTTATTTTCAGGATGTACCCAAAAGATAATTAGCCCTATAATTTTGAGAAGAGGATGTTAAAGGTTGCCTTTCTGCAGCTAGAATAGAGTAAAATTTGGAACCACATCCTAGGACTGGTGAGTCAAATATGAGAAATTAGTCTTTAATCACTTGTTTATATTTGCAGTATCAAATCGCGATTCAATTGACCCTCCTTGATGTTCATTCCAAGACTTCATTTCATATTGGACAAACCTGGGCTGGGTTTTCAACTGGCCCTAGTTCATGTTTGGATTTTTCCCACTCAGCATTATAAATACAGTGTTTTGTGCTTATCAGAATGAAAATTTTTAATTGACAGTGAGCATCCAAGCCAAGGGGAAATATTTAGGCACAGACACACCTATTATATAAGTAAGACACAATAAAAAAAAAAAAAACATGATTGCTCTCTGCATCATCTGGCCTTATCTACAAATTAAATAATAAATATTAAACAAATGTGAACAAGTTTCTACTTCTTGGTTAGCAGTATTCATTTAATTTTAGAGCTGAATGGAATTTAAGATTACCAACCCTGTTATGGGATGAACTGTGTTCCTCCAAAATTCATATGCTAAAAATCATATGTTGAAAACCTCAGAATGTGACTACTGTACTTGCATATAGTGTATTTATAGAGATAATTAAGTTAAAATGAGGTCATTCGGCTGGAACCAAATCCAATATGACTGGTGTCCTTATAAGAAGAGGAGATAAAGACACAGATATCTACGGAGGAAAGGCCATGTGAGGACACAGTGAAAAGGTGGTCATCTAAGGCCATGGAGAGAGGCCTCAGAAGAAATAAATCCTGGTGACACCTTGATTTTGGACTTCCACCCTTTTGTTTTTTGGGGTTTTTTTGGTGACATCACCCAGGCTATAGTACTTCATAATGGCAGTCCAAGCAGACTAATACAAATCTCATCTTCTTGTTCTTTAGTACTGACACTGACGATGTTGCAACTGATGCCCAGAGAGCGCTTTGACTTGGTCAAGTCTCCTAGAAACCAATCCCAATTTTAAATAAAAATCCAAATGCCTGACACAAAAAAACTCAAAGGTGGATGATCTGCTGAATGTTAGAAGAAAAAGCTCATTGTTTGTGAAACCCCAAAGACATTCCTAGTGATTCACAAAGCACCATTTGAAAATCAGTGTATTGGGAAGGCTGCATCTTATACGGACATTAATAGAGAAGCTTGCTAACCTTCGCTTTTGACCTTGGATAATAAGTCAACTATGACTATAAAAATGAACACATATAGGGAAGAAATGTTTTCTGCACTTGATGAAACAAGATACATTGAAATAGGGGCGCCTGGGTGGCACAGCGGTTAAGCGTCTGCCTTCGGCTCAGGGCGTGATCCCGGCGTTATGGGATCGAGCCCCACATCAGGCTCCTCCGCTGTGAGCCTGCTTCTTCCTCTCTCACTCCCCCTGCTTGTGTTCCCTCTCTCGCTGGCTGTCTCTATCTCTGTCAAATAAATAAATAAAATCTTTAAAAAAAAAGATACATTTAAATATACCACTTGAAAATGTAAAAGTAACAAATAAGGAAACTGAAATGTTTTATAACTATTCCAGGAAGAAGAGGGAAAAGAGATGATAGAATAGTGAATTAAGCTAAAGCATTAGCATAGTAGGGTGCTTAATGAATCCAGAAATAGCTAAATAAACATTTATTAGCAGGGGGCAAGTAACGCCAGAAAAAACTAGAAATAGCCAGAAGTCATCGCTTTCGAAGCTCTGGAGCAGAAGTTGGGAGGCATGAGGCAGGAGATTATATATGTATTATCAACACTTCTGTAGCACTGAGGTGTATGTATGTGTATGCAGCTATGCGTGTGTAAGTGTGTGTGAAAGTTGTGAAAAGAAAGTTTTTATGGAACTTACATTCTTTCCATATCCATCAGAGGGAATAGTGAAGTCTGTTAATACACACTAAAAAATATAATCCAAAAAAGAAAACAAGACCAAATATGACAAAAAAAAAATCACTAATCTGTTTCATGCTGACTTCTATTAAGATACAGAGGCCATCAAGCCTGTTCCCAGTCTTCCCTAAAGTTTTTCTAAGGCAGAGAATCAAACTCTAGGCCCATTGGACAAAGTCAATTCAAATCTCCTCCCTGCTATCACTCATGCACTTTCCCCTTCTTCTTGCCTCCCCCCACAATTTTTAAAAACAAATCTTTTTATATACTAGAACGGAATCTGTCTGTCCTCTGAAGGAGAGGACAATAAGTTTCTATAGAATTTCATTCTATGGCTAGAAATTCAATTGTAGACACCTCCATCATTTATTTTACTTCCATGGGCTGTTGAAGAATTGAAACCAAGTGTGTATGTTTGCTTTCCCCCTAAATGTGAAGGTAAAAAAGAATTGGCAATTTTGCTCTCTCAAAAGCAAGTCATAAAGGATGTATTAAATATGATAAGATAACTGGAAAGCTATCTCACCTTTAATTATATTAAGATCGACTAGAAAAAGAAGTGTCTTGAAAATCACATGCCAAAACACCATATAAAATAAAACTTTGATAAATGTTCTGTCATAAATTGATAGAATAGAAAGTACCTGTTATAAGAACATTTGCTTGTCTGGGATAAACTCTGCATACAACATAAATATAGTTGTTACATTTCAGCATCAAAGTCACAATTAAGGATCATAGCTGTATTCCCTCAATCAATGTATAACACATAAAGCCAATACATCTTTCACTTACAAGCCACCTAATTGTAATATTGGAGGAGAATATCTAGGTTAATTTCAGGCTAGGAAACTGAACAGTAATAAATTGATTATGTCCATGTCACAATTAAAGCTATCCATATGCAGTACAAGTTTGGTTCATAAGAGAAGGCCAAAGAACATGTCCTCTCTCTGGTCTTGATACAAAAGGAAAACATGATAAGCATTGTCCTGTCATAATACTCAATATTACAACTGTCTGTATAGTACATTTTCCACAGGGGCATTTCCATTTGGCTCCTTTTTTTTCTGAAGTACTGCCAATTTTGTCAAACTATTTGGAAGTTTTCACTCCATTACTTTCAAAGCTACCAAGTTTACGTGATCCAAATAATTTAGAAATACCTTGTAGCTCCCTGGAAATTGTACACACAAAGTGTGTTTCTGAACTGGTGGAATTCTCTTAAGAGATCACATTTTTTAAAATAAATGTTCAAATAACCAAAGAAAAAGTCCTTACTGTAATCGCTCTCTGAATAGTTAAGTCATCATGACAAAGATAAGTGCCAAAAACACAAACTCCGTATAGTTTAGGTAGCATGAGGGACATTCATGCTGCTCGTTTAGCCACACGTTCTTCTACCGATTCCTATAGAAACTGTGCTCTCATTCTCCAACTGGAAAAATAAAAAACCAAAAAATATTGACTTTTTTTTTTTTTAGAAAAAAGTCTCCATCTCACTACTCAATCACTGAAGAAAACACTCTTAATTTGTTACTAGATATGAAAGTGCAAGGAACTTTTAACTCATCAGATAAAAAGTTTAATGCAGGCTATAGTTGCAGGCTCAGAAAACATGACAATATTGCTTAAGAGAGATTTATGCCCTTTCTGAGTTACTTCCATTGACTTTTTCATGGCTACACACCTGTGTCTCCCGCCGCACCGCACTATTCTGTTTTCTCTTTGGCTACTTCTATTTTCCATCTGCCTGCTACTAACTCAAGCCTTTAATAAATTCTTAATGGGTTTTTAGGGTGACCTTAGCAAACCATGCCTTTGTTTCTTTCAAGTAGTCTCCAGAGGCAGAGGCCAAGGTCAGCTTCTCTATTTCTAACACAAATAGGAAAATAAATTGCTGGTTAAGCTACAAGTAATTTTAGGTGCTGTGCTTCTATCTCTAAAATAATGCTTCAGTGTTGATACCGCTGATTTTTTAAATACCATTAAACTTGATTTCAATGATTGGAGAATAGTATAAATGCATAAAAATTAAATGTCTTACTTAAAAAAGTATTTCTAATCTGAGGATTTAGACAAAGTCTAGAGGGTACCAGGATGGTAATACAGAATACGGCATCCAGTAAGTGCTTATTAAATGTTATTGAATCAGTAATGATTTTACTTTACCTTTTTTTTTTTCTACCAAAAATCTGCTCAGAAAGGAATGAATAATTTTTGGCTGCTAAAAAGCCTGATTCGAGTCTGAGACCACTAAAAATAAGAATATAGAATTTTTTTATGGTCACAAGATAAAGACTATTCATGTAGAAGGAGATGACTTTAAAACCCTGTAAAGAGTGCCTGTTTAATGAGCAAAGAAAAAAAGATATCATTTTTATCAGTAGTTGTTGGAAGAGATCTTAGAACTCTTATTCACTCTTGCACCCAAAATATTACCCCCGTCCACCAGCAGACTGACTGTGGTCATTTGCTCTGTTTGAATACTTTGGAGAAGAAGGAGGTCTCTCCCTGCCATTAGCCCATCCAATCTGAAAAACCAATTTCTTATTTATCAACTGAATTGACTGCATTTATTTTGGTTTTGATCTCAGAGATTTGCCAGTAACTAAATGCCATGAGATCTTTTCACTGAAACTCTTAAGTCAGCCAGTCTCTTGGATCTACTTTTGGAACCTAGCTTGAAAGTTTGCCTTGTTCCCCATCTTACTTTAGGTGAATATTAAATAAATTTACAATATTTTTATTGTAAAATATTTTAAACATGCAGAAAACCCTAAAACAATAAAATTAATAATCAATAGTAACTAATTTTAGTAATCTGCATGTTTTGCCATGTTTACTTCAAATATTAAAACAAAGAAATTCAGAGCAAAATATATCAAAACGATGAAAAATTTCACACTGTTCAATTACCTTGTGTGATCCTTTGCAATCCTATCTCCTTCCTTCTCTCCCCAGAACAAATCATCACCATGAATTTGCCTTGAATCACTGGTTTGCATTTCAGAGTTTTACTCATATGCATATATTTATAAGCAATATAGCAATATTTAACTTTCAAATTCTGTATAAATATCCCACTCCCTTTCTCTCCCTCTCTCTATACATGTATTTATATATAATGTCACATTTTGCAACTTGCTTTATTCTACTTAACTTCTGAGATTTTCTGGGTCAATACATATTGCTCCAGTTAATTCATTTAAACCACTGAATAACAACAACAAAAAATTAAATGCTACAATGAGGAGATCTGTGTACTTGAGAACATGTGGGAGAGTTTCTCTAGGGTGTAAACCTAGATATGAAATTACTTGGCTACAGAAAAGAGGCATCTGCAACAATTAGCACTATAAAGGGACTGGAACAATTTATGCACACACCAATAGCCCCATTGCTCCACTATCTTGATAAGACTTGGTATTATGAAATCTTGTACTTTTTTCTAATCTGATGGGAATTATATTTCTTTGCGGTTTTATTTGCATTTCCCTAATTACCAACAAGACTGAGTGTCTTTGCTTACAGTGCTTGGCCATTCAGCTTTCTCTGTCCATGAATTTCTTGTTTATATACTTTTTCTTTTTCCTCTTGAGTTTCTGATCTGGCTTTACTTTTTTATTTTTATTGTATATATTCTGATACATTTCACTGAAATCTTTCTAACATGTGACTTATAACTTTACATAGTCATACATATATCTTTAGCGCTAATGCAGTCAAATTTATGAATATTATTCTTTATAGTGTGCTTACTGGGTCTAAACAATTTTCCTTGTCATGAGGTCATAAAATAACCTACTTTTTTCTAGAAGTTTTAATATTCTGCCTTTCACGTTTATGTTTTTAACCATCCTGGGACATATCCTTGCGTATATGGGGTAGACCTGGTGTTATTTTTTATCCACAAAAATAAGCTTTGTTACAGTACCATTTAGCAAGTGCCCCAATCTCTCCCATTGATTTATAATGTGACCTCTGCCCTTTGTGATATTTTCATATTACAATGGTTCATTTTGGGACTCTCTATTCTATTCCATGTATTCTATTTAATCCTTGATATAATGCCACATTTTTCACTTATCATTTTAATTGCTATATTTTATGATAAGCCATGGTGTCTGGTAGGGAAAAACCCTCACCACATTCCTCCCTGTGACGGTTAATTTTATGTATCAACTTGACTGGGCCAAGGAGTGCCCAGATTAAACATTATTTTGGGGTGTCTTTGAGAATGTTTCCAGAGGAGATAAACATTTGAATCAATGGACTTAGTAAATTACCTCCTCAGATGAGTGGGCATCATCCCCTCTGTTGAGGGTCTGAATAGAACAAAAAGATGAAATCAGAAGGAATTTGCCCCTTTTGCTTCCTGCCTGCTTGTTGACCTGGAATATGGGTTTTCTCACTGACTCTTCTCCCAGAGCATTTTCAGGTCTTCGGACTAGGACTAGTATTATACCAACATTCCTGGGTTTCCACCTTGCAGGTGGCAGATCATGGGGCCTTTCAGCCTCCATAATTGCATGAGCCAATTCCTTATAATAAATATCTTCCTATGAATATACCCTATGTGTTCTATTTTTCTGGAGAACCCTGACTAACACGCTCTGCTTCAAATTGCCTTAATCGTAACTGGCTTTATGTTCTTCAAAGCACATTTTAGTATTAGTTTGTCCAGCAAAATTCCTCTTGGGGTTTAGATAGAAATTGCATTAAATTCATAGGTTAATAAAGTGGAATTTTTCACATTAAGTGACCCCATACATGACAATTTTATATCTTCTCACTTAAAAAGATTTTTAAAACCTTCTTCAAGAATACCTCATATTTTTTCCCAATAAAAATGTTAAGTACATTTGTTGAATTTATTCCTAGTTATTTAGTGTTTTCTTCTATGGGTACTTAAAAAGAATTTATATCTGAACAAATAGAACATAAAAATTTTAAATATATTTTAGACTAGGCTTGCTAGTTTTCTTGTTCAAACATTCAAATCTAATTTTTTGAGTGCCTGACTTCTCAATTTCATAGAGGTGTGACAAAATATTCCACTACAATTGTGGATTTTTCAAATTTACCTGTGTTCTGTCCAGTGAGAACAGTGAATTTTGGCTCTTTGTTCACTTTTCCTCCCTCGTATCCAGAACGATACTGAGCATATACTAAACACTCAACAAATAATTTTTCACTAAGCAATTGTTTTATATCTCATTGATTTCTATCATTCTAGTTTTTCTTCTACTTATTGACTTTTCTCTTCATTGGTTTTTATTTTCCCCTTTTATTTCCTCTATTGGAATTGATAAAGTACTATATTTTCCCTTCGTTGGTAGGCTGTCAAAGATTACATACAGCTAGAGGCACCTGGGTGGCGCAGTCGTTAAGCGTCTGCCTTCGGCTCAGGGCGTGATCCTGGCGTTATGGGATCGAGCCCCACATCAGGCTCCTCTGCTGGGAGCCTGCTTCTTCCTCTCCCACTCCCCCTGCTTGTGTTCCCTCTCTCGCTGGCTGTCTCTGTCAACTAAATAAATAAAATCTTAAAAAAAAAAAGATTATATACAGCTATTCTTTTGGTAATTATCTTTAATTTTATTTTCAATTTTTATTACGGTAAAATACACATAAAATATACCATCGTAACCATTTTTAGGTTTACAATTCAGTGGTATTAAATACATTCATATTGTTATGCAACCATTATATTCATCCATCTCCAGAATTCTTTCAGCTTGCAAACCTGAAACTCTATACCCATTAAGAAATAACTGCCTATTCCTTCACCTTGCAGCCGCTGTCAACCACCATCCTACTTTCTGTCTCTATGAATTTGGGAACCTCATACAAGTAGAATCATACAGTATTTGTCTTTCTGTGACTGACTCATTTCACTCAATAACTATGTTATTGTCATAACATCATGCTCTTTAATAAAAGATATCCTTGAGTTTTCTAGACAAACTTATTTGAAATCCCTTGTGGTACTGCTCTTATAAATAGTTCCTTTGGGAATAAATTCACGTTTTAAGTATTGATGGGCTGTCTTTAAAGGCATTACATTCACTCGTGTGTTTTGAAATTTTGGTTTGCAAGTTCATTTTGAATATTTAGGTTTTGTTTTCTGGTGTTATTTTCTCTTTCTATGTTCTCTCCACATTAGGAGTATCTGCAATTGCCACTTTCCAAAACCCTTAGGATCCTCAGGTCTTCTAATGGAATCCTGGGCCTCCTTCCCATTGTGATGTTGATAAAATTGCATGTCCAGTTTCGGGGAATGGCTTTGTTCAGTCTTGGTTGGAGCTTATATAGGACTTCAGTTACTGTAGTTCAGCGGCTCATTTATATCCAATGCCACATAGAGTGGCAAGTTTTGTGGGTTTTTTCCTCATAGCATATATTCATAAGCTTCCTGCACAGTCCCTAGATTCAAGCAAGGAAACTTTTTTTTTTTTTTTAAAGATTTTATTTATTTATTCGACAGAGATAGAGACAGCCAGCGAGAGAGGGAACACAGCAGGGGGAGTGGGAGAGGAAGAAGCAGGCTCATAGCGGAGGAGCCTGATGTGGGGCTCGATCCCATAAGGCGGGATCACGCCCTGAGCCGAAGGCAGACGCTTAACCGCTGTGCCATCCAGGCGCCCCTCAAGCAAGGAAACTTCTGCAAGGCCCCAAGCCCCATGGAATACTTTTGGTCTCCCTTCTCCTTCAAAGGTCAAATAAAACCACAACTTACTGCATGAGTTCCTCGGCCAGAAGGTATATGGTCCAGCTACAGTCATCATTTTTAGTTCCTCTTCATTTCAGCTCCATGGAGATTCTTTTTCTTTTGTTTATGTTTTTGTTTTGTTTTTAGCCTCGTTATATATTTTCTTTTTCTGTCTAGTCATAATTTATCTATGTGTTTGAAGCAGAGAGGATACCTTACAGTATTAATTCACGGTGCCATCCTGACCAGAAATCCGTATCATAATTTTGAAAGGCGAGTTCACCTTCCTATTATTTTATTCTAAGTTCCATTTACATTCAAAATTCTTTGGACGTAGTTTTATTTTCAGTTATAAATTTCCCAAACTATGATATTGTCATTCCCAAATTATTTTACTTATTATAGAAAATATCATGAGAATCTTTAGCAAATGCTCTGCCAGTACCCAAATACTTACATTATTCTATTCCTCTACCAGTTACTATAAAATGAAATGATTAAACTTCGGCCTGAGTGAATTCCACAATCAATCAGGAATCTTTATGAAAATCTGCTTTGGAGACATATCAACTTTGTAAGCCCACTTTTATGGCCATTTAAATAGCAAAATAAATACTAGTTTTTACGCCAGGAACTCTGGAAGGCCTCTCTTTCCTAGCATTTCTCCCATCCTCTGCGATTCTTGAAAATTAGCTATAAAGGCTCTTTTACCACCTCTGCATCTTCACTCAACTACCCTCACCAAAAGTATTTATTTGGTTCTAAAGAAGTGATTTGATTTAAAAGAGCAAATTTCCCACAATTATCTGTCATGAGTTTCCATTTTCTCCTGATTATGTTTGCTTTTTCTGTATTTGTCAGTTTATTCTCCTCAGTAAGAAGGAGCGAAGCATAAAAGAATTAAATAGTTAAGATTCCTCCTATCTCTACACAGTGTAGTATCTTCATCCAGTGATATCTTTATCCTTTCTTTAACTCCCCCCCTCATCTTAACCAGACTAAAATCATCCCAATTATCCTTCTGCAATTTTGCCCCTTTTCTATATTTTATACCTACGTTTTATAAATCTGTGCTCGCTCAAGTGTTTCTAATAGAGTGAAGTTAATTACTTTTTATCAAAAACAGGCATGAGAATTCTGAAAGACTCTCTGCAAGTAATTCTTGACCCATGTAACCATATCATGATAAAAAAGAAGTTCCCCAAATCTTGATAACTATTACCTTTTACAGGGGATGGTTTTTACCTTTATTAAATATTTGAGTTAAGGATGTCTAAAAAAATTGAAGAAACATGATCAAATGGCTAAACTTTTGTATACATGATCCCTTGAAGATCTCAAGGGGATTTGTCAAATAGTAATAGTAGTAATAATATCAATATCTAACTTTGTGAGGGACTTACCATGTACCAATGCACTTCATCAAAAAGTTTACATAAATTATCTCATTAAAACCTTAAAACAACTCTTAGGTAGTATAGTGGGTTGAATAGTGTTCCCTCAGAGTTCAAAAATTTCTATTTTTTGGCAAAATTATCCCAAGGCTGTCTCCAAATGCCTAGCTGAACTTGACTGAGTGGAAAACTTTAATTACCAATAAGTATTTCATCAATATAAGAACAAAAATTTTTCCCTGGTTCCTCCCCCTATAGTCATGCGGGCAATGTAGTAAGGACTGAGACTGCTCTGAGTCACAAGATATTTGGAACATTTATTGACCCATAATACATGCTAGCATGATGGGAGCGGGCAGCGTGATTTATCAATCCCACACTAGGAGGTTTTCACAGAAGTCTTTGTGATCCAAACATCCTCTACAGTCTAAAATGAAGTATAACCCTTTCTCCTTCTCTTCACCATAACAACTGTATCTTAACACTTTATGTACTGGCATGAACACGTAAGACCACCAAGCTAACATGGTTTTACCTAGTAATTATAAGGAAGGTGAAAAATCCAAGATCTAACTCTATGAATTTAAACATAGTTTTAAGATGAAAGGTTACAAGATGATGTTGTTTACTGTTTTTAATGATGTAGTTTTGAGATACTTTTGCATATATTTCTCCAAGCCTAATCTCTGTCTCATTTGTGTTTTTGCACTCCACACATACAAACTCTCCAGCCACACACCTGTATATCCCTTCGGTAATACTGAGAATGTTTAAATATTTGAAGTATCCTCCCACTCAGGAGCATACTGGGAAGCATTTATTTTTCTCCTAGATTCAACATGTCCTTGTATTGCTGCGATCTAGACTACCTGATATGTTGATATCACACACTGGGAGTGGGAGCCACTGTCTTTATGTCAGTCTTTGAATTTCTGTCTGAGGATGTGAGCATGCTCTAATTAAACAAAAATGTCTCAGTGAAAACTTTCCACAGAGGAACTTTACTTGTGGAATTTACACTTGAGGTTTTCTTCTTCCTAATCTTCAAAATCTACTGACACTGATATATATTTATGTCAACGATATACCACAAACCCAACTAGACTGTGGACTTCTTATGGTCAAGTACATCCCAAAGTACATTTATATTTTCCATAATATCAAATACAGTGTTAAATACACACTGAAATACGAGTAGGTATTCACTAATTTTAGAAGGCAAATTATATTATTTTTTGGTCTAATGAAGAAGTGGTCTGGTGTTACTTCAAATCAAGGAAAATACTTCATGACCGCTAGACATTTAGGGGAAGAATTTGAAGATAATTTCCTTATCTCTCTGATAAAGCAACCATTTTCTCTTCATTTTGTAATTTAGAAATCCAGAGCAATAGTGTGATTTAAAATACCAACTTAAATGACAGCTCCATCATTCAAATTCTGAGTGCAGATGACTGACATTCTAGTCAGGCTGGGAGAGAGCTCTGCACTTGTTCAACTTGTAAAGGTCTCTGCTAAAGAGATCTTTTATTTAAAAAACTTGAGTGCTGTCAAAATATTTTATGTTCTAATTATTGTTTTAATTATGAAAGTATAAGCATTCAATTGAATTTTGAAAATAATCACTCTTACGTGTACACTCCCTACTTTTCTACAAATTCATTTTTAAAAGTAATCTCTCCACAAGCCAAACCAACATTAGAGATGTCCTATTCATAAAACACCTAAATAACAAGTTTATTGTCTTGATTTCCAAATTTTTGGAACCTGTAAATTAAGTTAGGAATTAAAAAAACAAAAGGAAGCAATAAAAGAGAATGAACTTTGAGTCAGACACAAGTGGATTCTGTTCATGGCTGGTCTACTGACTAGCTCTGAACTTGTAGGCAAAGGACTCTGGACTCTCTTTTTTTCATGGATAAAATAGAGTAATTGATTCTGCTTCATAAGGTGGTTGTGTGAATTGATGTAATAATATATATGCAGTGATTAGTACAGGGCCTGGCACATAATATCTACTCAAAAAATGATAACATCCACAACCCCTGGGAAGAAAGGATAGAGAGGCAGGATGAAGAGGAGAAGGAGAAGTGTGAGGAGAAAGGATTTTCATCTAACATAATTTTCTTCTTTAAAGAAATGGCATAAGTTGGTCTGGTCACAGACAGAGAATTGTGGAGCTCGGTACCTGGCCAGTATTTAGATGTGACTTAATTGACTGGGTGAGTAAATGGAAGAAGAGAAAAGAAAAAAAGAAAAAAGAAAAACTAAACTAAAAGACAAAGAAAAGAAAGAGATAGAAAAAAAAACCAAGTTACTCAGTAAGTCTGAGTGTGTTCAGCCCATGTTGGACAATTAAAGAAGAGGGGATAGAGGGGTGATGGGTATTAAGGAGGGCACGTGTTGTGATGAGCACTGGGTGTCATGCGTAACTGATGAATCGTTGAACACTACATCAAAAACTAATGATGTCCTACACAGTGGCTAACTGAACATTAAAACAAAAAAAAGAAGAAGAAGAAGAAGAAGTACAAGCTACAACCCCGTGGGGCACCGTCAGCACCATCGGTAAATGTTAGCACATGTAGATTTGCTCAAATATAGTTTGAAAGACTGAACCAGAT
The DNA here is from genome assembly GCF_017311325.1 of Ursus maritimus. Lineage (NCBI taxonomy): Eukaryota > Metazoa > Chordata > Mammalia > Carnivora > Ursidae > Ursus > Ursus maritimus. The sequence continues at coordinate 65,564,051 of NW_024426774.1, forward strand.
AATTGTGATTCTAATGCCTCAGAACCATTAACAAATTAAAGCAACTTGTCTCCATTTATAAAGCCGTACGTGCGGTGAGGCAGGTGCACACCTGAGCGCCAGAACCCACCCCCGCTTGCCACAGATGCGCATGGAGTACTTCGATCTTTGCTATCCCATTCCTAAATTCAAGATCTGAAAAAGCCATGGGGAAAAAGTGGTGTTTATGCCTGGGTTTTATTTAATCTATTTTCTTCCAGTTAATAATTGGTATTTGTGAGCCAATAATGCCCTCTATTCTAACCACATAAACATGAATCTAAAGAAAAAAAAAATAGGTCATCCAATAGTGGACTGTAGAAGGTACACTCAAAACACAGTGGTTTAAGAAAAAAGAAAGGAAGAAAGAATGACAGTTATAATTTCTCAGAAACCCAGGTTATTGTGACCATACATTCTCAATGACCACACTGCCCTTAAGCAATTAAGTTGACATACAAGTTGATTATGGCTTTAGATCCTGGAATCTAAATTGATTCTTATTATCTCAGAATATAGAAACACTTACGACTTGAGTAACAGCTGCTTCTCATAGATGATTTTCAAATGAGCTAAACACAGTGAGTTGGGGAAAATAAATTATGAACACATGCAAATACAAATAGAAATTCAGTTCACCAGGTTTTAAATGATGCTTGATTTTCCTGAAATGTTTTTTTTAAATTGTATCTCATTTATTTAATGAATTATTTCTAACTTTTGGAGGTGCTTGCCGTTACATTGATTCGCGTTATATAATTTCATAATGAACATAAGAAAATATTATGTGTTATCAACTACATTATTTAGAACCAGGCTCCTGTTAAGGTAACATAATTCATCCACTTTATTAGGAATGAACCAGTTATTTTGCCACTGTTTTATGCTAAAAAATATTCTTCTAGGCTCACATTTAAGTGCATACATTTTTTAAAATGGCAATTCACATAGAGATAGTTGGATAGGAAATTTCAGAGTGTGTTCTGTAGAGCATATATGGATTCTCCTACAGACACAAACTCTTGACTATAATAAATGTAAACAAACTATCCAATTCACTACTGATGTATGCCTTTACACCACTGCCAATCTGATGTCCTTTAGAGTCTTTGGATTTGAGATTTTGCTTTCACTTTCAATTATTAGTTTCACCAAGATTTCTGAGGACTAACTAGGAGGCATGCACTGTGCTAGCTCCTGGTGCTACTAAGAGGAGTAAGACAAAATTTGCCCTCAGAAACTTACAGTTTAGTCACGGACTCTAGAAAAGCAAAGAAGGAAATAAGTCATGCTTGCAGTGATAGAAGTCTGAACACAAAAGGAAGCAGAAAGGTATTTCCCATATGTAAGCCGACGGGGAGAATGGGAAGGGCATGCCAGAGGAGCTGCGTTACGAAAATAAAAGAAAATGACGAATTTGGAGAATTTCAAGAGGTTGTGTTTGCCTTCAGAATGGGATGCCAGAGAGTATGATGTAATGGGAAGTTGGAAACAGTAAGCAAGACGAGGCCATGGATGGCTTTATATGCCATGCTACAAAGTTTATAGTCTTAAAAAGTTTTGAACAGGGGAGTGATCACCTTACTTATTTGTTAAAAAGCTCCCTCTAGTGGCAGTGGAGAATTTGTGTTGAGGAGGTAGAGGACCGAAGAAGGGCACATGAGTGATAGAACATTGAAGAATCCAGGGGAGAAAAGGTAAAAGCCTGGAAATTAAGCACTAGCTGTAGGAATGCCAACAGAAAACAGGTAAGAGAAAGGCAGAGTACAGACATCTAGGATGAAACCTGAGTTTAGAGCTTACAGATTGGGTGGGGGCTTAGGACACTCACAGAAACAGGGAAAAATAAAACAAACTCTAAGAGTGTGGAGGAAAATCTTTTCAATTTTGACTTCTTGAATTTGAGATTCCTGTAGAATATCCCACAGACAATTAGATATATGGAAGTAACTGAACCTCTGAAATTATTTCTGTGATGGTGTATACCTCCGGGAAGCAGATACAGGTAATGGTTAAGAAGCTCTCTCAAGTTTACCCTTAAACAAAACAAAAGTCAAATCTAAATGAAAGCTTCTGAGAACAATTCTGACACCCAGAAGGCAGTTAAGCTTGTCCACCAGAAAGAAAACAAAGGCACTGGCAAGAGCTAAATTGCAGTCAGCTCAGGGTCAAACTGAGTCAGATCCCAGCTCCAGTATTTACCAACTGTATGAGGTTCTGCAGTTGACCCAGCCTCAAGTACTTTGTAAAGTAAGGCTAGTGATATTAAGCTCAGATTTGTTGAAATAGATATTTTAGATCATGTATATAAAGTACCAGCATAGAGCCTTCACCTGCCTAAAAAAAAATACTGTCTAAATTTAATCACTGTGATTAGTTCACGATCTTAGTCCAGTGGTTTGCTTCCTGATGAAGGCCACCTACAGGACACACACATCTTTCACACAGTATCTGGCAGGTTCACAACTGTGGAAGGTAAAAGTGGAGCCATGACTAGATGAATGATACGAACAGGTAGTTGACAGATGGCTCTTTGTTCCCACAGTTTCTACTTTTGAGCTTTTCATAGAACTCGGATCGCTTTGTTTAAGCTCCAAAAAGATGGAAGAATGATTTGCTCCTCGACACCAACCAAAAGCATTTTGAATCTGCATTGTCATCCTTCATCCTTCTCCTTGACGTAAATGAAAGCATTATTGCAGAGATTTATGTGGTATTCTTGAATACTTCTCTAACTAGGGATTTTATCATTCCTCCCCCCAGCCATCTAGGGTGGGAACCACTTCAATCAGAATTTTACACAGAGCCTCTCTAAACAACTCTTCTCAAAAAAAAAAAAAAAAGGACTGTGTGGAAGTAAAGGGAAGAATGAGACTTGGAAGCTCAGCTGAAGCAAGCCCATTATCTAAGTTCTGGAATGTACCACTGAGACTTCCTCAAAAAAAGAGCACAGACAGTAGTTCTCCTGCTACTTAGTCTTGATATTCTGTCCTCCAGCTGGCTGTGCCCTTGGAAAAAAGTACAGAAAACAGAAGGATCTTTATCTGCCTTTCATGCTTGACCCAAAAGAGAATTGTGTGGCATATAGGGTGTGGGATGGAGTTCAAAGAGGTCAGTTGGATAATTTTTAAAGCCTTAGTTCCAACAAATCTATGCTGTGTATAAACACTTCACTAATTTACCTAGCCCCCTGAATGTCTTTATAACCAAATGATTCTAAACAAGTTTGTCTAGGAGGAAATATATGAATCACATTCCCTTTAATACCAAAAAACTGAAAAATCTGGATAATTTCTTCTCTACAAACCCTCGCTTACTATAATCATGGTGCAGTGGTAAACCATAAATCTAGTTTTTGGTCTTTGTTGGGAGGTGACTTTATAACAATATGTTCTAGAACCCACTTCCTGGAGTTCTTAGAATGATTTCTTCAGATCTTCTGACTCCTATTTGCAGTAACTGTTGAAGAAACACTTCTGAAGTTTAGACCCTTTCTAAATAACAATCTGTTGTCCACTTATAAGAAACACCAGTTTTGAGGACACCAAAAGAAGTTCCAGAGGAAGCATATGGACATCAGGAAATTATGCTGCCTTTTGATCATGAACAAGTCATCTGCAAGGGTCCCTTGAGAGATGAGATTGGCCCAGGACTTCATTTTCAAAGAGAATTGATGGAGCATTAAAGCCAAAAGCATCTGGGACCAACTAGACAACCCAATCAGCTTATCTTTGCATGAACTATGACAGACACTAAATGTAACTCCAAAAAACATCAGAGCAATTGCCTGTGGATTCTGCCAAAAGAGAAAATGCTGCCAGTGAAAAAGAGCATTCCTGGCTTAGCAGTTGGAGCTCCAAACTGTTTTTTTATAATGAGCAAAAATAGAAGCACAAACAAATGGTGGTCAGCAATAGTTTGGGGAGCATAAAGTGAAAATATTCAATAAAATGTATTTGCTAGTCATATTATAAATCTTCCTTTGCCTACTTGGCTGTTCACATCCAACTGTAATGCTTCTCTATTAGTCAGTATATCCTATTCAATTACTCAATTTTTATCTAACATGTTTTCTTTAAGAGTCAAGGGAAGATAGTGATTAGGGAAAAGTGGTATGTGTCAGATGCTTTAGAGACATTAAATTCTTTACTCTCTGTTTTTACTTCAACAAGAAAACTCAATGATCTCTTCAAAAAGAGAAATCTGGAAACCAAAATGGTAAAAAAAAATTTAAAGCCAGTCAGAGCCACAGTCTTGGAAAGGATGTTAGAGGTCCTTCCATGGCATTTCCCATTCAAGTCAGAGTATACCAAATTCTCCTTGCACATTTGTAGACATGGGGACTCCCCTAGCTATAGGCTTGTTCATACCATCATTGCAGAGCTGTCTTTATTAGAAAGCATTTCTCAAATATTTCCTGCTAACTTCCATGCACCCATTCTAACTCTGCTATATGATGAAATAAAGACCAGGGGTGCTTTTTCTTCCCCATCATCCCCTCATTTCAACTATGAGGTGACAAGAACTATGGGTTCCCAACTTTTCTTTTTTCCTAGACAAATCTTCAATTTGTACAATCATACCTTGGGTAACTCTTGACTCTAACATCTCATTCAGCTCCCTTTCCATATCTGAGGATTTAGCAAGGGCTCAGGCACAGGAGGACATGCTCAGAAAACTGATCTAATAAACAGGATGAAAAAGTTCAGGTGCAGTCTGCTAAAGTTGATTGTTTTTGTTGTTTGGTTGACTGTCTTAAAGTGCTGTGCCTTATGTCTACTAGGATATACCAATCTTCTGTGCAAACTTGAGAGTATTTTGAGGGGCTTTTCTAGACACGTGGTGGCTTCTTCCCATTTTTATAACACCCTAAACATGCCCAACACTTTCCCTGTATTCATACCAACATCACCCTGGAACAAGCCATCCTCACTCCAAGATCATTTTCACTTCATTCTAACCCCAATCCAACCTTATTCCAACCTCTTACCTTGCATTTGGAAAGGCTTTTTCAGGAATCATTTGATCCCTTTTAGTAAACTCTACATCTTTAAGGCAGAGCAAATAATATAATGTCTTTTTGTACTAAAACATGTATAAATTTTATCTTTTGGTTATAATGCATCTGAAATGGTACAATACACAATCATAAGATATGGAATTGAGATGTGAACTCAACATTGCAAACGTAGTAAGATCAGCACAGAAAATAATATGTGACCATTATTTCATTTCTGGGCTTACGGTTTTGATTCCTATTAAATCACTTGAGAAGAATAGCACATCAAGTTTTCAGGTATAGCTAGGAGAGGAAGTTTCAACAGAGAATGAAAGAGAAACATAAAGAAGAACACTAAATATCTGGAGTAGAAAGAGCAGAAGTTCTACTAAACAGGTGGCTGAGAGCACTGAGAAAAGCCTCACTGGATCCAGTGTTCGTTAAAGTTAACTCCGTTGATGACCAAGGTAAAACCTCCATTCAGCAGCCCTTGAGCTTCTTGGAGAGAAAGATGATAATTTCCACATTCTTGAATGACGACATACCTCTCCATTGGTGAAAGCTTGAGAATCTAGTGACAGGAGAGGAAACATGCCCATCTTTCACTCTCGTAGGCCCCTGGCTATTACTGGGTCACACACAAAAACTATTTGAATAATATGAACTATGTTCATTAATTTTTAAGAATCTTGTTTCATTCAGGTTGCTCTTTCCTTTTTACTAGCTTCTGATGTGGAAAGGCCTTAAGGATGGAGAAGTAAAGGTAGAGGAGGTTCTGAGGACTTACATTCAGGAACTAAGAGTTCATAATCAAGGCAAGATTAAAAAGCAGAAGTATGAAGTGCTATAGGCTATGGATTTAAACCCCAGATTTATCAAGCAACAGAAGCCAAAGTATCAGATTGGATTGATTTGACAGTGGAGACACTTCGTAAAAATTATCATTCAAAAGCCTAGTCCAACTCTCCTTGAATTGCCTTAGTTTGTTACATTTCAAATCCTTAATAACTGTCATGTAGCTTATTCCATCAATAGAATACTTAAGATTAATACCTGGTTCCAGGAATTAGATCTTACCAACAACAGTAATAAACACAGGAGGGACACTGCCTCATCATTGTGAGGGAAAAATAGAAAGAAAAATGCTGTCTTGTACGGATGCCTTGTTTTTCATTGAGATGTGAATTTGTTTATATGCACAACTTCCAACAGGGGTCATTGTATCTGCAGTGGTAGAAAATAGAAAATAGAAAGGTCAATCTTCTCTACTTTCTATTTCTGAAAGCGCTGTTCAGACTGCTGTGAAGGCTTACTTCCTGGTTACTTCTAGATACTCAGAACTGAGCTGTGTGTCTGTGTCAAGCATGGTGTGATGTGATGTGACATGATGAGAGAGGCTGACCCTGTGATGTGACATGATGCCATGGCCCATCACTCGGAGATGCACTTAATGATACATACATGCCTCCTGCATTCCATGATCCAGCCAGCAAAAGAGCAGAGTCAAATGTCACTGAGATTTGCAATCTCTGTGATAAATAAACAAGGAAGGGGAGGAGAGTGTTGTAGGAATGATTTACTCAAAGCTTAATACACAGAGAATCACCACCACCAGGAAGCAGCCATGCAAATTAGCAGGCAAGGAAAATGGTGGACCTGAAGCTCTGCAGCGTGGCTGGTGACAATAGCATAAGACCTTTGCCCTCCTGCCATTCTTTAACTGCATAGCACGTGTGCAGGGCATGTTTATGTGCAGAGATAATATTTGTGGAATCCTTGAGCGCTGCACCTGGGGATTTCCTAGCTCGTGGATTCCTAGGGGATTTAAGATGTCTTAAATAACATTTTAAGAGCTTTCATTTCAGATCTGCTTGCAGGGTGGTTTCAGTTAAGGGCCACGTCTCAAAAATTATAATTTGCCCTCAGTGCTACACTTCATTGAAAGAGAGTCCTGAATTCATTGCTGCCTTGGTGACACAAATGTCTTCTCCCAAGCCAAAAGATTTTTGTGGGAATCAAAGCTGGATGATGCAGAGGTCTATGACTTGAGAGCAACTGAGCTGATTCAATTTTGTTAGTGTGATCTACCTCCAAGAACCTTATAAAGTCCCAGCCAAAAGCATCACAGATAAAAGGGATGATTTTTTTTTCTTTTTTTTCTGCCAAGTCTGGTTGGTAGTACTGGCAAGACCAATTGATGAATGCCAATTAAAAAAAAAAAATAGTCCTTTGTTTCCCCCACAGAAATTTACTATTTGTATCACATCACCACACCTGTTTATTCTCCTTGTCCTTTGAGGTTTCTAGAATGTCCTATTTGAACTTGATTTTGATTCATCTTACTGCTTAAGAGTTTCAAAATACATTTCCCTCCATTAGGCCATATTCTCATAGGATTCTGGCAAATGGAGAGGTGTGTTGCCCCTTTCCCAAGCTGAATTTTTATTTATTTTTTTATTTGAATATAGTTGACACACAATGTTACATTAGCTTTACCTGTACAACCTAGTCACTCAACAAGTTTATGCATTATGTATGTTTAATACATGTAATACACATGCTATGGTCACCACAAGTTTAGCAACCATCTGTTCCCAAACACAGCTACTAGAGTATCGTTGAATATATTCCCTATGCTGTGTCTTTTATTCCCATGACTTATTCATTCCATAAGCCAAGCTGCACTTTTTACCTTGAGAATTTTAGATACAGACAATTGGCCTATTGATAGTGGCTTCCCATCATTTCAGGAGAGCTGATTAAAAAACAAACAAACAAAACTTCATCTAGATTATCATTATGCACAAATACTTTCAGTGGTCTATTTTGCGTGTCCTCCACTTCATAAAATTCAAAAATCTCTCAAAGGGTAATATTTTAGAACCATGCATCTGAGCATCATACATTTCATATCATTGTTCTCTGGTTGAAACTCCTATTCCAACTTGTCTGTAGGTCACCCCAGGGTTGTGATGGTTGCAGTAGCTACCAAAGGCATATCTAATCATACCCCAAATACAGCTGAGACATTGTGCATTGTGAAGTAATAGTAAATAAACTCTCTTTTTTTTTTTTTTTTTTACTTCTAAGGACAGATATACTCTTGTAATAAGGACGGAAGAATAGTAGACTCAATTGATTTCTTCATATTAATTATGTGTGACTATTTCTTTTAGAAAATTACTTTAGGCTTGCTTCATTGATCAAGACTCTCAGAAAAAATGTACAAAGCAGCCTGTTCTGTGTGCTCCCTCCAATAATGAAATAACAAAAGCCCCATAGTAGATAAACAGTGAAGTTTCCCAAATATTCTGTAAAGTCAAACTACGAATTCCTTCTAGCTTCCTCTTGGATCACAGATTTTAAGATAGATCATTTCTCCATAGGAATCAAACACAGTAGGATCAGCACAGTTGGTAAATGTCTCCAAAATAGGAAAGCAAATGAGAGATGACAATAAATATAAAATTAGAGGTGTCCTGCTGGATCATCAAAGCATTCCTTTTAGCTTAAGAATTACTGACATCCCAAACCACTGCAGTGACTATCTGCCGCCGTCTACCTTGATCATCTCTTCACACAAATAGTATTTTCACTTTAAAAGTTATATATGCACAGCAAGCCCATGGAAAACTTAGCAATGTGCACAGCTTTAAAAGGAAAATGCCAAGCTTCCGTTTTCTCTTCAGTGGTTATATTGAAGATAAAGTGTGTTGAATGATTCACTGGGCTTTTGATTCCAGTCGGAGGGTTGGCCCTTGCCAAGACTGATGAAGTATATCTTCTATTAACTACCATAGCACTTTGTAAGAGATAGACCCAAACTTCAGTTCAGAAAAATCATATTTATATTTCACCAGGTAATAAGGGTAAGAGACTCCCTTGGATCCCTAGATGTCTGTGGAATATTCTTTTGTTTTGTTTTGTTTTTTCTCTAGGAAGAAGGTGGCTGTGATAATACGGTACTCATAAAGGGTATAGATATAAAAACTAAGGTTCTTAAAATATAAGTAATTGATTCAGTGAGCAATTAGTGGAGCTGGCTGGGATTTATCTGCAAAGCAATTTTTTTTTTAAGAGTAAATCATTCTGCCCCTCCCCCAGGTGTTAAAACATTAAACATACTTAAGTGGGCATCATGAAATCTGGGTCTAAATCCACGTTCTAATGAAAGCAGAAAGGCACATGATAATTGAGCTTAAGACTTCATTCCTTACCCATAAAATGTAAAACATCATCATACCTACGTTAGAGGGAAAGATAAAATACTTTAATGTACATAAAAATTCTTGACAACCAACATACGAATATTTCCAGCCATTATTCTTTATGGACCTTCACTTTGTCATTTATAAATTGAAACAACTATATTAGATAACCGATATTCTACCTTTGATTAAGCAATTTCATTTCTGTCCTCCTTTGAGTAGCTTTGGTCCCTGTGCCTAATCCAGTGATAACCCAAAGAAAAGCCTGACTCTAAAAATATCATTAATACCAAGTAAAGTTCAGCAAATAGAAATGGCATGCAGCAAATCAAGGCCATCATACCAGCAATGAACAGCTGCTTTCAGAAATGGCTGTGGCATTCGTTATTTTCTTTATTAATTCATTCAGCAAATTTTATTTAGTATCTACTCCATGTCAGTCTTACTAACGAGGTAGTAAAAAAAATTTCCACTTTCATTTACTTTACATTCTAGCAGAGAAAAATGTTAAGTAAACAAATAAGAATATAATCTTGGATAAGGATAATAGTTGTAGAGATATTTAGAAAACAGCAGGACAAAGAAAAAGAGAATGATTGGGCCTTTATTCAAACTTGTGAACAAGCAAGGGGTATCAGAGAAGGTAAAATCTGAGCATAGAACAAAATGAAATGAGCAGGGAGCCATTTGAAAATCTAGAGGTAAAGCATTTGGGGCAAAGCAAATATCAAGCAGAAAAGTCACTGTGTCTGAATAAGATTGGTGTGCTCGGGAAAAGAGCAGGAAGACAGTGTGGCTGGAGAGGAAGAGCTGGGGAGAAGGTTGGGAGACAAGGCTGTTGCAATGCACAAGGACCATTCAGGGCAGGCCTTGTAGACCATGCTTCCTGTTTAGGAGTGGGAATCTTCTGTTACTGTGGTCTTCATCCAAAAGACCTTCTTTGAGCACAGAAATGACATACAAGGATTAAGATTTCAAAAGTCCACTGGCTGCTATGTGGAGAAAAGCCTGAAGAGAAAGCAAGAACAGAAGCAAGGAGAGCAGGAAGGAGACTACTGCAAAAGCCCAGATGAGGAATGGTGGTTTGAACCAGAGTGGCAGTGTTCAATGGCTGGCTGGGCGTGGATGATGGTGACTTATTAAAGTGCTGGCCACAGAGTGAGAATAAACGAGAAAATCAGAGAATGATTCCACAATTACCACTTATCAAGGTGGGGTATGGAGGAACGACACCTGACCAAGATGCTAATGTCCACCTGTCTGTACTGCCATTGGTGCTCCTTCTCTCCTGATGTTAGCTCAGATCACCTCAGGTCTCTTGCTTATCTGCTGGGCTTTCTCAAAATTTCACTTTGATATCTTTCATATATGAAGCCATGATCAGACCTGATGTTGAACAGGAAGAGGCAGCATAGAAAAAAATGCCCTGGAGGCACAGAAACAGTCATTGTATTCCAACATATAGAAAACACTCTCAAAGTTGACCAAAAGGGAAAAATCAATCAAAAGGAATTAAGCATCTACTGTAAGAGCACCTACTGTATGCTTTACCTTGTTTTAGGTGTCACCAGAAATGTAATAATAGGATCAAATGTTAACTGCTCAGAAATTAAAACTGAGTTGGAAAGCCAAACAGTATGAATAATACAAATGCAAACAAAATTTAAAATTACCAAATAAAAACTTAAATATTTAAATAGTGTAGGAAAAGTTATCGGAGTTCCTACCTAGCACAATGATTGGCATATAGTACTTCTAATAATTTTTAAAATTATCAATAAATTAATTAGTTAATTTACTAATAGAATCAAATTAATTTAGATTGGTATTATGTGAGGGGGGACTTAAAAAAATTAAATTTATACAGTAAATTATTCTGTGCAAAAAAAAAACACACATAAAAATGTATAAAATAGGCCAATGATTGGAATAATGCTGTCCAGAAAGATCATCCTGCTATTTAATTAAAGAAACAATATGCAGGGACGCCTGGGTGGCTCAGTCAGTTAAGGGTCCAACTTTTGATTTCCTCTCAGGTCATGATCTCAGGGTCATGAGATTGAACCCCATATCTCCCTATGCTCTGCCCCTCCTCCCTGCTCTCTCTAAAAAAAAAAAAAAAGAAAAAAAAAAAAGAAAGAAAGAAAGAAAGAAAGAAAAGAAAAAAGAACAATATGCAAGAACAGTCTTTTGCTCATTCTATCCTTACACCACATCATCAGCATATAAAGCTTTATCTTTTCCAGTCAGTTCATCTCCTCTCATTAGACAGATGTTCCATGAAAGGAGAAAAGACGCTGCTGGGATTTCTGTAAGCAGAGAGACAGAGCAGCACGCTCCGGCCTCCTCTCGCCTACTGAGCCTTGGTGCCACCCAACCTACAGAAGCGTGGGCCCCTCTGCTGACAGTTGCAGGCAGGTAGAGAGGTCAGTTCACCCTGAGTCTCCCTGTGAGGGTGTAGACCATTCTATCTTATTGGAAATTTTGAATATTCAAGACCCTCTGAGATAAAAGCAGAAAACTTATTTCCTGGAGAAGCATTACTTGCTTCTTCGATCCTTGGTATCTCTTCTATTGCCTAAAAGAGAGAAGTCAAAGCTATTTACCAGATTGTCAACTTTCTCTCTAAACTGATTTTATCTTTGCCCTCAACTTTAAATCAGATAACAGAAGAAATGGACCACAAGTGGATTGGCTTAAAGGTGAACACAGAAACAAAATGGCTTAGCTGACAGGAGGAATTCACCCACATAATCTGTGCTACCCAGCACACTACAATTTTAAAGTAGATCCATTGTCACTTATGCAAACAGCAGGGGTTTCTGAGACTTTCCATGAAAAGGCAGGGCACACTCCACATTTCTCTCCCTTTTTTGCCATCATACCATAACAGGCTGTTAATATCAATCTAATGAAAAAAGAGACTGGCTTCCCTGTCTGTCTACTTTCATTCCTTCAGATGGAGTGACTTATCTCCAAGGAAAGCCCCCAAACAGTGTCCTTCCTTGTGGGACCCATCAGCGAGCCTTACATTCTTTCCCATTTACAAGCTTAGAATCTATATTTAATCTCCACAGTACAATTGAGCAGCTTGGGGAAATTCACAGGTTTATCAAAAGGAAAGCAAAAAGCTGAAGAAAATACTTTTCACACATCAGATGGACAATTTTACTTTCTCTGAATGACCATCAACAGAAAACTTATCTTCCAGATGGTCAAATCAGACCTTGTTCTCCTTTATTTGCTAGGACGGTCACTTTACTCAGACATCTCCACTCCTCTACTTGCCGTGACAAACCATCCTTAGTTTTTGCACCAGAGGCTTTCCCTTTATTCATGGAAAGACCCAGCTGTGATCTCTAAAGGCATTTTAAGTCATGTCTTTGCTGGCATATTTTTTCTTCCTCCTTAATGGTTGAAAGTTAGGAATGCTCTTGCCTGCATGTACAGAGGCCTCTCCAAGCAGTCGGACAATATTCCAGGATAGTGAGAAAGCCTTCAAATCAGCTTTCTCTTCACCTCTTGACAGCCAGGACCAGAAAGAGGATGTCTGCCTCCCTGGGATGGTTAAGTGGCGTGAGCGGGTACTCGACTGTTAGAGCAGAGCTGGCTTCTCTCAAACACGTTCTCAGAGCAGAGAGATAAAGGACATGGGGAACTGACCCCAAACAGAAGAAAAGTAAAAAATTCATAATGTTCCACAGTGATTTTTCTAGCACTCAAGTCCTGCTTAGAAACACACACACATTCACACATACATACTCCCACATTCCCCACCCAATGCAAATTTGATTCAAATGCATTATAAAGGTTGCAAGTTCTCCAAAATGAGATATGCTTTTTAAAACTGGTTGAAAAAAAAAAAAAAGCAGCATCCTACTTTTTTCATGGTGCAAAATCACTCTTAAGACATTTATTGGCAGGTGGTACAAGTATTGTTAAAGAAAAATCTCTCAGGACCACATGAACAGGCAGACGTTGATTTTATTACAATACCACCAAAAACCAGCAATAGGAGAATGAGCATAGATACTCAGCTTTGCTGATACAAAAGGTAGGAGGTTTTTAAGTGTGGGGGTGAGCTAGTAGAAAAGTACTGGAGCTTGTGGCGAGAGGTTGATCAATGGGATATTTCTTGTTATTGTAACATTGAGTTGTTACTGAGTTAGCAACTTCTCTGTGATTATGTCATCTGTGTTTGCTAACTGGTGCCCACTGAAGATAGGCTCCTGACATCCAGAGACTGGAAGATGGGGTACTGTCGCTCTCTGTGTTTACATTTCAAAGAGATAGTTCCTAGGTCCTTGAGAAAGACTTTTCCTGGGTTATAAACTTCCAAGAGGCTGAAGAGAAGATTCACATCTCCAAGGAGCGAAGAAAGAATTTACAATGGCAAGTGTTCTAAAGTATTTTTGACCACCTGAAAACTTGACTACTAATAGACTCCTATCAATGTGATCAATAATGCAGTTGATTAACACATACTTTGTATGATACATATATTACATACTATCTTCTTACAACAAAGTAAGCTAGAGAAAAGAAAATGTTATTAAGAAACTCATAAGGAAAAGAAACCACATTTACAGTACTGAACCATATTACCCAAAAATATCTGTGTATAAGTGAACCCGTGCACTTCAAACCCATGTTGTTCAGTGGTCAACTATACACATATTTTCTCTCAATTTGTGGATTCATATGTCAGAATTATTTCTTATCAAATCAGATTCTATAGGAGAAATACTGTAGACGTTAAAGCATTGATTTTAATAGGCGATGTATTAGTTATCAAAATCAGGAGTTTCTCTCTCTCTGTTTCTCAATCTTTCTCTCTTCACATATATATGTATACACACACACACACATTTCAATAAACAGTCTTTGATTAGCTATAAAAAACTTGAGTTCTTGACACCTCATATGCCCAGTATCAACAAGAAATGAAATAAAGCTCAAAGGTCCATAATGAGGTTAGAAGTCTCAAAAGAGGAGCCACACTAAGAGAACGCTGCTCCTTCCCAGACTTCATCTTTACCAGCCTATTAGGTTCTTAGAAGTTGTAGAGAATTGTTACCACCAAACAGCCAGGACCTTTTGTTTCCATTTAGAGAACAAAATTCTCTGTCTTAAGATGATTATGCAAAGTGGTCTAACTGCTAAATAACTCTGAAAAGGAATTTTAAAAGGCCAGAAATATAAAGAGAAAAACTCTAGAAAAACTTTCTAGAGTATGAAAAGCACATTGAGACATTATCTGGGTGATCTTTCCCTAAGGAGCGTAAATACCTATACAAAGACATTAACTTTCTGTGCAGAGAAGCAGGGCAAATTTCTTAATCTTCTGAGAGCCATCATTTCCTCATTTGTGAAATCAGGAAAATAACATCTACCTTTTTGGGTGATTTAATGAGATCACATATGTTAAGTACCTGTCCAAAAGTGGAGGCTTAAGAAGGGTAGCTTTTCTATTCACATGGCAATTCTAACTTTAAGATTCTATAATCACTTATAATTGAAAAAAATTTTAAACATATTAAATACTTTATTGCATTCCTAAACCCAATCTGCTGGACACATAGAACTTTGTTGGTGGCTTGAGATCATTGGCATGATCTAAGAATGATGCCACTAAGATGTCTGAAAATCCTACAGGATATTTGCCTAACATCACAGTTCATAGCTCTGTCCACAAGTTTGAAGTGGCCAGAAATCTAAGCTCCATATCTAGTAACCACAAATTTCCTTAGTTCTGATGCTACATTTACAAATTAATAAGGGAAGGTATATTTCATTCAAAGGCCTGAATAGCAAAATAGAGTTTATTCGGATAACTCTAGTACAAGATAAAAAGTGACCTACACTGGGAATAGAGAAACAATCATGTAGAAATAATTACAGTCCCAAAAAGAATCTCAAATCCTGAGTTTTAATAAAAATGTGGGTCAACCTGGGAAATAAGAGATAGCCAGGGGCAAGCAATATTGTTCAGCATATAAGGTTAACAGAGAAAAAACAGAGGGCATAGGCAAAGGGTCTGAGTTAATGGCAGATGATTTCAACCCTCCAGAAAGCCTTTCAGACAAGAAATTCATAGCTAGAGGGACAATGTACCAGAGGAATTTAAAGCTCATCTTAGACTCAAATGCTAAAGCCCTCCAAAATATGTATTTAGAGCTAAAGCTTGGGCAACTAGAAATTTATTAGTTTGAAGAAGAAATCAAAGTGGCCTAAATGACATCAGAATTAAAGTAGATATCACAGCAGACAAAACAAATTAATCCCATAATCAGGTTTCACATAAAGGTACTTGGTTGGGAAGAGGGTAAGGGATCCTCCCACCGCCTAATGCCAAGACTGACAGCGCCATGGAGAAAGGGGAGCATGGAGTTCACATTCCAGTGGGAGGCAAGAGATAATACATTACTAAGAGTTTTGTGTTTTCCAGTTGCCAGAGAAGAGGGCAGGGGGATTCAGATCAAGGTTAAAGGAGAAGACCATTCTCTGTAGATTGCAATAGGTCAACGCTCTCTGATTCCCTATCAGGAATGGGTTTAATTGTTTTTGGAAGCTAGGGGCAAAATAACTGATGCAATTATAAATAATGGGATACGCCATACTTACCTAGAGCTCTGTATTAAAAATGAGTCATATTAAAGCAACTTTGTATTAAAAACAACTTGAAGAAATCATTAAAAATAACGACAATTAGCATATACGTTACAATGGGTGCTTGGAGGCGAGCATAGAAACATCAGCAAGCAAATGCTTGATTGGATTTCATGCTGGAGGAAGTTAGGGGAAAAAATGAAATCGTGAATAGTTTAAATGTTCAGGCTATGATTTATAATAATTAGAGAGAAGGCAAGCTCTCAGTGCTTAGAGTATGAGTATTTTCATCTTCTCTAATCTGCAAAGTGTTTTTCAGAGAGAATAAGTAATTCGAGCACTCATTGGTAAAGTCTTTTACATTATTCAGGGAAGATTCTCAACCAATCAACAATTATTTCTAAAACACTGTTTATGTGCCTCGTGCCAAGATAAATACTATGAAAGGTAAAAGAGAATTGTGAGATACTGACTGCTGCCTTTGTATTGCTCATAGTCTAGCTGGGAAGTCAAAATTGGTGTTATGAAATTATTGAAATGCATGAACAGATAACAAACTCTACTGTGTAACATCAAACCAGAGGGAACTGTAAACAGGGAGTGCTCAGCGGAGATAACGGTAGACAAGGAGGAGACCAACTTCCACTGAGGGGGTAGATTTTGACTTTGGTGTTGTCGGCAGAAATGTTCTGGGCTAAGTTAGCTAGAAATATCTTGTGAAGAGAGATGACATGTTAACAAGGCCATAGCCAAAAAGGAATGTTATGAAAATTGTATTCTTCTAACAACAGACATTCTTGAAAAGGCAAATCTATGAGACAATAAAAAGATCAGTGGTTATGGGAGGTCAGTGGAGAGATAAATAGGCTGAGCACAGAGGATTTTTTAGGGAAGTGATAATACTCTGCATGTTATTATAATGATAGACACATGTCACTATACATTTTTTTCCAAACCCATACAATGTACATCACCAAGAGTGAACCCTACGGTAAACTATAGGACTGAGGTAATCATTATGGGTTAACACAGGATCATCCTTCATAAAAAAACTATTATTTTGGGGTGCCTGGATGGCTCAGTCAGTTAAGTGTCTGACTCTTGGTTTCAGCTCAGGTCATGATCTCAGGGTCATGAGATCAAGCCCTGTATCCGGCTCCACACTCAATGTGGTGTCTGGTTGAGATTCTTTCCACCTTCCTCTCCCTCCTCTCTGCTCTTCCCCCCACTCATGCTCTCTCTAAAATAAATAAATGAATAAAATCTTAAGACAGTATCATATTGGTGAGTGATGTTGATAATGGGTGAAGCTATGAATGTGTAAGGGCAGAGGATATATGGGAAATCTCTGAACCTACTTCTCAATTTTGCTTTGGACCCAAAAGTACACTAAAATATTTTAAAAATTTTTCAAACAGAATATGTTGGCAAACAGTTTCCATTCTGCTATAGAAATCATTAGGGAAAAATGCACTCTCAGTATTAAAAAAATCAACCTGTGGGTAAAATATATTTAGTGCAAATAATGTGTCCAAAACAAACATTCTCTAGAATCTCTACTTCATCTTCACTTCCATCTTAGTTTTCTTAAATCAGGAAAGAAAGAACCGTTACAGTGCTCAGTATCATTGTGAAGGCTTTTTCTAAACATGTTCCCCTTGAGCTTTACGGGGAAGGTTTCTGGACCATTGCCTTTTGCAGATTTATAAGTTGAGCTCATCTGTGAAGGGTGAACTAACAGATTTTTGAGTAACATCTCCATTTCATCCTTTGTTCAGCCCACCCCTCTGGAGCTCCCTCTTCCTTGCCTTTCAGACTGTCAATATGTTCTCCCTCTGTCCACTGCCCTCTCCCGGTTTTAGCTGACAACAATTCACTTACTTTATCTGAGACATGATTCACATTTCAACAGTTCCGGTCCATTGTCCTTCCCTAGGGGGCCAGCTCTAGCATGCTATAGTATCATCAGGAGAAGGCACTGGAAGTTTACCGTTCCCAAATCTTTTTAATTAGGTATTCCAAACCTGTCTGCTATGCACATGTCTTTTGTCCTACCTCAAACACCCCTGTGACATCTGTCTTGTTTTCCATGTAGGGTGAGCACTACTGGAAGACAGAGAGACAGACAGAGAGACAACTCTCAATTGCCCAACTGTGCAAATGGATTTCAGAAAGTGTGCAGGGACAGACTAGTTGTTCAGGAAGCTGTACGCTTTATGATCATCTCTGTGAGATCAGAGAGCCCAGAGACTGGTTTAAGTCCTCATTTATAATTTTAACACTTAGAATCAGACATGTAAAAATACTTATTTTTTGTAGGTATCGAAAAAACAATACTTTTCAAAGTGAAACAATATTTACATATTTCTAAATTATTTGTACAGTGGATTATATGCAAATCTACAAGAAATTCTTAAAGGAAAAACAGTTCAAGAAGCTACTGCAAAAACATAATTTGTAGACTATATCTGGCCTGCATTAAAATTCTTCTTCTGAAAAAAAACAAAACAAAACAAAACACCAAACAATTCCATATGTCAGATGGGGTAGGTGGGAGTTTTCAGGAGTTTCTAAGGCATTATTTGAAAGACCAATGTTCTTTTGTCTTGGGAGCTCTTCCATATTGGTGTGGACTTGACTCAGGAAAAAATCGTTCTTTTTTATTCTCTCTTTACTAGCCCTAGTCATATATTCAAGTAATCTCTATAAAGTTAGGTTCTACCTTTCTAAAAATGATGAGTTTTTTATTTCACATTTACTGAACATTTACATTGCATCAGAATCCTGATTTAATCCTGAGGGAAGTTTTACATATGACATGAAATTAGATGTAAGTCATGGTAAATACCTGGCACGGTGAGTCCCAATCCTGTGGGTTTTATTCCCAGCTCTATCACAGAGGAGCCTGTAATCTTCACCAAATTACTTAACCCCTTACAGTCTACCTCCATAGTAACATGTGGAGCTGGGTGACAATAGGAAAAAACATGGCATACAACTTTTCCTTTTAAATGAAGTTGATTCTGCGTCTCAATGTTGCACTTTTTTTTTGAAATGATAAATTCAGCTGTGAGTGCATGAAGTTACCCAAGGAGTTTATCCATTGAAACAAACCAATAATAAAATATCCTGATATTTTTGTATTTATAAGGACAAAGGAACATTAAGACTTTTGGGGTTTTTTTTAATGGTAATATCTGTAATCTGTTCAAAATATTTTCAAGAAATCTTTTAAGATAATGGGAGTAGAAGAGGGCTTTGAAAAAAAAGTTTAGAAAAGACCTATAAACCCAGCTGTTTACCAAAATGGATAAGAAATCTGGCAACAATGCACAGTAAAGTATTAAAGCAAGGAAAATAAAATCTAGAGGGAAAAGAAAGCCAAATCAAGGCAGAATATTAGCAGTTTCATGATACAGGTACAGTTAGGGACTACATAACCACAAAAGAAAGAGAAATCAATTCAGGATGGGCAGATGAAGGACTTCACAAAATGCTAGATATGGTTTGGCCTTGACAGTGTGGACAGAGTAGTGATGCAGGAGAGGAAAGAGAAGAAGGATACATGTTTGATATATGGGAAGAGAAGGGGGAAACACTGGTTGAGGTGGGAGAAATGAGGATGGGCATAAATTAGTTCATAGGATATTTATAAATAACTATCATTTTTCCTCAAGAAGTAGAATCAATGTAAATAAATGCCTTTATATTTGACAATGAAGAATCCCATGGTTTGAAAATAGTCGTGTTGCTCTAGGGTGATCTCAGTAGGGGTGAAGAAGGGCTGGAAGTCCTCCTGCCTCACATTCCTCCTCTACCACAGACGAACACAGGGACCTCCTGAAGTGCTGTCAGAGTCAACAAGGGAAGATGAAAATTGTACCACATCCATGAAAAGTGTCATGGAGAAAAAAAAATCTACGGCTCCCTGGGCTTTTGTTATTCTCTTTTCATTTAATATAAAGCTGTTACTTATCAGGAAACTATTTAGTGCTCTCAGACTAAATGCAAAATTCAAGCCCCTAGGATCCTGATAAAGTTTATTGTTTCAAATAAGTAAATGCAACCTTTCAGTGGCTTTTACCCCTCTGGGACCAAGCCAAGCAAGTGAGCTCCTTTGAGACTTCCCGTAAAGATGGGGGTGAAGGGTAGGAGTAGGCTGACTATACTTTTAGCCTTGGGCTCTTCACAAAGTCCACAGTCCACACGGTGTTCTTTCCATAAGGACTCACCAACCTAAATCCTTTTGCTTTCGCCAGTTTGAAGCAACACATTAGTGGCATCACGATGATTTTTTTCCACGTGGCTTAATGCACTATTAGTTCCATTTCAGATGCTTTTAACTAAATGCATCTGCAAATAATTGTTTTAAAGGATAAGCAATTGTTTTGACAACTATAGGGCAAGGCTCTCAATAGATAAAGCAGCATTAAATTTGGGCTTTGTGATGTACCAGAGTTAGGCTTTGAAAGTGCAGATGGTATTCAAGTACACCACTGATATGCTCTCGCGCTAAGTGGCTTATTATTTCAACTACTATAGACATAGGGATCAGAACACCTCTTGGTTCACAGCCTCATTATAATGGCATCATCTAGCACTACTATGGATAATTTCCTGGGCTTAAACCTTTTTCTGGTCCCTGGTGGAGTTTCTGTGAAAAATGTCATTTTAAGGGGAAAACGTGGCAGTTATGAATATATTCATCTTCAGACTTTTGTATAAATGCCTTTCAAGGATATAGATAAGAATCAACTGCATGGGAAAAAACATCTCACTCTGTGCTTATGACACGTCCAAGGACAGCTGTATTAATGACCAACAAGCAAGTCTTCTGTTAATGAAGAGGATGTCTTCTAAAAACACATTCTGATAGATACACTCTCACCAGAGCTAAAAGTTGGAAGTCTATTGATGGCATCTAGAAATAAGATGATCACTCCTCTTTTCCTTCCTTTACTTTGGGGGGGGGGGCAAGACTCCTCCCCACCACATCTATATTCTGCAAACCTATAAAGCTAGTGCCTTGCTTAAGGCAACCAAAGACAGCCTTGCAGTGAAGCCCAGTCCTTCCTTCAGCTGGGCCAGCATCTCAGCAAATCTAGCGGTGTCTATGCTTAAGACCAGGTCAATGTCATCTCCTTCCTAGCGGCTCTCAGCTCAGGGTGAGAAGCAAGGACATTCCCTTGAATCTTACTCCGTCTGCCACTTGTTGGCAAATAATAACAATAACAGCAGGAATCATGTTAGCAGTACAAACAGCAACTGTTGTTGGTTTGGGAGAAGAGGAATCCTGACCTTCCATTTCCAGGGGAGAAATATCAGCTGAGGCCTTGCTCCCCAACTCTCACTCACTCCTCCTCAGAACAAGAGGATAGTCTTGTCTGAATGGACAGTTGAAAAAAAGAGGCACATAGGTATGGCTGAGACCACTGGTGCTATTCATAAAACACATGCATTCTGATTCCCTCTCTTCTGTGTGGGAGAAGACTGTCCTTTTTGGGGGTCCTTGAATTGTCAGAGCTCCAAGTGGGGAATCAAGTTAATTCAGCGATACGATGTTATCACACTTACTTAGCTGCAACTCTAAAGCCACGTTTTCCAATCAGTTTGTCAGTAATATTCTGATTTCCATCTAATACTTATGCTTAATTGATTCTGAATTTGGGAAATGAATGAGGGTATTATTTATGAGTCTCTAAGGACTTAACAGTGATAGCATCCAATGCTATCAATTATGGGCCATTCGTTACCTTCTGGATAACCATACTGAATACTCATTATTATAGCATAGTGGCTAATTGCTTGGATTCTGGAGACAGAAAGCTTGGGTTCAAATCTCATACATCCCGTGTTCTTTAATTCGGGAATATTGCAAAACCTCTTTGTCCCTCATTTTTCTCATCTGAAAAAAGAGGAATCATACCAGCTCCTACCTCACAAGATTGGTGTAAAAATTCAGTGGATTACATGTAATATACTTAGAAAAATGCCCAGCACATAGTATGTGACATTGCTTACTACAACCCAGTAAGTACTTAATTTGTCTTAATTTTATAGATATGGGGACTGAGACTCAGAAAAGTTAAATGTGTTTCTCCAGAAGTGCTCATGTTGGCAAATTTGAAACCAGATCTAGCTAACTGTAGTGCTCCAGTTCTGACCTCTGTATTTTGTTCTGAAAAGGGATGCTTATGAAGACAGAACTAGTGAAGTGAAAGAAAAGGGGGAGGGAAAGGTAAAATCCCTTCATCTGTCTTGCTTTTCTAAATAAATGTCCACTGTTTCCCACTATAGCAATCTTCCCTACATACTCTTCACTCAATATTGTCCTTAGCAACTATATGTAATCTAACATCCACAACCATGTTCTAAGAAATTGCTCACTTTAAGACTATCACTAAAGTTATATCTAAACTATCATTCAGATATTTGTAAGAAGTTTCCATTCTTAAAATAAAAATCCTTGCCCCTCCCCTCTTGTACAAATATGAGAAAAATTATAGGTATATTTAAAGGGATTCTTTAGAGTTGAAATTCCCAAGTATGGAATCCCTATTTTTAACAAAAATCTGTTAAGTAATTTGAAATATGTCTTGGTGAGCTCACTTATTGAATTTTCTCTGTAGACTCAAAGCCCTGAGTTGAGTCGGACTGCTTAGTAATCAGAGCATTATTCTATTAGATTTACTTTTTGGTGGAGTATTGTTTCCAGTTGAGTGGTATGTGTTAAGGCTAAAAATTGTCTGTAATGAAGAGAAATAGCATAGGAATATGGAACATAGTCATCACAGAGGCACGAATTCTCTTACTACCTATGATGTTTAGTCCTAATTCACAGTGGATTCTCCCAATTTACTCACTTTCAACCTATTGGACTCTAGAAGCAGGAAGGACAAAGTCTGAATGATGACCAGTAGCAATTTTGTCACCCAGCAGTCAGGGGGGAAAAAAAAAAAGCCTAGTCTGAAAGAAAACATAGGTCTACATGAATCTGAAGAAGACTGAGGGACCAGATTTGACCAGTGTAGACAATATGGTCCTCTCAGTTAAAATGTGGAGACACTCACAAGCAACTTAGTTATCCAATCTAGTTGCTTGACATATTTCTAAGGAAACCTTGACAAACTGTACATGCATTTGCTCTATATCTACCGTGATTTTTTGCCTCCTCATATACTGCATACATAAAGGAACTTCACTTCCCCTATGGCATTTCCTGTAGTTTCTGTATAGTTCTCTCCAATACACAGAAAAATGGGACCAACAAAGTTGCTTAGCTAAGAAGAGTTTGACAGAAAGCAGCAGCTCTCCTACCTCTTGGTGCCAGCCTTCACGCACATGAAAACTTGAGCCTCTGACTACGGAGCTGAAAGTAAAAGGTTGTCACCAAAAGTAGACAGGTGGGTTGTCCAAGCTTATTAAATATGTCTATATCTGACAGTAATTGTTTCTATTATTTATCCCTACCTGAATGATAAGGACTTCTTAATTAGTGCCTGAGAAAGTAAATGAGGATTTAATTGACAGAAACACTGTGCATGGTTTTGCTATAATGAAGTCAGTCATGTAATGAAGCATAAGCCAGTTTATTACTCTACCCAACACAAACTACTAAACTGCTACAGTAGACACTTTCTAAACTTCACCTATCATTAATATAAGCAATCTGAGACATCAGCAGGCATTATATATATATACATATATATATAATTTCCTTGATACATTATATATATATAATACATTATATATAAATATAATATATATAAATATATATAATACATTATATATAAATATAACATATATATAAATATATATAATACATTATATATAAATATATATATATATAATTTCCTTGATAAAGCCTTAATCTCAGCTTGTACATTTTTCAAATAAAGTTTTCTATAGGGTAATACCAAAAAACTCAATGAATAAGGAGAAGTTGGCATTTCTGCTTCTTAAAAGATTATCATTCTCACTTAAGGAAATGTAGCATGCAAGCCAAGTCATTCTGCAAAGTTATGAAAGACTAAGCCATGTTTAGGAGGAAAGCAAGCAGGGGGAAAATTAATGAAGTCAAAAAAAGGAAGCCTCCTGAGAAAGAGAAATATATAAAGAAAAGACTAACATTGAGGGTTTTTCTTCTTTTTCTCCAACAGAATTCTCCTCTCTTAACCTTCTTGATAGAAGGCAGATTATCTTTGGTAGATTCTTCCAAGCTCTGTTTTTTTTTTTTTTTTTTAAGATTTTATTCATTTATTTGAGAGAGAGAAAGTGAGTAAATGAGAGAGAGAGAGAGAGAGAGAAGGAACAGGGGGAGGAGCAGGAGGAAGCAGACTCCCCGCTGAGCAGGGAGCCTCAGACACTGGCTTGATCCCAGGATGTGGGCATCATGACCTGAGCCCAAGACAGACACTTAACCGACTGAGCCACGCAGGCATCCCAAAAGCTCTGGTTCTATCACCCTCAGCTCTCTAAGACTTATAATAGGGGTAACAAACATAAACAGTACCCACTTACTATTTTTCTTCATGATCTACTCCTAAAGCTCAGTGGGCATTTGCCCTTGGGTATACCAGCATATGTTTCTATCTCCCTTTGCCACTTACTGATTGCAATAACCTCATATGTTATCCTATCCTCTCCTCTATATCATAATACAGACTGCCATTTTAAACTATTATTTCTTGAATGGTTCCTCATTGACATGGCAATCTAACTTCTATCCAGATTTATTATTAATTTATTGTGGAAAAAATTATTTACATTTCTTTTATATCACCAAATATATGAGGCAGGGCTGAGTTCATAAAAAGTGTACATCGGTTATGTGATATGTGTTCAACAATCTAGAACGAGAGGAGCACGCCTTGTCTGCTGTACGGAGCATGAAAATTCTCTCATTCTAAGTGCTGCTGGCGTGAAGAACCCAATATTCCATGCAATTGAATCTAAACACAGCCAGATAATTTTCCTAATGACAGTTTTCAGAATTTTAGATCTAGGCAACTTACAAATTAATTAGACTCGTTAACTTTGTCTTCTGCTTTTTTGTGTGAAGAGTCTCAAAGTCAGAGATGACTTGTGACTTGTTCAAGATTGTGAACCGTTAGTCGAAGATCCAGAATTAGCACCTTGATCTTCTTAATCTCTGTGGCTAGAATGGAACTGTGTCTTATTCTAATAGTATTCCTCTTATACTATAAAAGTTATATTTTTCAAATTTAGAGATTAAAAAATATTTTTAAAAATAGAATAAAATTGAAGTTGGTTATAATCACATCTTTCAGATATAAATAATTATATATATGTTATAAATATATAGCTTCAGTATTTTCCTTACATAAATATAAATATATCCTTATATTTCAGTGTTTTGTCAAACTGATGTCTTTCTTCTTGATTGCATGGTGTTGACTGTCTTAACTATGGCAAAAATGAATGTAAGAGGAAGATTCTGGCTTATTTTGTTGGGCCTAAAGTTATTTTTACAGATATGTTAGATAATATTGAAATAATATTAAGGCATATAACTTTTCCCTATACAGAAATATTCCAAAATATTCCACAGATTCAAGAATGGCACTAATCTGAGCAGGAATGGGAAGCCTTGACCTTCACCCACTGTCCCTTCTCACACTGGGCTTCCGAAACACCTTAAAGTGGTACAAGGACTATGGGAAGTTGGCTTAAAAGCCATTACCACAGGAAATTTCTAGCTGATTCATGTTGATGATGCTTTCAGCCCCTTTTCTGACCCTTTTTATTAAAGTCACACTCTTGTGCTATCCTCACTTTGCAAGGAAAGATGATGCTAAAACCAAGCTTGGCCTGTAGCCCCAGGCGGCTTTCTGTTGCCAAGGACCCTGAGAAAGTTTGTCCTGCAGCTTGTGTGGCAGTTATGGGACAGAAAAAAGCAGATTCTGGAGAAACAAGGCCTTCTTAGACCAAAGCTGGAAAACTCCATAATTTTATCTGAAATATAATACCATGGCATTCTAGTAAGACTATGAAACAAAGTGAAACATCTCACAGCCACCTCTGTCTGACCTTGAGAAGATACGGTCCCAAAACAGATCATGTGCCAAATTTTAAAATTATATACTTGATTTGTTATCTTTTATACCAACTGTTTTTAATGGATGGAATGTGCCTTTAGAATGTTTGCAAAACTAGTAAACAGCTATTTTAAACAATAATTAAAACTTGCTTTCTTGCTCCTATGTCTTACTTTAACATCTGTCCCCTGAACTACCAATGATTGATAAATATCACTCAATCCACATTGAATTAGAAGGGCAATATCACAGTGTAGACCACCCAATTGCTACATGTCCGTGAGCATTCATCAAACTAAAACTAATTCATGAAACTAAAACTAATGACATTGATAATATAATATGTAAACATTAAAATCAATTTACAACTCTATTAGGAATATATATTCTATAATTTTGAGAATAAAAATACATAACAAAGAAATATATAAATAGAAATATATATAAAAAAGAACCAATCAGATTAACTCAAAGAGTAGTCCTGTCTAGGGATCAAGGCATACATTTTTATATAGCATTTAGATTCAGAAATAAGAAAAATGTGTTCTGTAAAGGTTCCCCTAGCTGACTCATCCTATAAACTGATAGTGTGATTTTCTCTTGGGAGAGTAAACAGTTTGCTGACTTTATCTCAAACTTACCACCAGACCGGAGAGGAAAGATGGCTCTAAGATGAAGAAACTAGTCTCTGAAAAGACTCTAAAATATAAACCATAGATTCATAAATCCCAGTTGATTAGCCATATTTCTTCACACCACTAAAGCCATCCAAACATTTTGAATCTAGAGAAAATACTCTATGAAAAAGCTGTTGGCTCAAAACATCAATGAAAAACCACTTCTCCGGTAACATTTCTTTTATGTTATAAATTATTATTTTTTGAAAATTTGGAAATTATAGAAATGTAAAAAAGAGTAAGATATGGTAATCATGCCTGAAAAAATGACTATGATCAAAACCAGATAGCAAGTGTTACCAAGGATATGGAAAAATTCGAACCCTCATACACTGCTGGTACAAATGCTTCGGGAAAGAGTAAATGTAAAACAGTTACCAGAGAGCTCAACAATTTAATTCCTAGATATATACTCAAAAGAAATAAAAACATTTATCTGTACAAAATCTTATACATAAATGTTCAAGCAACATTATGCATAATAGCCAAATAAGTGAAAACAGTCCAACAATCCATCAACTAATGTGGTAGGTCCATAAAAGTGAATATTATTCAGTCATAGAAAGGGGTATAGTATTGACACATGCTATAAACTTTTAAAACATTATGCTTAAGAAATGTGTCACAAAGAATCATATATCACATAATTCCATTCATATGAAATGTCCGGAAAAAGCAGTTCTCTAGAGATAGATTAGTGGTTGCCTAGGCCTGGAGGGCTTCAGGGTAAACAGAAACTGCCTGCTAATAGGTATGGGGTTTCTTTTGAGGGTGATATGTCCTCGAATCGATTACAGTGATGATCACATGACTTTGTGAATATGTGGGGGGAAAAAACTGCATCGAACTTCGCATTTTAAATGGTTGAATTCTATGGTTATAAATTACATCTTAGTAACATCGCTTAAAAAAAGTAGATGATGTTACCATAGCAAATGGCCATTTCTTCCACCTTTTACCTTATTGGGAGAACAACAAACTCAGAAGTGATTCACTACATCATTGAAATCAGGGACTCTTTAAATTAACGGCATTACATTTTCTTCATGTTATCTCCAGTTAATACGAAAACACTCGGGATTAATAATCAAAATAATTTTATCAATCACCGAGATTGTTCCAGAGATTAAGATGTTTAGCATCATGAAGCCAGAATGGAGAAGAAAACTGAAGATTTCAAGGGTGGTTCAGTATAGTCTAGTGACTGGATCTCTGTTACCATAGGGAATTAACATGACTTTTGGTGGTGGTGGGGGGGGGGATGGCGGAAGTTCATCTGGATTTTTGTTTCCAGCTTAACATCAAAATCTAACATTGTTTACATCTCTTATGATGATCTGTAGATTTTTACTCCCAAGTCTTTAAAGAAAATGCAGTAAGAAGGAGAATAGACTTATTTTTTTTTTAGATGCCTGGTTGATTTGTTTCATTGTAACCTTTAGACCATCTGCAAAGGTACAAACTTGCAATATAGCGTCCAAGTGCTATTTGTGAACAGATAGCTAAGCTTCTACCCAGGGACAAATGTCATAGACATATAGGGAACTTATTGCCAATTTACTATAAATAACTGGAATCTTAGATTTCATTAGGATTTCTCCAGGAACAATGGTCACCAAAATCCTGTCAGAAAATATATAGTTATAGTTGAAACATCAGAAATTACATTGCAGTAATTCAATGTATTATATTACATTGAATATTTTAAATCCTAAGTACCCTTGTTCAGCCTGAAATTGAACAGGTTAAAAAAGAAAGCAACAGGTTAAAAAATATACTTTTCTATTGGATTTAATGTAATAAATACATGGGATTGTTTAGAAGTAGTAAATTTTATATTAAAAAGACTGATACAAAAGTAAAACCCACAGGATTTGAATACCAATTTTTGCCTGCATGACCTTAGACAAGGTATTTAATCTTTATTCTTCACATAAAAAAAATGGTTTTTTTACAAGGATCTGATAAAGTGTCAAATGAAATTAAACAGTCAGTATTAAACCCCCTATAATGGTCCCTGAAATGGACCAAGGATCTATTCAAATTATGCTAACAGTCCTTGAGATCAGTTTTGTTTTTCTCTACATACCAAGAGCAGAGGTCTGATATCTATCTAGGAGAAATAAAGATTCTTAATAGTGTGAGATTCACATGAAAATGCAAGGCTTGCAAAATTCATATATATGTATATGTGTATATGTATAAGTCAAAAGTTAAATGGAATCCTCTGGAGGCTAAAGAAGATGGGAAGTCAAAGAGTGTCTTACCACTTTCAGGAGATTAAACCTTACTTAATCTTTTGGGTCCCACTTTGAATACAGCTGAATTATAAAAGCAGCTTCATAGAGATGTAATTCACTTTTACACAATTCACCCATCTAAATCATACAATTAAATTTTAATATAGAGGTTTGTGTAAACATCACTACAATCACTTTTAGAACATTTCATAACCTCTAAAGAAACCCAGTACCCTTTAGTGACACCCTCACATCCCTTGTTCCCATTCCCCATACTTAAGCAACCACTAATCTTTCTGTCTCTATAGATTTCCCTATTCTGGACTTTTGTATGATTGGAATCATGCCATCTTTCTTCTTCTATGATTGGCTTCTTTTATTTAGCATGATGATTTCAAGGTTCATCCATCTTGTATCATGTGTCAGTGCTTATTCCTTTGCATACCTGAATAACATTCTATTGTACAGCTATACTGCATTTTGCTTATATATTCATCTGTTGCTAAATACTTCTGATATATTGTCTCCCTTAATTCTATACAAAATCCCAACAGGTTTATCCATTTTGATCTTTGGAAAATTGAAATAACTTTGTATATTATACTAAATTACTAAATGGAGCTTCTGGGATTTAAATGCACGTGGTCTTCCGTAGAACATATACTCTGTACATCTATGCTCTATCTCCTTAAACATGTTTATCATAGGTGGACCAATAGTATCACTTCCAGGAATTTTTCAGCAGGCAACAATCAACTACTTACAGAAATATCAATATACAATAGTTAGTTATTGCATCATTTATAGAAGCAAAAATTTGAGCTTAACTGTACTATATAATAACTGTGGATGTGTTAAATTAATGGTACATCGATGCTGTGGAATATTATGCAGCCTTAAAAATGGAGTTTTCAAAAAGTGGTGATACAGAAAATTGAGGAGACTATATCTTAAGTATAAGGAAAAATTATAAAAAATACTATGTATAGTTATATATAACAGATCCCACTATTTCATATGCTTATCATTTGTAAAATATGTATCATAACATCAACTTTATGGGATATTGGGAAGATTAAATGTATCAATATATGCAATGTGTTTAGAGCAGTATGTATACACATTTATCTGTTAGACACACACACATACACACACACACACAGACAAATACCAAAGAATAAATGGATATACACAAAAATTCCCAGCAGAAAGATTGTGGATGATTGCGATTTTTTAAAACTTTTTCTCTGTATTTTCCATCTATTCCATAAGAAACCTCAAAAGGGTAAAATTGGTGGAAAGAAATGTCTTAAAGACAAGTAGTAAAGCAATAAAACAAACAGAATCATTTTGTTTAATCTTTGTTTCCATCTGATTGAGGGGCAATTTGAGCTCAAGTAACCACTTCAGGTTTATCCTAGAACACGAAGGCGGCACCATAAAAATCATTCCAAAACTCTATCTAACTTACATCCCTAAGTGTGAAAAAGTGATTTCTGTTTATAGACCGAGGCCTGTTTTGAAAAGGAGATTACCAAAATGATCCCAGTAAAAAACCAGATGCTTAGCAATCCTGAAATGTACAGCAGGATATGTGACAGAGGACTTTTGCCACTGTCAGATGTTGCTTATTAACCCCCCACCTAGCAAAGCACGCATTTCGACTGGGGAAGAGCTTGCAAAACTCATTTCTTCCCAGGAGACGATTTCTTGGTATGCCAGCTGCAGAAGACAGTTTTCCAAAATCACTCATATCTTCCTCTTTTTAATAGCTCATACTTAATTAACACTCTTTCTCCCTCCATTTTAAACCAATATAAGACAGCTGTCAAAAGCTGATTCAACTTGCCCTAAGTAATATTTCATTAGAAATGAAAAGCTTTTCTATCACTTTTGCATCCTGCAGATACAGTGAAAAGAAAACAAAACAAAACCCTAAGAGGAATTCGTTTTCACATACCCACCTGCCTTTCAACTGCCGTGCCAACGCGAACCCAAGAGGCACTTCAATGGTTCCGACTTTGGATGGCAGGTTCCTCTTCTTTTCCAAATATATTTTTAGAGTATTCTTCTCTCATTATAAAATTAGTACAGGTATATAATTCCTTATCTGAAATTCCAAAAAAGTAATAAATAAATAAAGCTCTGAAAACCAGAAGATTTTGCAACCCATTTTATGGTAAAAGATGACCTTATCTGAACGGACCTAAAGCTGTATCAATGCCACTTACTGAGTATAGCCATACGTTTTCCTGTGAAGTATGAATGTGCTTGATTACAAGAGGCTGTCTCAGATCCCATGGAAGGTATTGGTTAATACAACGTATATGTACCACATAAACATCCTCAAATTCAAACACTTCTCAATTCCAAATCATATTTGCCCACATTGGTTTGAGAAAGGGAATGGAGACCTGCATATTCCTACTGAAAAAATATTACACAAAAAAACATGAAAAGGGCAGCTGGGTGGCTCTGTCAGTTAAGCACCTGCCTTCGGCTCAGGTCATGATCCCGGGGTCCTAGAATTGAGCCTTGCATCGGGCTTCCCTGCTCAACGGGGTGTCTGCTTCTCCCACTCCCTCTGCCTCTCCCCCCTGCTCATGCTCTCTCTCTCTCTCACTTGCTCGCTCACTCTCTCAAATAAGTAAAATCTTTAAAAAAAGAAAAGCATGAAAAGTAAAATTAAAATAAAACTGTGCTACTACCAGAACCAGCAAGTGTGAACATTTTGGTGAATGTTTTTACCGTTCTGTTCCTCAAGTTATATATACCTAAACATATATTACTGTATAAGTTTTACAACCTGTGTGACTTCTTGCTCTATTTAATACTATATCAAACCTCTTTCATCATAAATACAGATCTACCGCATCACCATAATGAGATATTGTATACATGTACCATAACATATTTAACCAAACCTCTGGTTTTAGGTCATTTAGATATTTGAAATCAGTATTTCAGGATATTTGTTTCAAAGTGGTCATAACTATAAACCACACTGTGTTAAATATCTTGAATTAATATATCATTATTTTATAAGACAGATTTCAAGTGGGATTGCTAGGTTAGAGAACAGGACTGTATTAAATTCTGACACATATTTTTCAGACTGTTTTGCAGAAGCACAATACCAATCTACATCTTCAACCGCACTGTGAAACAGTGCTCCTTTCCCCACACCATCACCAGCACTGAGTTCAAAAATCTTTCAAATATTTCACACAAGCCATACACAGTGCCCACCCCCCTCCCCAAATCAGTTTTTACTATACCATTCCTTAGAGGGCTTGATTGTACTATTGGACAATAAAGTTACCTAAGGAAAGTTACCTAGGGGGATAACCATTTAGCCTGTGTTCTATTCTGTACGATTTTTAAAAACAGTCCATTTTAAGTGATTGTTACATAAAATATTATTTTCTACTGGACTTCTAAAATGAGGAAACCATTAAAGAAGATGTTTGTGTCCAAACTCTTTCAATAGCCAGACTTCATAATAAAATAATTTATCAAGAGTTTTATTAGATATGCTAAAACTACTACCTCCTATTCGTAACACAAAATTAACTCATGTTTTAAGACACACAATGGTGCAAAGCTCTCAGGAAAACATGCCTGTGGGAGTGGGAGACAAACAACCACTGGGGGAGACAAAGTGAGAGAAGGTGAGTGTTTCTTCCCTTACCTACTGCTTCACTTCGGTAAATCTTTCTGTGTCTCATTTTTTTATAGGTAAAATGAGAATAATTTAACGAGTAGCATAAGGTATTACGAGGATCAAATGATTTATTATATGTGAAAACGATCATTAAAAAGTAAGTGCATGATAAATAGTAGTTGGATTTGAGTAAAAGTGAGTTCTCATGATTCTATCCATTCATTCAAAGAATGGTTTGTGTGTGTATTTCCTATTGTTCCAGAACTCTTCTCATTGATTTTGTTCTGCAAAACACACTTGGGGAAATACAGGTTCTGTTCAAATTGCTACTCTGCCATTTAATGTTCTGCTTCAAGTTCCTCACTTGTAAATAAAGGATTTTCATGCCTATTTCAATGAGTAGTTGCTAAAATTAAAAGATGTAATGTAGTTAAAGAACGGAGGGTGGTGTACATAGTCTGTGCTTAATCATCTTAATAGTGTTGGTGGTGAGTAGTCAAAATTCCCTCCTTGCTGTCTTACATAGAGCTGAAGTCATACAATATCAATTTATTTCCCTTTTGCTTCTTCTCATGGGTTCATGATCAAAGGTGCTCTACTTACTGGCCAGCCATTGCACCAGCTCAGAACCCACTTCAAAGTTTGAAAGGTGGGTGAGAATTAATCAGTTAGACCAATTCTCACTTACAAACAGAAGAAAACAAAAATTAAAAATATGTATCTTACTGAGGACAACCCATTCCTTAATAATACAAATAATGAACATACGAAAAATAATGAAATATAAAGATTATGAGAGAACGTGCCATGATTACCAGAAAACCCCAAATAGAAATCTCGCTGAATAAAGAGGTTATTTTTAAAATAGCTACTCTTCTCACCAACAAAGAAAAAAAAAATAAAAGCTCATACTTTCAACAAAGTACTTTGCTCTCCAAGGGAAATCTGATTCATAATTACATAATTATAATTTTTTAAAAAGATAATTTATTCTAAGTTAATAATGTTGAAACCCATTAATTTAAAAATAACAAATTTTTATAGTAGTGTGTCTCTTATTCATAATGACTACATATTTGCCAACTATTATTTTATACTCCAAAACCATGGTCATTGATATTTAAAGAGCCATGAATATATCATCAAATAAAGACCATAGTTGCTCAATTACCTGGTAAGCTTCAGTGCACAATGACATTCAATCTAAATCATTACAGCAAAAGAACAGTCAAGTGATTCTGGCACTCAAATGTCTTTTAAGTTTGAATTAGCTATCTTCATGGAAGAAAACAAAGCCCCAATTTATTTATGGAAATATTGCCCTTGAAAAGGCCAGGGGTGAATCCCCAAGGAATCACTTGCTCAACTAGGCCAAAAAATTGTTTTCACCCTTCTACTTTCTCATTCTGAACCACAATGGGACCAGTTCATAGGACAAAATGGCACTAACGAGGATTGTCTCTATAGCTTGAATAGAAGAGACAGATGACTGAGTGAGCAGCAGTGGCCTTGTGGGAATTAGCCAGCCTCCTTTGTGGATTGTGTTCCTAGTTTCAATAATTGTTCTTAAGAGAGAAAGAAATGCGGTTCCTTTAATATAAAAATGTCTAGTCTGTGTTAGTATAGGTGATCTCACTTGCTCTCCTGACATTGTGGCATTTGGATTTGCTCGTACAGCTAGATAGATTGCCAGTTGTGTGAAAAATGCATTCTGAGTAATTGCTAGGTGTGAAAAACAGCTTTAGTATTTTAAGACTGTTAAGATGGAAGTACTCGATTCTTTTATCTTAAAAAAAAATCAATATGCAAGAGGCTACCATGTAGTTATCTTTGATAAAATGGATAGTGGTTAAATAGTAAATTTTTATTTTATAAATCTGGCTTCTATATTAAAACCTCTTCACAAGTTTTGCAGAAGAATTTTGAAGCATGTTGTGAAATTAATGATTCAGGGACAGTTCAAGTGATTTTTAATATCCCATAGAAAAATGAGGGAGTTTAGATATAGAAAAGTTGTAGAACCAAAGCCACAGTATATTCAGAAATTTTACTCCTGAGAAATTTCCCTAATAATGTGAAAATTAATAAGAATTAATGTGAAATTTTCCTCATAATTAAATTATCCCTAATTTAGAAATATTCAGCCTTAACTTCTTTCACTTGAGATCATTAGGTTTATTGATAACATCTAAATTATCAGGCATTCAGATTAGGTTTAAGGGAGTGAACTCCACTTCTAATAATGTTTCCCTATCTATAATTACTATAGACAGAAAGGAGGACAAGGAAACAGGCTGAAAGATGTAGTCAGCTTAAGAAGCTGTTAACTGTGCAAGCAGAATCCGTGTGGGTGAGGGCTGGCAGTTTCCATAGAAGGAAGGACTATGATAGGATCAGGCTCAAGGTAGGCAGAGTTCAAGGATGGAGTCAAAAGATCTTTACCCCCACTGAGTCGATGGGGATGGTCCCAAAAAGCAGCAGGAGAAGACAAAAATACGATCCTCAAAGCCAAAACTCACTTCTGTTAAGTGGAAAAGACCTCTCACTTCATTGGGCAATAGAAAAAAACTATCCTTATTTCTTAAAGTTGTGTGAACAAAATTTAAAAAGTGGTTTATATTTCCCATCCCTTGGGGCCTTGTGGCTTATTCTTGTTCTTAGACATTCTAGCGTACAATTTGAGGAAAGGATTGATCTTTCTCTTCACCCTGAGGATGATGTTCTAAGAGATCTTCTCCCTCATCCATGAACAGAGGTTTAGTTCATCGCCAGAACTCTAAATACTCTACCTAGACAGGCTCTGTACCACACCACAAAGCAGCAGCCCTTCCTATGATAGAATAAGAGGCTAAAAGTCATGAGGCAACTGCTAAGAAATTTAATTCCAGTGTTAGTGATTAACCAATCCCCCTCCTCAAAATGCTAGCTCTTTTGAGCTCTCAAAATCCAAAGCAATTACTTTAAACATGTTTTACTGCAATAAGAACTTCATTAGTTTCAATTCAAAACATACTATAACAAAGGACATAATCTATTAAATAGCAAAGACAAGTACTAGTTTATAGTTATGTCATGAAATTGCCAGCCTTCCCCTTGTATTCTCCTTTTCTACCATTCCAAGCTGTAGTTAGAGGCCTGGCTTCTGAACTTTGATGTAGACTTAAGAAAGGTGTTGCTTTCATGAGGTAACATGCAAATGGAAGTATTCTTCTACCTTCAACTCCCTGGGCCAAATGTTTACTGTTCACTTCAAGGACATGATTACTGTTTTGCCCATTGCTACCAAGAAATAGAGTTGTGAGATCAGCTATTTGCTGGACCACTGGCAGGAAAGAAAGTTTGTATTGGCTGCTGTCACCCTTTGCAGCATCAGCTGATTTTAGGGACCAGTTGGAATAACCAAAAATCAAGTGGTTTAGATGAGCCAACAAAAAACAAAACAAAAAACCCCACGCTTTTGCTGAGACATTCACACCAAGAATCAAAGCACTTATCTTCTGGTGGATATGTCTCCCTAGTTGCTTAGAATGAACAAATGAAGAGCTCTGTTTCTATGGTTTTGTGGGCAAGCTACTTGTGTGAAAATGATCATGCCAAAGTAGCATTGCCAAATTTGAATAATTACTGAATTTCAAGTTGGTCAATTAGCTATAGTATGAATTAGAATGTTTTACATGCTATGACCCTTCAATAATTTTATCGTCGGTAAAAATAACAATGCACAGAAAGTGTTATATCAAACAACCCAATTAAATACTGGGCAAAGGACCTGAGTAGCCATTTTTCCAAACAAGACAAACAAATGGCCAATAGGTATATGAGAAGGTGTTCAACATCACTAATCATCATGGAAATACCAATCAAAACCACAATGATATATCACTTTATACCTGTTAGGATGACCATTATAAAGAAAATTAAAAAAAAAAATAAAGAGTAAGTGTTGGTAAGGACGTAGAAAAAGAGAGCCCCTGTGTACTGTTGGTGAGAATGTAAATTGGTGCAGCCATCATGAAAAACGATATGGAGTTTCCTCAAAAAACTGAAAATAGAACTACTCCAACAATCTCTCTTTTGGGTGTATACTCAAAGGAAATGACATAAGTACCTTGAAGAAAGAGCTATGCTTCCACGTTCATTGAAGCAATAGTCACAATAGCCAAGATAAGGAAATGACCTAAGGATTCACCAACAGATTAATGGATAAAGAAATTGTTATAGATGATAGATAGAGATAGACAGACAGACAGACGGAAGGAAATCTCATCATTTCCAACAAAGCAGATGAACATGGAAGAGAGTATGCTAAGTCAAACAAGCCAGAAACAGAAAGAAAAATATTCATGATCTAATATATAAGTAGACGAAAAAAATTTAAATGCATAGAAGCACAAAGTAGAAAGCAGATGGAAAGGATAGGGGAAATGGAGAGTCGTGGATCAAAGGGTGCAAAATTTCAGTTATGTAGGATGAATAAGTATACGTATCTAATGTACAATAAGAGGACTATAGTTAATAATACTATATTGAATACTGGATTCTAAGAGAGTTCATTTCAGGCACTCTCACGTCTCTCTGTCTCACAGACAGATACATGTGCACACAAACACACATAGAATGGTAACTATGTAAGAAAATATGTTTAGCCCAAGTGTCCATCAATAGATAAATGGATAAAGAATGTATGATATATATACATATATATCATATATGTGTGTGTGTGTGTATAAATATATATATATATATATATATTATATATATATATAATGGAATATTATTCAGCCGTTAAAAAGAATGAAATCTTGCCATTTGCAACATGGATGGATCCAGAAAGTACAAAGCTTAGTGAAATAAGCCAGTCAGAGAAAGACAAATACCATATGATTTCACTCATATGTGGGATTTAAGAAAAAAAACAAAGAGGGAAAGAAGAGACAAACCAAGAAACAGACTCTTAACTATAGAGAACAAAGTGATGGTTACCCGTCGGGGGCGGGGGCAGAATGGGTGAAATAGATGAAGGGGATTAAGAGGACACATCCTGATGAGCACTGAGTCATGTATAGAATTGTTGAATCACTATATTGTACACCTAAAACTAATATAACACTACAGGTTAACTATGCTGGAATTAAAATTTTTTTAATTAAATAAGAATTAAATTAGATGTAGTCCATCAAAAACTAATGAAGTACTGTATGGTGACTAACATAATAAAAAAAGAATTAGAATTTAATTAAAAATTAAATATATTCTTTAGTTTAAAAAAGAGAATTAGCTTGACTGTACTAATCCAATCACTATGTATATGTATATCAAATTATGTTACACATCTTAAATATATACAATTTGTATTTAAAACATTTTAAAAGGATTATATTCACTAGTACCCACTACTTTGCTTCTGCTTCTCTTCTTCTCCATTTCACTGCCCTCAAATCACAGCCCCACATTCTGAACAGTGTATAGTTTCTCTGACATAAAATATGTGGGAAGCTCCTAGTCTAGGCAGCTACCGCTGTAAATTCAAAGCTCCTTTATTGCACACCGTCCTTACCTGACTTTCTCATAATTTATCATTAACCAGTCTTCTGGCTCATATTTCTAACCCACACTTGATTTTGCTTGTCTGTGATTTAAATCCCTACACACCTAGGCTCTTTCATGAGAAATATCTGAATTTTTCAATCTAGTCTACTTAGCTTTGCTTCTACTTCTGAAAAAACTCAAGGTTCACTCTACTTAGAAGTAAGAAAGAAAAAAAAAGTGGCTTATCAAACAGCACTTTCCCATTATCTATTTCCATTAGGTATCCAGACACTTGCTACAGAACTCAAAAGAAGAAAGGAAGTTTTAAACAGAGCTGGATGGGAGAACGTGGGCTTAGATGTTGCTGATATGTTTCATCCGAACCTCAGAATTTCAGTAAGAGATCAACAAATTCCTGAAACAGCCTATAGCATGTATACCTTCATAATACACATAAACATCTGGTCCATCGATCAGATTATATGAGCAAATAAGAAAATGTTACTTGATTCTATTGTTATCACTTCCTCAAAGGCAATTGAATTTGAGAATTATAAAAAAATTATAAAAATTATTTAAAAAATTATAAAATTATTTAAAAAATCTTGCTGAAAAGAACTCAAGTACTCTTTAAAGTCTTTGTGCTTAAAAGGAAAGAAAATCTCACTTGGGTTTAGGTCAAGAAGCTTAAAGAAATTAGAAGAAAGTATTTTCTCTTCTCTTTTAAGCAAAATTATTGTCAAACACACACACACACACACTCACACACACAAGATGCACAAACAGTCCTTGTCTTCCATGTAAAGACAAACCTGGAGAGTCTTCCACGCGGCCGCTCTTCTGTGTAACACCCACACTCCAGGTCCAGCCATTTCCAGTATAGTTTCCAAATCTGGCAGAGTTCTCCTACCACTACAGACTGTTGTCAGAATCTCCAGAAAACCGAGAGCTCTGCCGCCAGTTAGAAAATGGCGTCTGAATCGTAAATCCCAGAGCCCACAACCATCAGATGAATCCAGTTTGAAGATCAGTGTTTTCAATCATCATCACCTGCTATCTCACCCAGATTCCAATTTGCTCCCTCAACATGTCTTTTTGTTGTCGTTGTTTTTTATTAAGCTTCTGCCTCGTTGTATATGGCCCATTTCGGGGTTTTCTTTATATAGCTCTTTTCTTTCTTGACTGCACATTACATGAAAACAAAAGAAATGCAGATAGTAAGTTATCACGTCAACTCTTTAACAAAATAGTAGTAGGCAATGAAGGATATCAGCCGGCACAGAAGAGATCTTATAAATTTCTCTCAGATATGAAGTTCTGGGAATTATATTTAGATTAAAATCCAGTATGGACTCTATACCCTGAAAGTTATATTCCTTTCAACAACTGAGGCTTGAGGAGATTTTACAGAAACATCTTTTTATTTCTGAAATAAAATATTTCCTTTTTCAAAACACCTTGCCCCAGGATGCCTGGGTGGTGGCTCAGTCGGTTAAGCATCTGCCTTCAGCTCAGGTCATGATCCCAGGGTCCTGGGATCAAATCCCACATCTGGCTCCTTGCTTAGGGGGAGCCTGCCTCTCCCTCTGCCTGCTGCTCCCCCTGCTTGTGCTTGCTCTCTCTCTGACAAATAAATAAATAAAATCTTTAAAAAAAAAAACCACCTTGCTCCAAACCTCATAGCTCCTCTTTCTAAGAACATCATTCTCCCAATCACCCAGGATAAAACTACGGACTCAAATGTGACTGCTAGTTCCTTGCCTCCTAAGACATTGTAAAGTCTACAATTCTACTATACAACATAACTTTCTACTGGCTTCTCCTCTCTATTGCTCTTCCTCTATGTCAGATCCCCCAAGATGTTCAGAATGTCTAAAATCTAAGTGACCCAATATTTTCTATGCTCTTTTCCAGTCCTGCCTTGCCAGCCTATTTAGGGAGCAAATGACTATGTTATTTCTTTCACCTGGGCCTTGGCTCTTCTGCCCAGAATACCTACCTCTATGTTTTCCATTTGCTCGACTCTCATTCATCCCTCAGGCAGCAGTACAAATGCCCCTGTGCTGGAAATCCTTCTTCTATTTCCACAAATGAAATGACAATCATCACTCCTTCCTCTGAATTACTACATTCATAATCATTCCCTCTCTCATTATTCATCTATTATCCATATTTTTTCTAGTAGACTATAACATCCTTGAAGGTAGAAACAATGATCAATTCAGCTTCATTTTTCCATCATCTTCTGGAACGTAAATGGATATTTAAAACATTTAGGTAAAAAAAAAAAATACGTTAACATTTTAGTGCTAACACTTTAATAGATAAATTGGTCCTTGATGCTGTCTAAGTAATAAATGGGTCCACATGGGCATGGAATAAATCAGCACAGCCAGGTGATGGGATTTTACTGTTTTACATTATTGCCATTTACCTGGTCACCTTTGTCATAAATGCCCCTGGCTCTACTCTAAATGGATCAGAAAGATGTAAAACCCCTCCACTGAAAAGGGACACTTAAGGTCCAGACCGGCAGGAAATTCAAATAGGTAAGGTGGCAAGTAAGGAGCCTTATATCTGGTCTCACAAGTCTAGTCAATAGGACCACCTCATTAAGGCATGAAGTTAGCCTGAAACTGCTTTTTCAAGTGGAATGTTATTCACCACGGACATTCAAAGTTCACACCTGACGCTACTTTCTTAATCCCTCAGAAATGACTGGCCAACGCAACAGAAAATTAATAAATGAAAAGTTTCTTTTAACAGGTTTTTGCATCCATTTGCAAGTTCAGTGGAAACTGAAAAATCAATTACAGAAAATAAATTTAAAGCAAAATTGGGAGAAAAGAAAAGAATATAAAATGGTGCACTTTTGATTAAATATAACATAAAAGCACGAGGAATTTAAAAAAAAAAAAAGCTCACTTGGCAAGAGCTGTTCCTCTGGTAGCCCTGCATTCTCAATCAGAGAACTGCCAATGGCTATTTGAAGAAGAAAAACAGGAAACAGATCTTTTCACAAGAAAAAAATAATATTTGTCAAGGGCAGTTTATTACAGAATGTCATTTCCAGATGACTCCCTGGAACAGAGTAATAAAAATGATTTTAAAAATTAAATAGAGTCCTTGCAGACAAATATAAGACTTTGTGTGAAGGCAGACTATCAAGAACCAGGGCTCACCTTCAGTCAAGGATATGAACTAGAGGAAAATAAAAGCCAAACAGGAAAAAAGAACATCAAAGCCCAGTGATATTCAGTGGCAAACACTGAAGGTTTAACTAGAAATATGTTTACTATATTAATGCATCAATAATGATTTCTGAGTCTTGCTTATATATACTTATATATACTTATACACTTACATATATATATACTTATATATACTTTTGTGTTGGCATCCTCCACCAGAATTTTCAATTCAGAGAGAATAGTAAACTTTGAAAAGTTTATTTTCCTGAAAGCTGAAGACCAACAGAGAGATAGAGGAGGAGAGAGAGATGGAGACAGAGATAGAGAGAAACTGCCGAGTCTAGCAGGAATAAAAATGTTCTCTTGCAAAAGCGTAATGGTTTGCTTGCAAAGGAGAAAAACAAAAAAGTTGCAAAGTAATAAATTAACACCTGCTGGAAGGACAGAGAGAACTTCAGGTCCAGTGA
Organism: Ursus maritimus; assembly: GCF_017311325.1. Taxonomy (NCBI): domain Eukaryota; kingdom Metazoa; phylum Chordata; class Mammalia; order Carnivora; family Ursidae; genus Ursus; species Ursus maritimus. The sequence continues at coordinate 65,605,711 of NW_024426774.1, forward strand.
ACTTAATCCCAGGTAGATGAACAAAATTGTGTCCCCCACCCCCACAAATTCCTATTTGAAGCACCAACTCCCAGTGTGACTGTAGTCAAAGACAGGGCCTGTGAGGAGGTGAGAAAGGCTAAACGAGGTCTTAAAAGTGGGTTCCTAATCCAATGGGATTGGTGCCTTTCTAAGATGAGGAAGAGCTCTTTCTCTCTCTCCCCCCACCCCTGCATCTGCTATGTGAGGACACAAAGGGGAAGTGGCCATCTGCAAGCCAGGAAGAGAGGTCTTATCTAATCAGCACCCTGGTTGTGGACTTCCCAGTCTCCGGAACTATGAGAAATTGTAGTTATTTAAGCCACTCAGTCCGCGGCACTTTGGAACAGCAGCCTGAGCTGACCAACACATCCAAGTAAACTGTCAACTTCATTCTAGCCTTAAGAAGGACAAAATCAGATATTTTTCCATCCATTCAAAAAAATGAGTATTTATCAAGCTTATTCACAATCACTGGGTGATTGTGCTAGGTGCTAGGTGCTAGAATTTCAGTGATAAACCAAAGAGCCAGATACCTTAGCTTTGGGAGCTCCGAGTCTAGATGGGACAAAAAACAGATATTATTTAAGTAATCCCCCAAAAATGTAATTACCAACTATGACCAAAAGCTTTAAAGAAGAACTGAAAGGACCTGGGAGGCCTAATTCAGTGTGAGTGGCCAGAGCAGGCTTCTCTGAGGAAGGAACATTTGAGGTGAGAGAGAAAAAAATCAGCGGTAGTTGATGTGGCTAAAGAAAGGGAGAAAGACCAGGGCAAGGCTGGACAGAGAGGGGGCTCGCTAAGCTGGGGCGATGGGCCGCGCAAAGGCCCCACATATGAGGCAGTTTTTGTCCTTGCTCTTCCTCATGGGTTTTGTCACTCGGCATTATGTATTGAAGTATGTGAAATAAAAGCTTCTGTGAAAGTATCGTCTATGTCAGGAAAAACTAAGTGCCCTTTTTAAATGGGGAAGAAAATAAAAAAACAATCTTAAAATTCATCAGCGATATCCTGGGGACTCAAAGATGATGTGACCTATGAGGCAGTTGGTAGCATTTGGAGATGATGGCAAGTGGAGACAAAAACAGAATGAATTCCTTCAAGTTTCATTGCTCTTTCTGAGCTTCTTAACCCAAGTGGCCTGTGTTGTTGCCATGGGAACAAATCTCAGCAAAAGAAATCAATGAGTTAACAATAAGAGTGAGAACAATGAGAACCAACTCCATTTGCCCCAGTGTCCGACCTCTCCAGAACATGATTCAGTATTGTTGGGGAAAGTGAGAGAAGAAATGAAGGCTCCTCCCCAGAGAGGAATCTGCTTGGCCCGGCTTTCTCTAGTATGCCAAGCTCCACAATCCACTGCTCCTGCTAAGGGAATAAATGAGTTCTTGGGGCAGATCCTCTCAGAGTCTGATTGGCTATGATTACAGGGAGCCGGGTGGGATCGTGCAATGGTTTCTTCACTGAGTGAGGCAGATTTTGTTAGAAGGAGCTGTCAGGGAAAGCAGTGATCCGAATCTAGTACGGTTTTGCACAGTCGGACATGTATGCTCTTAGGGAACTTTTATTTTTGCCAAACAAAAATTAAAAATATAGCTCTGAGGGGCGCCTGGGTGGCACAGCGGTTAAGGGCCTGCCTTCGGCTCAGGGCGTGATCCCGGCGTTATGGGATCGAGCCCCACATCAGGCTCTTCAGCTATGAGCCTGCTTCTTCCTCTCCCACTCCCCCTGCTTGTGCTCCCTTTCTCGCTGGCTGTCTCTGTCTCTGTCAAATAAATAAATAAAATCTTTAAAAAAAAATAGCTCTGAATATGTACCACTGGAGTAGGTATTTATCTATTCCAGCTCACATACCCCATTTAGGGGTAACACTGAAAGTTGAGTTAGTCTTTACAACTTCAATGTAAGACAGTTTCTTAGATCCTTTCCTGAGGTTTTGAGGGGAGTAGGGTAATTTGTGGGCATTTGGCCAATGAGATTAAAGGTATGAAGTAAACAAAGCTGAGAAGCTGTATACGGTCTTCCTATAGTCAGTAATCTGAATAGAGGCAGGCCTGATTCTATCCCCCCATATCCTCAGCTTTATCTTCTCCCAGGCCTGGCCCTCCTGATGTATTCTTTAAAAAACAATCACAAGGAAGCTTTTGCATTATGTGTCTTGTTCACAGACCTACTTTGAAATGTTAACTTACTTTATTTTCAGGAACAGAACTGCAGTTCCTTTTGTAAAAGTCACGACAGTACTTACTGAAGACTCTATCGCCCGTGAAGCTGAAGCATCCAAAGAAAGAAGTGGTCTGCAGCAGAAATCAAGGTTCAGCAGTTTTATTTGCAGTTTATTGATTAACAGCAGAAAGTAAACGTAAAATAGGGCCCTGTCTCTGAAAGTGAACGCCCAAGAAAACCAAGAGGCCAAGTGCATGTTTAGTTACGCAGACTGGCAGCAATGCATGGCAGATCTGTTCCACAGCCTGTTCGTTTCTGTCTGCACGTCACAGGATGAAAAAGTGAACATTTCATCTCAATCCAATGACCACAAGATATCCACGAAGGCCTCTGCTTTAGCATCAATGTATTAAGTTGAAAAATAGGTCATTAAGCTAAAGCAAATCGGCACATGGAATGACATGGCAAACACAGATGAAAGGTGAGAATTGACCATTTGTGGGGCCTGATCTATTATCATCACTAAACTAATTCATGGCTTGTGAGAAGTCCTCAGCAGTGTACTAGATAAGGATTAGGGAGAACTACCTGATCATTTGGCTTGTCATCAGCCCAGATGCCATTGTATTCAGTAGAGCTCTGATTCCTCTTTCCCCTACCCCGTCTTCAGAAAGAAAGCAGGTGAATTAAGTCAAGCAGGCAACTTAAGACTTGCTTGCCAAGTGGGTTGATGCGCTTCTCCTTCATCCACTTAGAATATGCTGACGTCCACCCTTATAAAGCAATGCTTTACGAAGGCCTGGCTATTTTCTACTATACTAGCTATATCTGTGCCCTTTAGAAAAATCACTCTAAGCTTCTACAAAAATGATGGAGATAATGTTTAAATGTCCCAATAAATACACCAAAAAATGTTTCTTTTATGGCACATTACTGTAATTTAAAAGTAAATAAATGCATGCGTGGACACACATACACAAACCTTCTGTGCTCCAAAGGAATTTTAGGTTGAGTAAAAGTTCTATATCTTGAATGTAGTGATGGTTGTATAGGTTATAATTCAAAACTCATTGAACCGTACTCTTAAATGGATTTTATTATACGCTGAGTATACCTCAATAATGTTGATTTTACAAATGAAAGCAAGAGAGTACACACAAAAAAAAAAAAAAAAAGAGATAGTTCCATCTCTCATTAGGGCTTATTAATTTCAGATACATGAAAAATAATATCTAAAATTATTTTCCTTTGTGAATTATTAGTTGTTCAAATTTTAGGCACACTTTCAGCCATATATACGTTGCAGATTTTAGAAAAAAAGCACATAGTAAATTTTTTGTACCCTCAGTAGGAGCTCCAAAAGTGTTCTTTATCTTCCTTAAATAGGGTTTCTTCCCCTTAGGAAAGTTAGATACATTCAAAAGTGCCTACAAGTTGCAAAACACAATGCTTTGAATGATGTGCAAAGTATTAAAATTGGTCCTTACCTTAAGAATCCTGTAATTAACTTTAGATATGTGCTGTATGTCCTCTGTGCATACAAATAACAAAATATTAAATAACAAATGAAGTGAGTGGTATAGGCAGTAAGTATACAATGGTGTTGTTTAGAAAGGAATAATTAGTAGGAGAGGCTCCATGGTGGTATGTGTACATGGGAAAAGTGCCAAAGACTACAGAGGGGTGTTTTCAAGCTCTAGGAAAAACTATGACTATGAGTGAGTGTACAAAACTTCCCAGAATGAGGGAAAAGGGAAGGTAGAATACTGAGCTTAGCAAAGGGAATCAAAATAATAACATTCAATCCAGCCAAACCATATTGCATGTGCTTTGAAATTGAAATCCACATACCATTAACGAAAGGTGAGGACAAAGAACAAAAATAAGTTTCAAGTTTTTTATTGGATTTTATTCTGTTACTTACTATAGTACCTCAGGGACTGAAAAGAGAACCTGTTTGTTGAATATCTCCAGAAAAACCCCCTATTTTCTAATGTTATAATGCATAATGCAAGGGATAGAGATTATTTCAGCTTTCTTTTATTCTTGTGCGCCACAAAACAATCCCACAATATTAGCAAATGAATAATTTATTTAATGTAAATGTACACACCTGTTTTCGGAATGATGCTGACACTTTTACTTACTGGAGGGGGAGAAAAGATTTATAAAACAAATCTCCACAAGTATCTGTGGTCCACAGACTTTTTTTGTTGTAGTTTTAATTGACAAAATCCCTTCATCCACTAGCTTACTATAGAAAAATTGTTGCTTGCATGTTTAAGAAGAAAAAAAGCAATGTAATAAGAATAAGGGGTAAAATCTGTTTCTGAAGAAAGATCTCTCCTCTCCTCCAAATTATCATCTTTCTTCATTATTTAGTTTCAAAACATATTGAGAAGTAAAACAGTGGCATATGGAGGCCAAAATACTACTTCTTTTAATTTAATGCTAAGTTAAAGGTCGTAGCTTTGTTGTGAGAACTAAATGCACTCCTAACATTGAACCCCCACATTAGACAGACTTACCCACCCAGTGTCTCTCATAGTCAGAGGAAGCAGAAACTACCTGTGGAAAAACCAAACAACTCGTCCTCCAAGTGCACAGCTTTAGGTCTAAAAGGAAGAAGTGGTAGCTCTGAGCTGAGCAGATAACTAGCAGATAGGCCTATTTTTTTCTTCCCAGTTTTACTAATCAGATAGTTCATTCCACTGCCCCCGGGTTGAAGTAAGTAAAGGGACAGACAGATTCTGAGTTTCTTTTATAGGCAGGAAACATGAAGAATGAGGAGTAAGTGTTCCCCATAAAATTCCCCTACTTTTTTCTTCAAAACCCATTAAACTTTTCATAGAGCCTATAGTCAAGCAGCAGTGTGGCTGTCCTCTTTGGGAGAGGGGACCAACAGTCTATCAGGGAAATGTATTAGACTGCCTCTCCATTACCAAGCACTGCTCTTTAGGAATCGTCCTGGGACCACTGATACTCACTTAAGATTTTGCTAAAATTGATGAGAACAAAGTATCATCTAAATCAGCTCCAAGGCCACTCTGTACCCAAGAGTAAAAATCCACTTCCTATTTAGTTTGCCATCCCAACCACACTATCCACATAGCATTCCAGAAATTCTGCAAGGACACTGAACACATTCAAATAATAAAAATACCCACAAATAGGGACATCCCAATGTGAATAAAAAACACTCTCCCATTATCAATTCCAAGGGAGAATGGTTAAATCCACTTGCGAGTTAAAATCCCCAAATATTGAAGTTCCAATGCCTTACTATTCAGATTCAAATCCTTTTGCCCTTTGGCATGTAGTCCAAACCTCCCAATTTTTACGTTAAGTCCAAACCCCATCATTTTCAGCAAAACGTTGGCGGTGTGAAATTGAGGTTCTTTAAACATTCTCAGGAAGGAGATGATGTTCCTTTGGGATCACAAATTGCAATGCCAGTTCTTGCGTATAGCGAGGGGTTAAACACCTCACGGTGTGAATGGGCATGCGTGTCGACGCTATCCCCAAGCGGTGGCCACACCGAGTCCCAAGAGTCATTATGTCCAGCAAAACCACATTCCCAGCCATGCATACTTAATGTTGGAGAGCTCACAGCAAAGGGAGGTGGAGGTCTTCACGCTCTCAGCCTTGCCGAGTTACCAGTCGCTGGTCGATGCCCAGATGTCTGGGGTCCCACAAAGAGGCTTGATAGGAGAGGCCAGACGTCCGCTGCAGAAGGCTGCACGGTGCCCTGATCCGAGAGCCCGAGGGCCCGCCGCCTGCAGGCCGCTCTTGGGTCGCCCTGACACAGCATCCCCACCGGCTCTGGGGCCACCAACCGTCGCAGCGGGCCCTAGCCCGCCTGTCCACAACCCACCACTCTGACCGCGAAGCTGTAGCTTTGAAGAACTTGGCCCAGGATTTCGTTCTCCAGTCTCCGGAGGCCTGGGCACACGCTGAGAAACCCGTGAGGCCCCAGGTCAAGGCGGTGCCGCGTCTTCCTTCAGGATATGGAGAAACCAGAGCTCAACGACTGCGAGGGCGGCAGAAGGCAACGGATTCTGCGTCACACTTACAAACTAGCGTGAGTCAGTCACTACTGGAACTGCACAAACGGGCCACCGACGAAAACGATGCTCACCTGTGTGACTTCTTTGAGGCTCGTGGCTGAAGCAGCAGGCAGGTGAAAGCCATCTACGAATTGGGTGGTCTTGTAACCAAGTTGCACCAGAGCGACGTGCCCCCCCTCCCTGTCTTGGCCGTGTCCCCGCATGTACCCCTGCCTCCGCCCAAGCTCCAACCCCCACCCTGGAACCTGGCTTGGCCGAGTGTGACAAGTGCACCCTGGGAACTAAGCCTAGGCTGGCTTCCCCACAGCCGTGGGGTGACTGTGGTCACCAGTGCAGTGGGTGCATATCGACCTTACATTTGCTCTTTCAGTAAGTTGTACCAGAACTTTTACTTATACTTTATCATTTGTACCATTTCTTCACACGAAATAATTTGGCACCCCCCCCCAAGAAAAATCCCCCAGAACCTGATTCATTTTGTCTCAATGCGTATAACATATTTGCAAGAAGGAAGTGGATGAGGGAGACTTTGTTTCCCCTGCAGCATATATTTCTTAAATTTGTTAATGTCCATTTCCTCCTGGACATGCATGATTTTTGAACCCTGGTACTTGCATAAGCGTGAATTCTATCTAATGACATGCTGGTTTTTAATTCGTTATTATTATTATCTATTCTTTTCTATCATCTTCTTTTCTTCTCTTTTCAGTTATTGCCACTACTTCTTGAGATAGATACTTAGAACTAAGGCTCTCACCACATCTCTTCATTTGGTTTACCTGTAAATCAACCCTTTGCAGATTATAGAAACTGCTGTTGTTGCTTCTGAAGCTTGTGCTTAGGGAAGTGTTTCTCAAAGTGTGGTCTCCAGACCAGCATTATCAGCATCATTGGGAATTTGCTAGAAATACAAATTATGGGCCTAATTAGAAACATCTGAGTCAGAAACTTCGGAGATGAGGCCTAGCAATCTGTAAGTCAGCAAGTCGTCCAGGTAATTCTGATGCATGTTCAAGTTTGAAAATCATTGTCCTCTTCTAGGATAGGCTGCCCAACTTTTTCTGTAAAAGGCCAATGGCCTATATACCTTCTCTGTCACAACTACTCAACTCTGCCACTGTGGAGAGAAAATCACCTTAGACTGATGAGTGTGGCTGTGTTCCAATAAAATTTTGTTTACAAAAATAGCCCGATTTGACCTGTGGCTATAGTTTGATGACTCCTGCCCTGGGGGATTAGAATAGAACAATACAGCCTTGTATCCCTCAAGACACTATCTTCCTTCCATTCTTCAATTCCATCTAGCTGTGAAACATGTTCTCTCAGGATATAATAACACCCAGAATAATTCAATCAACTTGAAATATATCCACTAATTTTTTAGAATTATTCATTCATTCATATGTATATATACGTACACACACACACACACACACATATATATATACACATATACATTTATAGCTGCATTAAAGAGATAAGAGTAATTATGCCCAACAGTTTTTCTTTGGCTCTGAATATATGATAGGATTTGGAACAGTCATCTGGCATTGACTTTAAACTAGATTTTGTGAACTGTAAATCATAGAATTATAGGAACTTGGCTTTCTTAATGTTTAAATATAACAAATATTTTATACCCACCAATACCAAGGACACAAGTGAAGATTCTCTTTTTTCTCTAATATAATCTTTGCCACGGATTTATGTCTGTTAGGAAGAGCCAGACCTATGAATTAAACTGTGGTCACACGTAAACTATTAGAGGCCTATCCAGGCCCCCTATAGCAAAGCTAGGAAGCTTTGCCCAGGCAACTCTGTGATTCCCATGTATCTTTGCTGAGAACACTCGTATGAGCCATGTGCTTTTGCTGGGACTCTCTTGCTTTTTCCAGACCTTTTTGTATCCGTGGTTAAGGCCTACACACTCTTACACAATTAAGCCAACCTTAGTCTAGCCTGCAATGTGAGGGACAATGATAACAGTTAAAACCCTCTAAGGTCTGAACACTATGGTGACATATGAAAGCCCAGGGTCCAAAGATACAGTCATGATCCCACCAGAATCTTCTTTAATATACTTTTCCTCCAGAATTCTACTCCTTTCTCTTAATGCCCCTAGCCAATGCACCAAATGTTGAAGCCTCTTAGGGGACTTAATAAAGAGCTTGCCTCCTCCCTACTTAAGTTCTAAAACACATGGAAAATTAATGTAGAGAGTAGCTATCCACTTTATTGCTTATAAATGCAGGGTAAGAAAAATTACCTTGAGTGTCAGAGCTTAGTAGGCTTTCTAACATTGATCCCCAGAACTGGGTAGAGTTAGACAGAGTCTTGATGCCTGGAGACTGGGGAAGGCCTCCCTGTGCTCACACCCTTTCTCCACTGAGACGGAGTCTCTGCCTGGTGGAGCAACAGGAACGCGCTCCCTCTAGTCAGCACCTCTGAAAGAATGTCACTCACTGCTGAGCTAACATAGCCTGTTTCTTCCCAAATTTACCCAACAACTAAGTTACTTCATGCCATCTGTGGCAGAATGAGTAAAAAGATAAAGAATAGAAGGAGTTAAATCAGTTGAACTCCTTCCCCGTGGTGGGGGGATATCAGGAATGAGAAGTAAATATCTCATCTTAACAGAAGTTATTTAGGCAAGGAAGTTGAGTATGAGACACTGCTCATTGTCAATCACCAGTGTAATTGTCAAACCTATTTTCAAAATTTTCCGTATGAAATGAACCCTGATTTTACAGGTAGGATGATGAGATGTTTTGATCTTAGAAAGGGAAGCTCCTACACAGGCCAAAACAATGGTTTGAATTAGTTACAACATTCCTATTCCACTTACACTGAAATCGGTGTAGGGGTGGGCAAAGACCCTCTAGCCAATGAGAAGTAAGATAATATTTTTTACCCCTTGAGGACTTTCTTTCCCTGATAAAAATAAAAATATCAATAGGAAAGTTTTTGTTTCCAGTCCTTTCTTGCTTGGCTGCCTGGAAGGGCACCAACCATATCTTGAAAAGGAGGACAAAGTCTGAGATTTTATACTGAATTATACTTGGAATGATTAATCCTATTGATTGATTTATTGTTAACAAACTCTTTAGTGAGTTTTCTGTCACTTGTGCCCAAAGCATTGCTGATACAGATAAAAGCAATATATTCAACTACTTAGACCCTATTGTTGTTCAGTTTACTATCTCTAGACTTGACTTAAAAATCCATAAACAAAATTATGTGTCTTGAAACATATGAATTAGGGAGTTTGAGCCTCTTCATTTGAAATACTGATCCCCCCCATTTTAAATTTCTTGCAAATTGAGGCATAATTTAAATATAGTGAAGTGCACTAATGCTAAATATACAGTTTGATGGATTTTTACAGATGAATAAATCCAAGTACCCTTATCCCTATCAAAACAAAGAATTTTTTCATCACTCCTAGGAATACCCATCATTTACCCTTCTGTTCAATCTTAGCCCTGCATCCAGAGGCAACCACTATTCTTATTTCTAGTACCATAGTTTCATTTCCCTATTTTAAATTTCATAGAAAAGGAATCATTCATTATGTACTCTTTAGTGTTTGGATTCCCACAAGTGGCATAATGTTTTTGAGATCCATTCATTTTGTACTTACCTATGTTTGTGAAAAGTGCTCCATTGTACAAGTATACCACAGTGTATTTATACATTTACCTGCTGATGAACACTTGTTGTTGTTGTTTTTTTTTTTTCATTTTCTTTCTTTTTTTTTTTTCTTTGCTATCATAACTAAAACTGCTACTAGCAAATGTGTAACAGTGTTTTTGTGGACATATGTTTACATTTCTTTTGGATTAATAGCTAAGAGCAGAATGCTACTCATAGCATTTGTGTAGGTTTAACTTCATAAGAAAATGTCAAGACGTTCTCCAACAGGATTGTATTATTCCACTCTTTTTCAGAACTGAGAGTATCTTTTCCAATATTTAGTATCATCAGTCATTTGAATATTATTCATTCTGGAGGGTGTGCAGTGACATTTCCTTGTTATTTTAATATGTGTTTCTAAGATGACAAACCATGCTGGGCATTTTTTCATATGCTTACTGGCCACTAATAAATCCTCTGTTATGAAGGGTCTGTTCAAATCCTTTGCTTATCGTAATTGGATTATTTGACTTCTTATTGTCAATTTGTAGCAGTTATTTATATGTTTTGCAAATGAGTTATTTGTCAGCTATATGTATTGTGAATATTTTCTCCTAGTCTGTAACTACTCTGTTCCTTCCTTAATGATATTTGTTGATGAGCAGAAGCTTTAAAGTTTGAACAAGTTATCATTTCATCATTTTTTTCTTCTCCTAGTTATCGTTTTTTGTCTACAAAACTTTTCTTAACCACCTATCATGGAAGTATTCTCTTATATTTTCTTCCAGAAGATTAATACTTTTATTCATTTGGGCCACTGATTCATCCAAATTAATTTTTTGTATGGCGCAAGGTAGACGTCATATGGATATGTAGTAGTTCCCATACCATTTGTTGAAGAGACTTTCCTTCCTTTCTTCCATTGAATCATTTTCACAACTTTGTCAGTAATTGAGTGGCTGGATATGAGTTCATTTTTGATCTCTCTAGTCTCTTACACTTTTCTGTTTGTCTATTTTTACATCAATGACATGTTGTCTTAATTAGTGTAGTTTAATAATAAATCTTAAAATCAGGTAATACAGATTCTCCAACTTTGATCTTTATTTTCAAGATTTTTTTTCTGGTTATTCAAGTCCTTTGCTTTTCCATATAAAGTTGAGAATAAGCTTGTCAACGTCTACAAAAAAAAAAGTGTTCTGGGTTTCTTATGGGGATTGAATAATATCTGTAAATCAGTGTGTGGAGGAAATTGACTTTTTAACAATCTTGATAGGGCATACCTCTCCATTTATTTAGGTTTTGTTTAATATTTCTTAGAAGCAATGTTTTGTAGTTTTCAGCATAAAAGTTTACACAACTTACTTTCAGTTTATCCTTGCACATTTTATGATTTTCCATACAGCTATACATTATATTGATTTCATCATTTTAACAGTTCGTTACTCATGAATGAAAGTCCAATTGCTTTTTGTATATTGACACTCCATAAATTTGTTAAATTTATTTCTTTTTGGTTTTGTTTTTGTTTCAGTACAAAAATCTTAAGATTTTCTACACACACACACACACACACACAGTCCCATCGTCTGCATATAGATTTGGTTTTACTTCTCCCTTTCTAATCTCAACGCCCCCTATCTATTTCACTTGCATTGTACCATCAGTACAAGGATGAATGAAAGTGATGAGTGGCTAATCTTGCTTGCTTCCAAATTTTCCAATTTTAGAGGAAAGACTCTGAGTATTTAATTTTGATGTTTCCCCCTAAGTGTTTCATATTTGTGGAAATTCATTTCCAATCCTAGTCAGTTGAGAGCATGTATCATGAATGTAGATTTTTTTTTCCAAATGGTTATTTTGCGTCTATTGAGATAAGTTTTCTTTTTAATGTTAAATAAATACTTCCCTTAGAATAGATGTGAGGAGAGAGAGATGTGGCTTTATTATTTGTCTGTCATATTTTAGTACGGTTTGTTTTTTCTAAGTTGAGTTTTGGATCTCTTGCATTTAAATGGAACTGGACTGATAAATTAAAAGCCTAAGACTTGTTGGAGTAGCCAAAGAAAATTAGAATAATGAGAACAAAGTAGTGAAATATTAACAACAGTTTAAATGGGACAAATGACTAATCTTTGAAACAAAACATATTCTCAATTTCAGATTGGAGCCACCAAGAGTTACTTTTTCCTTCCTTCATTTATATATTCAGGAACAATCAAGCACTTATTACATATTAGGTATAAATATCTGCACATGTATGCACATACATAAGACTGCCAAAATGTACATCAAAATTGTAACAGCAGTTATCACTAGGTAGTACAATTGCACGTGCCTTATTTTCTTCTCTAAATAATTGTATTTTATGAATTTTCCTCAAGAGGAGAACTAATTTTTACAACTTGAAGAAAGCTATTATTTTTAATTATTTTATTTTATTTTTAAATCATTCCAAGAAAAAGACAGTATAACCTAAGAATCTTAACATTACTCACCTATGGCAGCAGTTTATACAGTACAGATTGGCAAACTGCCACGCACAATGCGTAGTCTCTTCAGTCCCAAGTTCAATGTCATCGGGAGCAGCATTCATCATGTCAGTGCTGGATATCACACAACAGTTTTTTCCCTTCATACCGTCTTGCCTGCTAGTAAATTAAATGTTCAGCATATCACAAAAACAGAAAGAAGGGAAGGAAGTATGTTTCTGATGTCCAAACTCAGCTTCACTGCATACTTTTCAATACATTCACCTGATTTTATATACCCCTAAGCCAAAATGGACTTTCAGAAGGGAAAATCACAATGCTTATTTACTAATGTCTGACTTATGTGTGTATTCCTTAGAGCCCTCATCAGCTCAGTCTGTTAGATCTAATGATAGTATTAGAGGTATCAAGAATGGGTGGCAACCATTTATTCCTTCAACAAAGAGTTAACATCTTCCTGGCAATATTCTAAGTATTGAGGATATACTAGTGAACAGCATAGACAAGACTCTGGCTTCCATAGACTTTCCATTCTAGTGGAAAGGGGGAGAAAGAAAATAAAAGAATAAATGGCAATGCGTCCATACATGCTAAGAAAAAAATTAAGCATGTATCAGAAAGTTACTGTCCTCTCTAGGTTAGGAGATGAGTAAAGGCCTGAGTAGTGAAACTTAAGCTAAATTATAAGAAAAAAAATTAGGCATGGAAAAATCTGGGTGACAACATTCTGGACAAAAGGAATGTTAAATACCTAAGTACTGAGTTGGGAAAGAGCTCGGTGTGTCAAGACACAGAAAGAGGGTCAGACTAAACATAATGGACAAGAGAACTGGAGGAGGTATGGTTTAAGAGGTAGACGAGGTTGGCTCCATATGGTACTAAATCATGACATTTTACTGATTTCCCTTGCCAGCTTTTAAGAGTCATTACAAAAATGATTTCTCTCACACTTTATAAATGTAACTCATAACACTAATTCTGGGAATAATTATACAAAGGTACAAAAAATGACAAAGGGTTACATTCATTCTAAGATGACTTAAAGAGCAACTAATATTGGACAAGCCAGATGTCTGTTTCATTTCTCTCTGCTTTCAGTTTAAGACTGCACTATGTGTCTTCTACTGTATCATGAACGTGAGCCACTGTACCTGTATACCCTGAATTTCCTCAGCAGTTCTAAGCAGATAATAGCAACTGAGTGGCCATGGTGTGAGATTTTAGTGAGATAATGGATGTGAAAGAACCTTGAAGAGCTGGAAGCACTAAGCCTAGAGTGAGGAACCAGACTTTAAGTGGAAAAGGCTAACCTGTAAAAGATCTTCTAGGAAACAGGAACTGGAGTTCTTTTCCCTTTCCATTGGTAGGAGACTGTTCAAATTATCAATGAAATCACCCACCTCTATTTCTTACAGCTGCAACAGCAGATTACCACAAATGTGGTGGCTTAAAGCAACACAACATAAATTTATTTTCTAACCATCCTGGAGGTTAGAAGTCAGAAATGGATCTCGCTGAGCTAAAATCAGTTGGCAAGGCTCTTTCTGGAGGCTATGAGGGGGAGTATATTTCCTTGCCTTCTCTACTTTCTAGAGGCCGCCTTCATTCCTTGATTCATGGGACTGTTACTCTTATCTTTAAAGTCAGCAACTTTGGGCTGTCCTTCCCATGCTGCCATCTCTCTGACTCTCTCCTCTGCCTCCCTCTTCCACTTTTAAGTATTTTTGTGATTACACTGGGGCCACCCAGATAATCCAGGATCAACTTTCTATCTCAAGATCAGCTGGTGAACAAACTTAATTCTAGCTCCAATATGACTTCTGTCTTGTATGTAACCTAATATATTCTCAGGTTCCAGGGATTAGTATGTAGAAGTCTTTGGGGAACAATTTTTCTGCATATCACACCACCCTGGTGTGATGGTTTCTTAAGGAGTTCATAGGAAGGCAGTCATGGATAACAGTGAGGGTTTTAATGTGGGAGTGAGATTGGAGCTAAGGTTTTGGTGCTTGCAGAAAGAGAATATTTGATGTAGGTTTGACACATTCACCCAGGGAAAGAATCTGTTTCAAGGTGAGAAGGAAGCGGTTTCCCACAGGTCCTAGCTCAATCTATTCAAAAAATAGCACAAACCTTCTAGTATCTAGGCTTTCCTAAGAAAGGTCATGTGAGGTGAGAATGGGAAAAACCTGGATTCCACCAACCAGGTTTGTTTCCATAGCATTTCCATTTCTTTTAGACAATTGCCCTGTAATTTGGACTAAGTCAAGCTTTGCTGTTTCTGTAAATATCTCCTTGTTTAGTCAAGAATTCTTCCTGTTGGTTTTTATTTAATAGCTCATTATTAGAAAAATTATTTTGGACCAAAACATCTACAGTTGCTTTGCCTATCTTAACATATAGTCATGACAAAAACTCTCCCTAATGCCAAGAATGTGACAGACCAGAAACTTAAGTGTAACATATGATCTGTGCATAACTAAAATTTATTAAAATCATCAGCATCAAATATTAATCATGAGCACACTACCCACAGGGCTTTCTATATTAAGCAATGAAGATAAATAGTTATGAGACATGATTTCTACTCTTAAAGGCCTGACAAGCTCTTTCAGGTGACAGGATCCATACATAAAATGATAAGTAAAACTGTAGGGCAAAGTGCCAAGAGAGTGGTTGAGGCAATGCGTGCTGCAGAATTTCAGAGAATGGAAAAAATCACTGGAAGAGAGAACATTTATTGCAGGCTTTACGGAGCTTGAATTCAGTTTGCCTTGCATAGGTATAGAGAAGCAAATAGGTCATTCCAGATGAAGAGCATACAGTTACGGGAGTAAAATCACACAGGTAAAATCATATGTGATTTTTCTGAGGGGCAATGAGAAATCTATTTTGACTAGAACAGGTGATATGTTAGATAATACAGGGAGGTCAACTTGAAGCTTGATTGCACAAGACGTTCTACTTCAAGGTGATTAGGTTGATCCTTAAGCTTAGAGAAGAGGAGCAATTTTTGATTAAGGGGATGCCAGTGGGAATAGCCAGTTCAGGAAGAAAACTAGCAAGATTATTATAATGCTCTGATTATATCATTATCCATCTCACTATCTCTATTTTTGTATCGATGCCCATATTTGTACCCATAAACACACACATATCTGTATAATTTCACCTATTTCCCCCATTAAATAATAACCATTTGGTTCAAAGGATGCTCTTTTATTTTTATGAAGCTGAACCATGCACCAATGAGGTGCTAAGAAAAAACATTGGTATTCAATGTGTTTGTATATTGTCTAATACTGCTGCAGTTGAAAACTGTAGAAACAATGCCTTCTGAAGCTGATTGTTTTAGTGAAAAAACAAATACTCCTCCAGTGAATACATTTCAGTGAACACCAGTCTCCTGGGAACAAGCAGAAAAACCATATCCTTAGTACCAGGTTTCAGTTGGCTACCTGACACACTCCTCTGAATTAATGCACCCCACCATCTTCCCCGTGCTAATGCAGCTGTGCAGGTGGGTCCGTGTGGCTTTTCATACCACAAGAGTGCCTTCATCTCAGGTGGTTTGGCTCTAGAAAAGACAGGGAGGTGGCCCAAAGGAATGAGTATAGTAAGAATCAAGCCAACACTCCACCGTGGTTGAAAATGCAACCTGAAAGTTAATGGTTATTGTGAATAAACGAACAGGCAATGAATATCACTCCAGCATTTCCAGGGCCTCTGAATTTGTCGTGCCTTCAAACTGGAGGAAGATTATTGTGCTCTTACATGTAGCACCTCTCACCAGTACTGATGACAAAATGAATGCACAAAATTAAAGCAACAGACAGGGCACTGATGAAAATATTAAAGTAAGAGATATTTCATTTCCAGTTCAAAACAAAAGTTTTATGCTTTGCACTTGTAGCTAAGATATGGTTTTAAATAAATGTTAATATCATATGTATATGTGATTTTAGGCTACACAGCGTACTTTATATATGCCTAAGATCATCATCATAAACTTACGGATCATCAGTTTTGTTTGATGAATGAGAAAAACATTCACAAAGAGAGTAATAACTCATCAAGGTTATGTGGTCATTTAACAAAATTATATTAAAATAGATAACACGGACTGTGGATTTTAACATATTTCCAAAGGATCCTTTTCTCAGTCCCCTTTTAGCCAAGAAATATTCTAACTTAACCTTAAAATGGGAACAAGATCTGACATACAAATTTTGGTGAAGATTTAATGAGATAATGAATGCAAAGTTTCCAGCACAGTACCTGGCACATAATAAGCACTCAGTAAATGAAGATATTTTGGTTTGCTATTACTGCAAAACAAACTACTGGAAACTCAGTAGCTTACAACAAAAATCACATATTATCCCTCAACAGCCTGTAAGTTGACTGTGTTCACCTGGGTGCTTTTGCTGCAATCCTCCTAAGCTTTGGCTGCTTGGAACGTCCAAGGTCACTTGTTCACATGCCTGGCAGTTAATGCTGGTTTGGTAGCTTGGAGCTCATCAGAGGCTGTCAACCAGATCACCTCCGCAGTCCTTGTGGTCTCTCCATGCGATCTGGGCTTCTCTCAACATGCTGAAAGAGAAAATATTCATAGCACACAAGAGCAGAAGCTGACAATCTCTTCAAGGCCAAGTCTTGTGTTACACAGAATCATTTTCTTCTCATTCTGTTGGTCAAATTAAGTCATAAGGTCAGCCAGACTGAATAAGAAAAGGAATAAACTCCACCTCCTATTGCAGGATATCCAAAAAATGTATAGTCGCTTCTAATTTACCATAGCAATCCCTCTGGACACAAGTTATTTACAACCTTCTCACAGGCAAAAACACATGCATCTTGTATCAGTCGCCCAGGACTTCCACGAAAAGTACCACAAACTGGGTGGCTTAAAAGAACAGAAAGGTATTGCTTCACAGTAGTTCAGGAGACTAGAAGCAAGAAGCCGAGGTATCGGCAGAGCTGTGATGCCCTCTGAAACTAGTAAAGGAGTGTCTTTTATTGCCTCTTCTAGCTTCTGGAGTTTGCTAGAACTCCTGGGTGTTCTTTGCCTTGGAGATGCTTCACTGCAATCTCTGCCTCCATCATCACATGGCTATCTTCTCTCTGTGTGCCTCTTCTCTTTGGAAAACACACCAGTCATGTTGGATTAAGGGCCCACCCACCCTACTCCATGGTGACCTCATCTTAACTAATGACATCTACAACAACCTTATTCCCACAAAGGTCACATTCTGAGGTACTGGAAGTTAGGACTTCAACATTTTCTTTACATTATCCTCTACTTGTTGGGGTACCTGGGTGGCTCATTCGCTTAAGCGTCTGCCTTCTGCTCAGGTCATGACTTCAGGGTCCTGTGATCCAGCCCCGTGTTGGGCTCCCTGCTCAGCAGACAGTCTGCTTCTCCTTCTCCCTCTGACACTTCCCCCTGCCTGTGTTGTCTCTCAAATAAATAAATAAAATCTTTAAAAATAAATAAATATATAAAAAAATAAATAAATTTTCCTTTACTTATTTTTTTAAAAAGTTCAAGGATACTGATTGCATGACGCACTCTGTAATATTTCTTCCAAATCTATAATTATATGGTTCTGTTAGCCTATAGTAATATAATCAGATATTTATCTTAATCTCAAGGAAATTATACATATTCCTCTAAGGTTTGGGTACAGTGTAGCATTCTTTCAATAGATAAATTTGTAAAATGATAATAACAATAGTAATAATAGCTGATACGAAATAAATTCAAACTATGGTTCACACAGTTTCTTGCACTTTGTACTAATTAAAACATTTAATCTTCAATACAACCTATATTAGTTATTATTACTTTTATGATTAATACTAAGTAGTCACTATTATTGTCCCTTTTTACCAATGAGATGGCTGAGGCACAGGGAAGTAATTTGTCCAAGTTCACACAGGTAAGAAGTGGCAAGGCCAGTATTTCAAGACAGATAATAATCTATAGGATTTTTAACTGTAACTACTTTTACTGAAGGAAATTTCCGTGCTGGTAAACACTTTGCCAGTAATACAAAAGAATGATTAAAACACATTTTCTACTCCTGAGGAGTTTATACACATATGTAGCCAATTTCAGTTCAGCATGTTGCTTGAGGAAATAGAGGTGGATGTCTTAGTCACCTCAGGCCGCCATAACAAAATACCATAGCCGGATGGCTTAACAACTGGCATTGTTCTTCAGTTTTGGAGCCTGGGAGTCCAAGAACAAGGTGCCAGCAGATGTGGCTCCAAGTCAGGAAGCATGAGACTTGCACACTGCTGCCTTCTACCTGTGTCCTCACAAGGCCTGTCCTCTGCATGTGCAGGAGGCACAGATTGTCACCTCTCGCTTTCTCTTCTTATATCTCATCATAAGTGTCCTGTGCTTGTGACTTCATCTAAACCCAGTGACCTCCCAAAGGCTCCAACATCCACATACCATTAACATTGAAGGTCAGGGTTTCAGCCTATGAATTTTGAGGGGAACACATTCGGTCCATAACTGGAGATATCTGCAGGGTTACAGTAGTGCGGAAAAGGTAGGCCAAACTCTGCTGGAAGAATAAGCTGGGAATGTGGGTTAAGAAGCCTTCTGTATGGAAGGAATTATGTTTAAATTGAGTCTGGAAGACTGAGTAGAATTTCATAAGGGTGATTGTGGTAATGAGAACATTTCAATAAAAAATATACAAAACCAAATGCTATTTTAAGAGTCATCCATTAGGAATAACCCAAATATCAATTAAGATACATCCATTCAAAAATATTATAGGAAATCATTGTAAATTATGGCTCTAAACCTAAGAAGCTCCATGAAAAATAGGCATGATATGTTTGGTAAATTAAAAAAAAGAATGTAAAATGTTATGTTAATTGATTATGGAAATAAAAAACAAACTCATGGGAAAATAGATTGGAAAGAATCATAAAGCATAGAGAAAGGGACTTACTTTGTTCTTCTTATTTAAAATATATAATGTTGTAATCATATTTATAAGGTGAAATATATACACAGTAAAAATACTGATGAGTACAGATGAGCACTGTTATATTCATCTCTTAAAAATCCCTGTTTCTCATTTATTGCAATAGTATAAAACTTAAAAATATTGAGGATATTAAAATCTATCAGAAAACAAAAATTTTATAGATGGTGTGGATTGAAGAAGAAATCATAGTAATATTGGAGTAGACTCCATAGTATAAAACATAATGTGATACATGATAAGTGAAGCAGTACAAAATAATGCAAATGAACACAGGGTATCTGTAAAACAAGTAAAACTCATTGAAGCAGTGATTTTATATTCATAACTTAAATCACATTTATGCAATAATTCCATAAGGAGCTGTGAGATACATGTAAAAATAATCAATTTGAATTTTAGAGATTATATATATAAACTAGTATGAATTGGGTACTATGTGATTGTCTTCATATAGGGGTCAAGATGAACTAAGGTTAATGCTATTCTATTAGTGACACATTTCACAGGCTTTAAATATATGCTAGAATCTATGACATATATATGTATGATTTAATATATTTATATATTTATACATTTAATATTTATATTCAATATGTTTATATATTTCATATTTATATATTTAATTTACAATGTATTTATATTTATATATTTAATGTATATCATATTTACACATTTATTATACATTTATTTAATTATATATTTAATGTAATTAAACAAAGTAATATATAATTTAACCAACCATCAATATTTAAAATATTAAATTATTAAATGTTAATAAATATAAATACTTACTGGATATAAATAATAATAAAATACCACATCACAAATATATATATTTTTAAAAACAAATGTCTGGGGCTTATTCTTTGAAACACATCTCAGCAATATCTGGACTGTAACTACTTAATGGAATTGAGTACTACAGGGGAAAGTAGTCCTTTCCTAGCATTAGAACAACTTGGAGAACCTGGACTTGGGCATAAAATCTTACAAACCAATTCACTGTATTTAACTAGTACTTTGGGAAGCTTAAAACGTATGTGAGACTACAGTTACAGGATTTATTTATGCGTTTACTATGAAATGATATTAAGTCAGACCTGGGAATTTTGAGACCAGTATGTAAAACAGGATATATTCCACGAGATGGGGCAGCAGGAAAAGTCATGAAAGGGGGCATATCACAAAGGTAAGTTTTGGTCCTGATGAATATATTCACTATATTGATTTCATGGATGGGATGACATGTGGAATCTCATTCAATTGTACACTTTGCATATTTCCAATTTATTGTATATCAACTATACCCCAAAAAGTAAAAAATAAACTATAGGGATTAGACTATTGGGTGATAAAGCTAAGGAAATTAAAGTGATTTCCATCAAAGTCAGGATGCTGGTTATCCGTAGCAGGAGAGAGGAGGTTATGAGTAAGAGAGGAACACTGAGGACATCTGAGAATATGGATAATGTTCTATCTACTAACATGGTAGTAGCTACTTGGTGTTTTCCTTATTTCTATTCATTAAGATGTACACTTTAAATGTAGCTTTTGGTATTATTTTAAAAGAATTTAAAGCATACAAAATGTAATTCAGACATTCAATAAAATCAAGAATGTATTTTTGAAGTTTTGACAGGAATTCAACGTAGGGTTTATTTTTCAAGTATTTTAGAAACATACCTTGTCCCCACATTTTTCTTATCACAACATTTACACTATTTTTTTCCTCTAAGCTTTATTATATTTGCCATTGCTGTTAGGGGTTCCAGTACTGTGAGATATTATTTGTCTGGTCTAGAGACGAATTTAGTTATGCTGTCTTATTTGCTTTTCTTCTATCCTTCAATTTCCTCATAATAATGTCTGTTCTATACTTAACGACATTTTCTATCAAATTAAAATTTTTAATGCATCACCAAAAGAGTCTGAGTCAAAACAGAATGGTTCTTTGGTGTGACCATTGCTCCTGAGGTTTGTTATTTAATTTTTTACTTTTCATTGCTTAAATTGTTTTGAAAAATCTCAAAAAGATCAGTTTTTATGAACAGTAATTATAAAATACACCTTTCTTTGTAATTTTCAAACTTCCTATGACATTGACAATATTTTAAAAGTTAATAAGGAAGAACATGGAATATTGTTCAGTTATTAATTGATTGCCAATCATTGACTAAAAGTTGGATCTATGCTATGATGACAACTTTATAAAATATTGCACGGGTATAGACAAGATGGAGAAAACAGTATTTTGAGTATTACTGTTCTTACCCCAGAATGGGCAATTAGTGCCCAGAGCTGAGAAACAAGTGGAGATAAATGTTTCCCAACCTACTATTGGATCCTGGTGTTCCCCTCAGAGGAATATTAATAAGTTGCCCAACATATTATTTAATTCCAACCATCAGGCCAGCCAACCCTTGTCTAATTTCTCCAAAAATAATGGAAAGCAGAAAGAGAGGAACTGATGGAGATATATGGAATATGGTCTTCTTAACAGAATCTCCGCTACCACCACCACCACCACCACCAAGTCACTCTAAGAGTGACACTCTAAGAGGCTAATTTGTAAAGACTGGAGGTGCTTGCAAAATGAGAAGACAGACTGTCCACACCTGTCAGGCAGACCACTGACCAGAGATTTATAGGCCCATCATGGAGTTGTTCTTGGTGGAGTCATGGGGGCAGAGCAGGAGAAGTGATAGTGTTGTTAGAAGAACTTGACAGTTGCTTCTAGAAATTTAGGGCCATATATGAAGAGAGAGTGTGTAACCTATTATTCAGCTAAACATTTCTAAAGATGGGAGGTTTGAGGGGATAAACCTCTGCCGTGAGCCAATAAGGAAGGGACTATAGTATAGTGAGCCCAGGGAAAAGAGTTCTCCATGTTCCTAGAGGGGATAGAAGAGCAACTTAGTGGTCCCCATGGTTCCATGTAAAGGAGAGGAGCACAGAGTTTGGGGAGATGAAAACTATGTGGAAGACACTCTCAGATGTCCAGCAATATAAGCCTCCCTTTAGTCCATAGCATGCAGTTGAGGCTGGGATATAGCCACTGATAAGGACTCAGTTTCCTAACTCCCTTTGTAAGTAGTCAGGTAACTAAGGTCTTGTTCATAAAATGTAAGCCAAAGTGATATGAACTTGTGCCTCACTTCCTTTAGAGGAAATTTCTGAGACTAGTCCTTGATTTGGCAAGATAGCAGTAACCATGAACATATGAACCTTAAGTTATACGTTGATGGCACATCAACCTATGTGTCTAAATGACTGTATAGAGCTGAGTGACACTCACACTGAACCACACTGGAACACTGTGCAAGAGGAAAATAAACTTATTTATTTTTTTGTTAGAACTATGGAAGTTAGAGGTTTCTTCATTAGAGCACCTTTTAGAATGCATCCTTTCTAATCACACAGCGTAAACTGTGGGCCAAAAATCTGACAGGATAATTGGATTACCAGCAGGACACAAGAAAGACATAACTGGCTGTTGAAAGTGATACATACTTTGGTGCTTCTAGCAAAGTGAGTTCACTTATGAAATCAAACAACCAAGATACACATATTCTTTTGAATATTCAAATGGTTTCTTGGCTCCAGTTAATAAGGTTATTGTAAACTATCTGAGACTCTTTGAGAGTACGCATACCCTACATGCTGACTTGGTTTGCTCCACAAGGTTATGGAGAATTCCAGGAGCAGGGTAGAAAGGAGAATGAAAATCTCTAGGGAGGATGCCAATCATTAAACTGAGATTTTGTGTTTCCAGAGCCAAGACATAGCTATGGGGGAATACCACCGAGGAATATTAAAGAAACATCAGGCTGACTCATAATAAGAATTTCCATCCAAATCCATCTACCAAATCAACTGAATCTGCAATAAATATAAACCCACATGCAGGAGTCTATCTCCAGGGAAATCTAGCATTTTCCCACCAGACAGAATTGCTCTGCATAGCAGCCGTTTTACAGGGTGGATGACAGCTTGTCTGTCTTTGCCTGCTGGGATCACATCAGAATGTCAGCTATGCTACCAGTCAAACCCCTCTTCAGACTAAATGAGGTGACAATTTGCCAAAAGGAAACATTCTCTCAGCCTATCATCCAAGGGCAGGACAATAAGAATAAGTTCAGCCAATACAAATGATATGGGAAATTTCTCAATACATGTATAGGAAACTTTCAAAATTCAATGTTCCAAAGAAGCACACAGTATCAAGAGGGTCATTAGTAACAAGATATTATCCTGAGTAGAATTAGTTATTTCTTTAACAACAATTGCTTTTTTTAATTGAAGTATAATCGACATACTGTATCCTATTAGTTTCAGGTGTATATCATATTGATTCAATATTTTTATACATTATGAAATGATCCCCATGATGTCTAATTACCATCTGGCACTATACAAAGCTATTACAATATTATTGACTATGTTCCTCATACTGTAAATTACACCCCCCCATTACCTATTTATTCTATAACTAGAAGTTTGTACTTCTTCAACCCCTTTGCCTCTTCTGCCCCTCCAACACTTCCCCACTCTAGTAACTAACAATTTGTTTCCTATACCTATGAGTCTGTTTCTGTTTTGTTCGTTTGTTCATCTGTTTTGTTTTTTGGATCCCACATATAAGTGAAATCATATGGTATTTGTCTTTCTCTGACTTATTTCACTTAGCATAATACCTCTAAGTCCCTCCATGTTGTTGCAAGTGGCCAGATTTCATTCTTTTTGTGGCCAAGTAATATTTCAGTGTGTGTGTGTGTGTGTGTGTGTGTGTGTGTGTGTGTGACAGAGAGAGAGAGCAAGTGAACTATCTTTATCTACTGATGGATAGTAGGTTGCTTCCATATCTTGACTATTGCAAAGAAGGCTGCAATGAACATGGAAGTGCATATATCTCTTTGAATTGGTGTTTTTGTTTCTTTGAGTAAATACCCAAAAGTGGAATTGCAGGTCAAATGGTGGTTCTATTTTTAATTTTTGAGGAACCTCCATACTGTTTTCCACGTGGCTGCACCAGTTTGCATTCCCACCAAGGGTACGAGGATCCATATTCCTCCACATCCTTGCTGACATTTATTTTTCACCCTGCTGATTAGTGATGTTGAGGATCTTGTCACGTGCCTGTTGACCATCTGTATGTCTTCTTTGAAAAAAAAGGTCTCTTCAATCCTCTGCTTATTTTTTAATTAGTTTTTTTATATTAAGTTATATAAGGTCTTTGCATTTTTGGATATTTAACCCCTATTAAATGTATGAATGGCAAATATTTTCTCGCATTCATTAGGGTGCCTTTTCATTTGTTGATGGTTTCTTTTGCTGTGTAAAAGCTTTTTAATTTGATGTTATCTCATTTACTTTAGCTTTTGTTGCCCTTGCAGGAATAATTTATTATTTTATCACTTAGTTACAGATAGTGAGCCAGAAATTGAGCTGTAACTAACTTCCTAAAGTCTTGTAGGTTTGAATTGTTTTGTACCTTCACCCAAGGATCTCTTTTTGTCTAATATAATAAATAAATAATAATAATAATAATAATAATAGTAATTTTTCCAATGTTTGGGAATTAGTTGTTACTGAAATGAAGATGGATGACTCAAATGGTTCTTTACATTATTCATATTCACAGAACAGTTCTTCCCTTGTGATTATTCTGAGAATAATAATATATTTTAGTTTTTCTAGATTCAACTTTCCATTAAAGCAAAAATATTGTCATATATTATGTGTCAATACCCAAATGGCTTGTTTTTTGTTCAACATGCCAGTGAGTAAAATCAAATAGAAATTATAAAAATACAATAAAACTCTTCTGGAAACCCCTTTCATCCAAATTACATTGTGATTTAAGGATTCAGTTAGGAAGAAATCAATTTACATTCATGTATTTCCTCCAACAGTGGTACAAAGGTATTGGATTATGATGCTTTGTAGATTCTTCGTTAATTTGCCATGGAGAAGTATATATCCAACAAGAACTTGAACTAGTATTACTATTCAGTTTTGGGTTTTGTTTGTTTGTTTTGTTTTTCATAATCTTGGATGAGATGTTTTCCTTACAGAAGAGTAAATATCACTCTCCTTCAGATAACAAAAAATCATCCATCATATATATTTTTCCCTAAGTAATACTATGAGGCAAAACCATTTGTACTAACATTTTGGATCTGTTGGATACTGAGAACCTATCAATTCACTGGATTAAGTGAAGATGTGGTCAAAAAGCTAGACCTTGAGCTTGGGCATAGCTCACTAGAGATTATATATAAGGAAGACTACATTTCATTTTGGACAAATTTATCAGTATATGTCAATAAGCTGTAATACAAAGTTGTATACAAAGCTAATGGAAGAAGTAATATTCAAAATATAATTATATATTTTTTAAGTTTTCAGCAGTGTTACTAAACAAAGTAAGAAAAAAAATCAAACTTTTCCAAAGCTGAAAAAAGTTAAGGGATGATTTGACAATTTATAAGGCTATACTATTTTATCTGTAGTAATAGTATCCTCAGTTGTATATCTTCCCTTACCTGTCACTTGTTAATGTTAAAGCATTCAGGGTAAGTGAGTTATAGGGACTAAAAAAGTAGGCAGGAATAAAAACGTGTGCTAGGCAACAGCATAGCAACAAGAACAAAAAAGAACTTTAGATGTGCCTAAATTCTGTCCTCACTTAAGATTTTGCAAATGTAAATATGACTAAATATGACTAAGCATTTCTGTAGTTAATGTCTCAACTTTACAAAGCTTCTAGAAAAAATTAGTATATGCTATTAATTTACATATTTTTAACTGAAGTAAATTTTGTTCAATTTTGAAAAAAAAAACCATGAGAAACAAAAATAAGCAATATATAAGCTGTACAGCATCTCAAATGCCATCATCCACTTTGATTATTAAGACTTATGCTTGAACTGTCCATTAGAAGGAAACCTTTTTCCCCTCTCCTGGTTCCCTAGAGGAGTTATTTACCCAGAACATACTTCTGTCTTCTTTCTAGACCTTTCTCTATTCCATTTCTGGACAGAATGATTGGTAAATATGGAAAGAATATGTTGGCATGTTTGGCTCAGATACTCCCAACTCCAGCTTTTGCTGCCCCTCTTGGGGGTGGGTAGGGGTGCAGTCCTGCTCCAGTGGGTAAATCTGCTTAATCACGAGGTTCGTTAACAGGTCTAAAGGCTGACACTAAGCCACACCTTCCCACTGAATCACTACCAACACTGAAAAAGCTTCCATCTACTGCTCTTAGTTTTGTTTCTCAACTTGTTCAGAGCTCTGAAAGACTACAGGGGTGCCATTTATTTGGCCTTCAAAGAGATCTGCACTCTTAGCCGCTTTTTATAATAGTAGGGACAAGTTTATAAGTAACATAAAAACATATAAGCTGGTCATTACAGGCCAGACTTTTATAATTAGTCCCACTCTGTAATCCTAGTTAAATCACAGAACCTTTATAGGCTTCTACTTTTCATACAAGAATTAACTTTCCACAAAGAGCCAAAAAGAACACTTCAGTACATTTTAGACTTTTGTGGCTATAGGGTCTTTGTCACAACTACTCACCTCTGTCTTTTTAGTAAGAAAGCATTCACAGACAATACTTAAACAAGTGGATGTGGCTTTGTTCCAATGAAACAGAAATAAGTGGCCTACAGATTTGGCCTATGGCCAAATTCACATTCCTAGATAAAACTGTTATTCTATCCCTGAATTTTTAGTTTTCCTTTTTTCATTATATTATTTTTATTGAAGTAGCTAAGTGAAATGTGATATATAAGGTCTATGAAATTATATTGTGTAACAGGTAGGTCCTATCTCTTCAAGAGAAATTATACAACTTGGTTGTGAGTGCAAAGTTCTCCTATAAATAATTCTGGATCTACCTGAGAGATCCAAACCCATAAAGTAGTTTGTTGTCTGTTCCATCTATATTGGGCAATATTGGGCCCTAGGATGACTGACATTTCCAGGACAGGGTTATGATAATTTCAGGATTCTCCCTCTTAGCTGGCACTTACTCTAAGAAGACTGGATCTGATAATGCTGATGGAATGAGCCAACCCTCCAGTTCTCTGCTTCCCTAGGTAAGGCTATCTGCTTTTTCTTGCCCAGAGAAGTCTTCCACTCTAAGCCTCTTTTTGGCCCCTTAGAATATGCCTTCAGTTCTCCTTCATTTAAAGCAGAAGCTGAGCAGAGGCTGGGACTATCAAAGAAAGGGAAGATATCAGTAGGGACGTTGATCAGTGGGATGGGTTGAACACATTGAGTTATTCCTAAATTTGCACATGGTTTTCCATATAATGAGGCCATCTGTATTTGCTGAATGATGCCCATTCGTTTCCTATCCTCCTAACAGAAACTCGGAGATAGGGGCTCCCTTTCTTTTCATGATTATACTTCAAAGGGATGGCTACCAGGTCGATGAGAAAGACATTTCTGGGTTGTAAAACTGGCAAGAGGCTGGGAGATTACATACATTTCAAAGGGGTAGAAAATAATTTTCACTCAAAAGTTTTTTAAAGTAAAAGCTCTAAGAAAAGGGACATAAGGGCTTAGAGTTAGGAGGATGCCTATCTAAAGTTTAGTTAAGCTAAAGAGAATGTTAATCCTGTCGCAGCCAGAGCCAATCAATACTGCCTGTATATTTAAATTTCCATTACCTTGGAGGGAAGGGAGGGTTACTGAAGAGTTTTGATAGATAGATAGATAGATAGGCAAGATTTTTTGTTTGTTTCTTATTTGTATAAACAAATAGCTAAACAAATATATTTTGTATTTATTTCTAACAATAATCTAATAAATTGGTATTACCATCTCCATTTTCCAAAGGAAGAAACTGAGAAAGACAAAGGAACATCCCAAGGCTAAAGAGATAATAACTGGAAGAATCAAACTTTTTAACTCAGATCTAATTCCATATCTTCTTTCTACACCAGGATGTTTCTCAAAGAAAAAAAAATGCCCTTTTAGAAACAAAGAAAAATAATACCTACAGTATTGTAAAATCAATATTTTTTTCAGCACTTCAGGAGAGAATTTAGAGCTGTTATGGAAATCATAGCTCTGTTTTAGAGCTGGGTTTTTCAACCACAGCACTATTGACATTTTGGGTCATATCATTTTTTTGTTGTAGGAAACTATTCTGTCCTATGCACCTTAGGATGTTTACCAGGATTTCTGACCTCTACCAATGAGATGACTATAGCACTACCAAGTTGTGACAACCAAAAAAAATATATGTAGACATTATCAAATATCCCTCTGGGGACAATAGAGCCCCTGTTGAGAACCACTGGTTTAGAGGAATTTTCCTGCACAGTATTTTTGACACTGGAACTCTCTGAATAAAGAAAATTTTTATAGAACACTGATTTTTAAAAACTGGATAAAAATGAAGGAGGTTCCCCAGGAGATAGAAGGCTACCCACTTCATTTTAACCTCCCCGACATAACCAAACTCCTGAGATACCTACATCAACCCTAAGATTTCAACATGACAATGTAGAAATGGCTGCTTAAGTAGAACTTACATCATTGTCTTGAGACGTTGCCAAGCATGGTTTTCCAATACAGTCTATCTGCCTTTCATCTCATTAAACATAGATTTGTCAGTCATACTTTTGGCAAGATAGATAAGCAGAGCTATTGTTATTGTTTTTGTTTTTAAAGCCTCATTCTGGCCAGGAAAATGACTCCAACTGTTCAGGAGAATGGTTGTTAGATCCACTTGGGTGAATTGAGCAACTCATTTGCCACAGAGATATCTCCAACAGTGATGCTCCCAGCATGCAATGGATCTGGCTCAGATTTCATTAGGAGTAGGATAGATCCTTGACTCAGCTGGTCCCAAACTTAATTTGCAGGTTATAAGCATTCTAGTTGCAAACCTACCTTTTCTTTGTGGTTAATGTTCTATAAAGACTATTTGTTTCGGGACAAGTGAAATATTCCATCACTCTTGGTTTAACAAGTTGGAAAAATTCATAGTGTAGGTTAGTTTCTATGGAGAGGATGTTTTACACTTCACCAAATCTTCAGGCATATTGGTATAAATTAAATTTCATGCTAGCTGGCTAAAGCCAGCTGGGTCAATAATGTTTGGTATTTGGTTAATTTCATCCAAAGGTTATATACATTACTAAACCCATGTTGAATGTTACTATTGTAAAAATAGAAATTATTTAAATTTACCATGTATGGACCAAAAAGTATTTCAAGCTGTATACAGACCAGAGAGTAAGCATTGTGAGTCACACAGAACAGAGATTGTGTACTGCACAGAATAAAATCAGTCTAGATTATGTAATTTGGGGGTTAATGAAATGTTTATGTTGGCCCCCGAAACAGCAGACACTGAACTGCCAGAGTACTTGAAACCTCACCATTAATCATTAAAAGCTTCTTTCATGGAAGGGACAATACCTTTAGTCATTAACAATTCAGAGTGAATGAATACATTACTTGTTGTTGTTGTTGTTTTTTATCGAATACTTGATAAAATGGAACAAAGTTTAAAAAGCAGGTTGTTTCTTTGGCATAAAGGCACACTTACCAAGTCCTAAAAAAAGTCCTAAACACTTGTTTGAGATAAAATTTAAAATTCTAGAAACTTCTTTTCTAAATTCATCAAAAATTAAAGACTTTCACCTATTTTCCCCTATCTTTTTTTTTTAATTAAAAACTAATCCCAGCTATTAAGACTGATGAATCACTGGCCTGTACTTCTGAAACCAATAATATATTTTATGTTAATTAATTGAATTTAAATTAAAAAGTGTTTAAAAAAACAACTAATGCCTTGGGGCGCCTGGGTGGCACAGCGGTTAAGCGTCTGCCTTCGGCTCAGGGCGTGATCCTGGCGTTATGGGATCGAGCCCCACATCAGGCTCCTTCACTATGAGCCTGCTTCTTCCTCTCCCGCTCCCCCTGCTTGTGTTCCCTCTCTCGCTGGCTGTCTCTGTCTCTGTCAAATAAATAAATAAAATCTTTAAAAATACAAACAAACAAACAAACAAACAAAAAAACAACTAATGCCAGTTCTTAAAACAGATAGGCCAAAATTTGAGTCACTTGAGAATTCTTAAGTATTATACTATTATCAACTTGTTGTTGTTTACCTAGACAAGACAGAGTGGGAAAAAAACAGTGAATTAAAGAGAATGATGTTCTTGTGAATTCAGGACTCTAAAGCACAACATATAAATTTCCTTTTGATAAATTTGATAATATATTTCTGCAGCTACTTTTTTCTTCAAGTTTGTTGGTGAGTTGTTTTATTGTTTCTATTTGTTTAAATCTCAGATGATTCAATGAAACATCTCCTACCCTAACTATAGATTTTATTGATACTAATAAAGCAGACTCTGGGTGAGACCAAATCAGACAAAAGGTCAAGTCAAAATTTTATTTTACCTACTAACCTCAGCATCTTTTAACTGTTAAACAATACTTCAAAGTTCATCACAGTTCTCATATAACTCATATAACCATGTCAATGAGGATGGAAGAAGCAGAGGATCAAATAGGTGTATTTAGAAGATAAAATTATGGAAAATAATGAAGCTGATAAGAAGAGGGAAATAAAACTATTAGATCATGAATATAGACTAAGGTAACCCAGTAATCCCACAAAGTGCAATAATATCCATACTATAGGGATCCCAGAAGCAGCAGAGTGGGAAAAATGGGCAGAAGGTTTATTTGAACAAATTATAGCTGAGTACTTCCCTAATCTGGGGAAGGAAAGAGGCAGTCAAGTCCAAGAGGCACAGAGAACTCCTCTCAAAATCAATAAAAACAGATCAACACCAAGACATATCATAGTGAAACTTGCAAAATACAAAATAAAGAGAGAATTCTGAAAGTAGCTTGGTACAAAATATCCTTAACCTACAAGGGCAGATACATAGGGTAACCAGCAGATGGATCCACAGAAAGTTGGCAGTCCAGAAAGAAGTGGCATGGTATATTCAATGTGCTAAATGGGGAAAATATGCAGACAGGAATACTTTGTCCAGCAAGTCTGTCATTCAGAATAGAAGGAAAGACAATGAGTTTCCAAGACAAGCAAAAAAACTAAAGGAGGTCATGAACACTAAACCAGCTATGTAAGAAATACTAATGGGGACCCTTTGAATGGGAGAGATCAAAAGCAACAAAGACTAGAAAGGAACAGAGACAATCTACAGGAATAGCGACATTACAGGTAATACTATGGCACTAAATTCATATCTATCACTAATTACTCTGAACACAAATGGACTCAGTGCTCCAACCAAAAGACATAAAGCAACAGAATGGATAAAAAAACCAAGACCTATTGATACACTGCTCACAAGAGACTCATTTTAGACCCAAAGACACTTCTAGATTGAAAGTGAGGGGGTGGGGAACCAGCTATCATGTTAATGGACATAAAAAGAAAGCTGGAATAACCATACTTATATCAGACAAACTAGATTTTAAACCAAAGATGGTAATAAGAGATGAAGAGGGCACTATATCATAATAAAAGCGTCTATCCAAAAACAAAATCTAAGAGTTGTAAATATTTATACCCCCAACTTGGGAAAACCCAAATATATAAATCAATAACAAACAAAAAGAAACTCATTGATAATAATACATTAATGACAAGGGACTTTACACCCTGCTTATAGCGATGCACAGATCATCTAAGCAGAAGATCAACAAGGAAACAATGGCTTTGAATGACACACTGGACCAGATGGACTTAACAGATTTATTCAGAGCATTTCATCCTAAAGCAGCAGAATACACATTCTTTTCAACTGCACATGAAACTTTCTCCAGAACAGATCACATATTGGGTCATAAATCAGGCCTCAACTGGTACAAAAAGACTGAGATCATACCATGAATAATTTCAGAACACAATACTATGAAACTGGAAGTCAACCACATGAAAAAATTTGGAGGGACCACAAATACATGAAGGTTAAACAACAAACTATAAAGAATGAATGGGTTAACCAGGAAATTAAAGAAGAAATAAAAAAATACATGGAAGCAACTGTAAATGAAAATGCAACAGTCCAAAACCTTTGGGACACAGCAAAGGTGGTCATAAGAGGGAAGTATACAGCAATACAGGCCTACCTCAAGAAGCAAGAAAAGGCTCAAATACACAAGCTAAACTTGCACCTAAAGGAGATGGAAAAAGAACAGCAAATAAAGCCCAAATCCAGCAGAAGAGAAATGATAAAGTTTAGAGCAGAAATCAATCATATAGAAAAAAAAAAAAAAAGAGTAGAACAGATCAAAGAAACCAGGAGTTGGTTCTTTGAAAGAATTAATAAGATTGATAAACCTCTAGCCAGACTTAGCAAAAAGAAAAGAGAAAGGACTAAAAAAAATAAAATCATGAATGAAAGAGGAGAGATCACAACCAACCTGCAGAAATACCAACAATTATAAAAGAATATTATGAGCAATTATCTGCCAACAAATTGGGCAACCTTGAAGAAATGGATAAATTCCTAGAAACACAGAAACTCCCAAAACTGAAACAGGAAGAAATAGGAAATTTGAACAGATCGATAACCATCAAAGGAAATAAATCAGTAATCAAAAATCTTCCAAAAACAAGAGTCCAGGGCTGGATGGTTTCCCAGGGGAATTCTACCAAACATTTAAAGAATTAATATCTATTCTTCTGAAGCTGTTCTAAAAATTGTAAATGGAAAGAAAAATTTCGAACTCAGTCACCAAGGCCAGAATTACCTTGATTCCAAAACCAGACAAAGACCCCTTTAACTAAAAAGGAGAATTACAGACCAATATCCCTGAGGAACAGGAATACAAAAATTCTCAACAAGATACGAGTTAATTGAATCCAACATTATATTAAAAGGACTGTTCACCTTGATCAAGTGGGATTTATTCCTGAGTTGCTGGGGTGGTTCAATATCTCCAATGAATCAGTGTGCTACACCACATTAATAAAAGAAAGAACAACAACCATATGATCCTCTCAATAGATACAGAAAAAGCATTTGACAAAATACAGCATTCATTCTGGATAAAAACCCTCAAGAAAGTAGGGATAGAAGGAACATACCTCAATATCATAAAAGCCATATAAGAAAGCCAATAGCATATATCATCCTCATTGGGGAGAAACTCAGAGCTTTTCCCCTAAGGTCAGGAACAAAACAGGTATGACCATTCTCACCACTATTGTTCAACATAGTACTGGAAGTCCTAGCCTGAGCAAACAGACAACAAAAAGAAATAAAAGACACCCAAATTGGCAAGGAAGAAGTCAAAATTTCACTCTTTGCAGATAACATGGTACTCCATGTAGAAAACCTGACAGACTCTAACAAAAAATTTGTTAGAACTAATATATGAATTCAGCAAAGTCACAGGATATAAAATCATCGTACAGAAATCTGTTGCATTTCTATACACCAATAATAAAGCAGGAGAAGGAGAAATCGAGGAATTGATCCCATTTACAACTGCACCAAAAACCATAAGATACTTAGGAATAAACCTAACCAAAGAGGCAAAAGATCTGTATGCCAAAAACTATAGAACACTTATGAAAGAAACTGAAGAAGAACCCCCCCACCACCACCAAATGGGAAAACATTCCGTTCTCATGGATTGGAAGAAAAAAATCTTGTTAAAATGTCTATATTACCCAAAGCAATCTACATATTTAATGCAATCCCTATCAAAATAACACCAGTACTTTTCACAGAACTAGAACAAACAATTCTAAAATTTGCATGGAACCAGAAAAGACCCCACCCAAAAAGCCAAAGGAATGCTGAAAAAGAAAAGCAAAGTGGGAGACATCACAATCTCAGACTTCAAGCTGTATTACAAAGCTGCGGTCTTCAAGACAGTAGGGTACTGGCATAAAAACAGACACACAGACTGATAGAACAGAATAGAGAACCCAGAAATGGACCCACAACTACATGGTCAACTAATCTCCAACAAAGCAGGGAAGAATATCCGATGGAAAAAACAGTCTCTTCAATAAATGGTGTTGGGAAAGCTGGGCAGCAATATGCAGAAGAATGAAACTTGACCACTTTCTTATACCATACACAAAAATAAATTTAAAATAGATGAAAGACCTTAATGTGAGACAGGAAACCATCAAAATCTTGGAGGGAACACAGGCAGCAACTTCTTTGACCTTGGCCGTTAGCAACTTCTTACTAGACTGGTCTCCAGAGGCAAGGGCAACAGAAGCAAAAATAAACCATTGGGACCTCATCAAGATAAAAAGCTTCTAACTGAACATAATAAATAAATAAATAAATAAATAAATAAATAAGCAAGCAAGCTTCTGCATAGTGAGGGAAACAATCAACAAAACTTAAAGGCAAGCTATGGAATGGGAGATATATTTGCAAATGACATATCAGCTGAAGGTCTAGTATCCAGAATCTATAAAGGATTCATCAAAATCAACACCCCAAAAATAAATAATCCAGTTAAGAAATGGGCAGAAGACATGAACAGACATTTCTCCAAAGAAGACATACAAATGGCTAACAGACACATGAAAAACATGCTCAACATCACTCATCATCAGGGAAATAGAAATCAAAATCACAATGAGGGGTGCCTGGGTGGCTGAGTTGGTTAAGCATCTGACTCTTGATTTCAACTCAGGTTATGATCTCAGGTTTGTGAGATAGAGCCCTGCGTCCGGTTCTATGCTTGGTATGGAGCCTGCTTAAGAGTCTCTCTCTCCCTCTTCCTCTGTTCCTCCCGGCCCCTCTCTCTCCCCTCTAAAAAACAAACAAACAAACAAACAAACAAACAAACAAACAAACCTCAATGAAATACCACCTCACACCTGTCAGAATGGCTAAAATTAACAACTCAGGTAACAACAGATGTTGGTGACGATGTGGAGACAGGGAAACCCTTTTGCACTGTTGGTGGGAAGGCAAACTGGTGCAGCCATTCTGGAAAACAGTATGGAGGTTCCTCAAAAATTAAAACTAGAACTATCCTACGACCCAGCGATTGCACTACTTGGTAGTTATCCAAAGGATAGAAAATGCTGATTCAAAAGGGCATATATATACCCCAATGTTTATAGCAGCATTATCAACAATAGCCAAATTATGGAAAGAGCCCAAATGTCCATTGACTGATGAATGGCTACAGAAGATGTGGTATATATACATGTACAAGGAATATTTTTCAGACATCAAAACGAATGAAATCTTGCCATTTGCAACAATGTGGATGGAACTAGAGTGTATTATGTTAAGTAAAATAGGTCAGAGAAAGAGAAATATCATATGATTTCACTCATATGTGGAATTTAAGACAAAAAAACAGATGAACAAAGGCGAAGGGAAGGAAAAATTAAAAAAGATAAAAACAGAGGGAGGCAAACCATAAAAAGACTCTTAACTATAGAAAACAAACTGAGAGTTGCTGGAGGGGAGACGGGAAGGAGGATGCACTGAATGGGTGATGGGTATTAAGGAGGGCACTTGTTAGGATGAGCACTGGGTGTTATATGTAAGTGATGAATCACTAAATTTTACTCCTGAAACAAATACTACACTGTATGTTAACTAACGTGTATTTAAATTAAAGAAATAATGAAAGGCATAGAGATCTGTAGAATCAGATAATCTGGAAGAATATTCCTAAACAGCACTTGAATTTTCCATGAAGAAAAATAATAATTTTAGTCCACTTCAAATTTTTGCACAATTTTCTCCTATAAAAAATCTTATTTCATTTTTCTAAACCAGCATGATGATAATTGAAATGAGTGTTCCCCTTCATGGTTTTTTATGAAGAAAGTCATTTGATTAAACAATTAA
The DNA here is from genome assembly GCF_017311325.1 of Ursus maritimus. NCBI lineage: Eukaryota > Metazoa > Chordata > Mammalia > Carnivora > Ursidae > Ursus > Ursus maritimus. Next base: position 65,641,953 of record NW_024426774.1, read on the forward strand.
ATGTCTTGCTGGCAGCTAACAGGAAAAGGCTAGGATAATGTGAGAAAGGAAGACTTTTTTCATCTGGAATCACTAAAAGAATTCTTTATTTTATCAATGACTGTTTTCCATTTCTTACCTAGCCACAAGACCAACACATACCTTTCATATTTTAAAATGCTAGTTGACAACCATCGATATAAGTGTGCAGCCAAGTTTAAGAACCATCGGACTAAATCATATGTGGTACTCAAGTTCCTCACTTTATCACATTGCTTTGAATCTGGAAGTGACCACATGATCCGTTTCTGGTCAATGAGACATGAAGTCAATTCTGAGAGAATGATTCTGGGAAAGCTTTTGCCTTCCTCTTTGAGGATACCAGACATGGCTGATATTGTTCCTCAATCTCTTTCTTCGGCCTTAAATTCAGATGTAACAGTTGACTCTGTTGTAGCCATCTTGTTACTGTGATGAGATAAGCACAAGGACAAAAAACTAACAAGCCAAACATGGCACAGCGGAGACGTGGAACTCATCAGTGGCCCTCACAAGCAATGTCCAGTAGCTAAGTCAGTGCCAGAAACAACTGCCATCGTTCAGATTTTTTTTTCTTAAAACAAACATTTCTTCAAGTCACATTTATTCTATTTAAACAACTGTTACCTGCAATGGGAAGCATCTCTAGGAGATACATGTCATTTTCTACAATGGAAGGCTTTTTGCAACCTGTAATTGCCACCGATATCATTGCCGTTTGGTCTCTCTCTTGCACTTTTCCCCCCTTATCTTCTTTCTGTCTATATATACACACTTACATAGAAATCACATTGATAAATCATACTGTAAATATTATCTTGCAACTCTTATTTACCTTTTATTTGATATTTTCCTCATATTCCTCTAAATTCTAAAACACAACTCTTAACATTGGCTAGTGTTCCATTACATGGATAAATTTTAGATTGTCCAATCTCCCATAGCAGCTTTGTTTCCAATTACTTTTTTATCATGATTGCTGTGAAGATAAATTTTGTATTTAATCTTTATGAGCATCTGTGGTTATTTTTCTTAGAATCAATTTTTAGAAGTATAATGCCTGGAAGAAAGGATAGGTATGATTTTGAACCTATTGATATCAGTTATCAAATTGAGTTCCAAAAAGTTAGGAACATTTGTATAAGAGATTTTCATATTTTCTTCATCTTTACCAATAGAGAGTAATATGATTTTCCTATCATTTTGTAACTGACCTATCTTTCTAAAAAACCTCCTTTAAAAAAACTTCCTTAAAAAACTTCACATAATAAAAATCCCTATTTATTTATTGAAATTCATTAAAAATGAGTTACTTTGGATACAATTGACATCTTTATAATACTTAATGAGGGGCACCTGGGTGTCCCAGTCAGTTAAGCATCTAACTCTTGATTTCAGCTTAGCTCATGATCTCAGGGTCCTGGGATGGGGCCTGTTTCAGGTTCCTCACTCATCAGGGAGTCTGCTTGTCTCCCTCTCCCTCTGCCCCTTCCTCTGTTCTCTTGCTCTCTCTTAAGTAAATAAATATATCTCCAAAAAAATATACTTAATGTTAATGAAATATAGAAACATGTCTATTTGTCTTTTTGTTTGTGTCATGAGCACGCTATGAAGGCATACACATGAGCTGTGTCTTTCCACAATGTCAGCTTTATTCGATCATAAATAAAGCAAAGTTAAATCACAATTCTAAAGCAGGTTCAGGATTCCAAACTCAATGACAATTCACCGTGTGATTAAACTTGGCTTCTTACACAGCACACGAGCCAGGACAGAAGACAAGCTACCCAAGAAACAAGACAACAGAAGGGTGTAGGAAGTTAACGAACCAAACTCAAAGTCAGTCTGGGGGTGCGCAGTTGAGATAAGGCCTCAGTCTGGTCTGGGTCAGCTCTCGGCATTTCCTGTTTCTGATGTTCAAGCAGCGAAGGTTCTGTTCAGAGATTAATCGGGCAAAGCCTTTGGTGGCAGTTGCCTTTTTAAAGCGGTCAGACATAGAGGGGTCAGGTCTGTAGAGCTGGATGGTTTGCTGCCAAAATCCTTCCCTTTTTAAAGGGATTTAATCACTTTTGGATCTCTGCAGACCTCCTCTGGTTCTGCTCCTTATCAGTTCTGGGGTGTTGGCTGATGTTGGTCCTGGCGATATCTCCTAGCTGCAGTACTGGAACTGCTCGTGTCATTGCTTGACACAGGCTCCTGCTTGACGTGAGAGACTCCATTTTGCTCTCTACAGTTTGTTTTTATCCCATTGATCCTAAACATATTTTCTTTTGGTCATCTTTTGCTATTTTACCCTTTTGTTCTATTTTATATTTCAGCCTAAAAAATGTTTTGATTGGAACACTTTCTCACATACTTTTCTATCTTCAAGAAATGGACTGCTTGTGCCCTCCGTGTCAATGAGTACTTATCTAATCCTCTCAGAACATGAGAGAGGTTTGACAATATACACATAAAATGGCCCTCCCTCCTGACAGCATTTTTAGGCACATATAGTCTCAGCAGAATAACTTCCACCACTATTTTGCATCCATAATTTGTCATTCCTTTCTCCTCTGTATAATAAAACTGTTATACTTGAAAATATTTTTAAATTAATGTGTTTGACTTCTACTAAAGAGGCTATAGTCCTAAAGATATGTCCAAACTTTGACCTCTGTAGACAAAAGATAACCTATTATAACCTGAGTTTTGTTTTTAAAAATGTAAGGATACAGTCTAACACCAGAAGTTGAGTTGGAAAAGCTTGTTGACTTCACTTTCTACTTCAAACCACTCTGAGTTTTCAGAAGGCTTGCCTATCTTAAAACTCAACACTGCACACTCTTTCCACATGCTAAGTAGTTTTCTTACAATGCAGGTGTCCTCTTCAGCATTATTGATGGAGAAGCTCTCTCAAAGTGAGCCCTCATGAATATTTAGCACGGCTGGCATTGTAATGGAAATTGGCTTGCTTGCTTTTTCATTGACTTATCTGGACTCGTTTTAGGGCATTCCTTTAAGTAAACAACTTTATTAGCATAATAATAGGGCATTCCTATTGATCTCAGTAATAAAGTTTTGTTTGTTTGTTTGTATATCTGACTGGATTTGAAACCAAAGCTAAGAGGTTTTTATTTGTTTGGTTTTGTTTTTGTGTTTCCCCCCAAGTAATAGGGAATCATTGAAAGTTTTTGAGCAATGGACTTGATTGCTCAGAACAACAACATATGTTGAGGACTATTTATCTGCTTAAAAGTATGGAAAATGGATTCTCTGAGGCAATAACAACTTACAGCAAGAAGGAATGTGTGGAAGATACTCTCAAAGGCTGCATTCCTCAAGACAAAGGAGAATTGTGGTGGATGAGCTCCCTTGGGTTGCAGACAGTAAATTATATTTTAATTGTGACAACAGTTGATATGAAAAGTTTTATTAAATTGAACTGTTGTTAAAAGTGGACATAATTGGAACTTCACATAAAGTGTTTCTAAAACTTGGGGTCCAATAATTTTATGATAATTCTTTAATTCTATGTTTAAGATTAAAAGCAGGTACTATTACTTTTTTATTCATTATTTTGGAAAGCATGAAAAACTAAAATATTAATTCCAAGAGTATGAAGCTTTTAAATCGTGATACAACTACCAATATTTCAAATTTGATGCTTCCTTATTTTGAACACTCTGCAACTTGATTTTTTAACCTTAAGTCATTCCATTTTAATACTGCCAACCTTTAAAGTTTTTATATTTTGAAGTTTTAATAACTTGCACAAACATAAATATGGATATGTACTTTCTCTCTCTCTTTTTTTTCCTCTTTCTTTGTCTACCTGTAAATATTTCCAAAATTCTAGTTGTGAGGATTTTAAGGGAATAAATGAGACAAGCACACAAGATCTACTGGAATGTCTACTTGCAACACACACATGAAAAGTGATTTCCCGAGGAATATTTTCAGGATCCATATGAATTTGGACCACGAGTAATAGTCATCAATCTATCTATGTAGAAAGATTTACTATCAGTAGGCTGCTTGAGCTTTTTAATTTAAAATTAACAATTTCATTCCATATTACATTCTAAAATTCTAAAATAGCCCTAATGTAAAATTAAATTATTTTAGCTATCAGAAAATTTCAGTCTTCTATTTAATTAAAATATATTATTTAATTAAAAATATATTCTTTATGTATACATAGAATATATACCAACCAGCTAACTCTTTGAAGGAATTGAAAATAGTTGCACTAATGACCTCATCAAACTCAAACAATAATCTGCTAAAAATCAAAATAAGTAAACATGTAAGGTGATAAATTGCAAAAATGGACATAGTCTTTCTTCCCTCCCTTTGCACTGTGTCTATGATATTCTTTCCAACCGGAGACAGAGCCTATTTTCCACTCATGAAATTGGCTTGATGTTGGGATTTATCTTAACTATAAGAATGCAGTAGAATGGGGTGTCGGGCACCTGGGTGGCTCAGTCAGTTAAGCAGCTGCCTTTGGCTCAGACCATGATTCTGGGGTCCTGGGACTGAGCCCTGAATCCTGCTTCTCCCTCTCCCGCTGCCTGCCTATCCCTCTGCTTATGTGCACGTGCTCACTCTCTCTCTAATAAATAAATAAAATCTTAAAAAAAAAAAAAGAATAGGGTGTCTGGGTGGCTCAGTCAATTAAGTGTCTGCCTTTGGCTCAGGTCATGATCTCAGGGTTCTGGATGGAGCCCCACTTCAGGCTCCCTGCTCGAGGGGAGCCTGCTTCCCCCCTCCTCCCTGCTTGTGCTCTCTCTTGCCCTCTCTCTCCCCCAAATAAATAAATAAAATCTTAAAAAAAAAAAAAAAGAATGCAGTAGAATGAAAGTGTGTCAGTTCTGAGTCTAGGACTCTGCAAACTTTGCATGCTTCCTTTCTCTCTTTCTCTCCTTCACCCCACTCTTTCTCCCCACCACAGCCTTGTGAACAATCTCTGGCTGGCTGTCAGAAAGTAAGAGACTAGCGGAACTAAGGCAAATATGGGTCAGCCATTCCTCACCCAAACTGGCTGCTGATTGCCAAAATATGAGTGACCGCTGCTGAGACCAGGAGAAATCCATAGCTTAATCCAGCCCAAACTGCCGAACAACAGAATTGTGTAAATGATTGTTTTAAAACACTGTTTTGGAATATTTTGTTACGTGGTAATAGCTAACTACTACAGGAAATGAACAGATAAACCACAGAATAGATGTCTTTAAATAAAGTAGCTTTGACTCCCAAATCTATAAACTCAGTAGTAAATACAGCCATATTTTTCAAATACCCATCCGATTTTACTAAAACCAAGAAAACTAGATCAATTTTGGTAAGTAACCTCAAACTTATATTCACTGCAAATTGTATTTTTATTTCCATTAAAAACATACTTCTCATCTCCCCAAATGATCGTTATCATTCCTATTTTTGTAACTTACAAAAAATATAATTACAAATCATATAAAAATGTAGGTCCAGTTTTTTATTTAATTTAAATAATGTTCAACTTTTATTTATAGCAAATAGTTTCTTCAGTTTAGACAACTCCACCTAAGTAAATATAAAACCAATACCCAAATGCTGGAATAAAATAGCAGGTTCTAATCTTAGTCCTAACAAATGACAAATAGTGGTAAATTCATTTCCCCTCTGTTGTCCCACCGATGAATGAAAGAGAATGAGCCTCTGCTCACTAACCTTAGACGGTAGGTGGCTATTAAGATGAGGTGAGATGGTTCATCTTAAAATACATCATAAAACATAAAGCACTATGTAAATGTAAGGTGATATCACTATTAAATCGGGAATAGCCTTTCTTCTGGGCTGCATAAACACAGACAGGAGAAAAAGTCTCTGGTTAAAAATTAATCAGTTTATTTTGTGAGATACAGAAAGCACTTTTTTGCCCTCCCTTGAGAAGTTGAGGGGAGACTGTCTGGTGGGCACTCCAAGCATTTCACAATCAATCTCACATTTCATTAATCAACTGTGGGCATTTAACAAGGCCACCTGTCCTCTTCTCGTTGTTGCTTAACATGAAAAATGCTATCCTGGGTGACTATTTTCTGATTACTCTGAATATTTATGACACTATTTCTCATATTGTCATCAATCCCTCACATATATATTTTCTAAACATATAAAGTCAAAGGAAGTTTATAAAAATATTATGTTCATTAAAGACCCTAAGGGGGAATGAAGGGGAAGATAGTGCAGGAGAGATAGAAAGAGAGAGAAAGGAACGGGGGGAGGGAGATAGATGTTCTGGAGCAGGAAACTTTTCAAATGCATTTCTCCTTGTAACTCATGTTTTTAACGTTTTAGAAGAACAGCAGATAACCCTTTGTTAATTTTGTGGATTTTATAATAACTTCCTGTGTTTTTTGTTTTATTCTTTAGTGTATCCACTTACCTCAGAATGAAGAACTGATAAAACTAGGGTTTGGGGTTCTTTGTCCTATACCATGATTGTATACTAAGCTGAGACCCTAACCTCAACCAGCTATGAGAGTTTGGGTTATTGGTCCCAGTAGGGATGTAGTGAAATCAACAGTCACATAAGCAGCTAAACAGCCTGTGAGCCCAGGGTTTTATGTTCTTATTCCTTCAGTCTCTCTCTCTCTCTCACTCTCTCTTCACTCCACCCCTTCCAGCACACTAAGTTCAAGATTCCTTGATTTCTTTAATAGAGGCAAATCTTTTAGGAAACAGTTGAAATAACACTTCAAATTAAGATGTCCCTAAGAAAGTTCATAAAATTTCATTGTAACAGTTTCTTCAGTGACCCCTAATAAATCCCTTCTGAAAGAAGGATATCATAGACTGGAGGCAGTCATAAAATCATTAAATGTCTTAATAGGAAGTTGAAAGAAGGAAAATGATGGTAAGAAAATGATACCAATTTTGATTTCAAAGATGGACTTAATAGATGTCACAGTTCAGGCAAGGAATTACCCTACATAGGAGGGAGGTAATGTGGATGGATCAAATTAAAACAATATCCAATATAGGAAACAACTCAAATGGAATGTGCTCCTAATGGTGGATCAATCAAACCATTTTGGTTTCGAGCACAATGTAGAGCTTAGTGGCTTCTGATTTGTACTTATAGTCCAGTCACCGCCTGGGATAAACCTACTTCACTTTCAACTCCAATGGATTAAAAGTTTGCCCTCAGTTACACAGAGTACTTTCATTTTATTTTATGAAGAAGCTGGACCAGGGGAAAAGTCAAATCGTATATTGGTCTAAAAGGTTAAATCACTAGCAGAAGATTAAAAGGCAATGAAAGAGAAGGGTCTTCTGAGGATATTTTGTGTGAGATGACCTGGAACAGATCCTCTTACTCACAATAACCAATTACTGTCTACACTGTGCTCGTTTCTAACAGATAGAATCAGCAGGATTACTGCAGGATTCAGTCATTTCAGCAGAGACAGACAGATGTGAAATGGGTGCTGATTATGGTTGGCATGTGAATGGGATATTCTCAAATATGACTAAAGAACAATTTCAAATTCAAGGTGTGGAAGCCCATGGAAATATATCAAAATCAGACAAAAAGTCCCATCTTTGTTAAAATGTTGATAATTGAATTACAGCTATCTTTTCTTGTGGCAGCTCTAATAGCTGCCAATTAGAAGAAAAGTGTAGCCTCCCTATTGTATCTGAACAATAATCTACAGGGTAATTACAAGAGCCCTATGGTAAAAGTTTAGCTAACAAGCTTCTGCAGGGTGAAAAATTTATTATTTTGCTTGTGGCAAGGTCCCAATATAATCTCAAAAAATGAATCCCATGTATTCTGTATTTAAATTAATATAACCATTTGAAACTATAATTCTGCCTGTGAAAGAAATAGGCCCTTTTCATTTACATTTTGTAATGTTTTGCCAATTTTTCATTCAACTCCATACTACAACTTTATGTAAAGCAGAGACTTTAGAATAATATATAAACTGTCACTTCACTTCAAAAGGGGAATGATTAAAATAGGCCCCAAAGAATTAATCATCTCTGCCTGTGATAAAACCTTACACACAATTTTTGGTAAATACTGACATGTTTTGAACTACATCAGAAAATTGACTTGACCAAAAATAAGTAATATTTCTTATTAAATCATTTTTTAAAAAAGATTTTGCAGATGAAGTGTGCTTACTTTACCTCCAGTCACTTTGGTTCCATTATCTGTTCTCTATAATTCGCATAGAAATATTGACTTACCTTAATACGTGGTTCCATTTGACACATGGATAACTTTGCTATCTAAAAGGTACTTTGGCCCAATTGAAAATGTTTGGAGCTAGAAGTTAAACCTATGTTTTCAAATTGGGTGGTGTCAAAACCAGAGAATGTCCGTGGGCCTCAAATACCTCATCTGAATAATGAAAAAACTAATGCCAGAATTGTAGGAAGTAAATGGTATAAATTTTAAGACATATTTTAAAATTAAAAATGCAATATAAATATTGGTTAAAATGTTACTGTTATCACTTTAAAAACACAGTATTCTTTTGATGAAAAAAAGAACAAACAATCATATTTCCTACATTTTAGCTGGAACATACATCATGCTAGAGTTCATTGGGCGACTACACTCGGTAATAAAAAAATGCACAGCCTCTGCGTTTATATATCACATGAGAAAGGATTCTTCGAACAACTTACATGCCACAACAACATTCTGAAAACAAACTTAACTATACTGTTCAAGTCATGATTAATTAGACAAAGGATGGGTACCATAGAAATGGCAGCCATCATTGTTTACCAAGGGCCCGGGATGACCTGACATTAGAAATCTGCCCAGTTTAGGTTTCTCTATATTAGATAGATACCAACAGATCTATCAATCCAATCTTGTAAAGAGTTGGAAATTAGTCATGGAGAACAGGCCACAGAGTAATGACATAGAAGCCTAATGATGTCCATTAACGGAGATCATAGGCAGTAGAAGGTACAAGTCATAAGAAAATTGAAGTCACAGGTAAGCAAAAGCCAGAGGCTAAGAAAGGAGTGGAGAGTTTAGTGGTTGACAGTGAGAGCATAAACCATGAGATAGGTGTAAATGGTTGTAGAAAAAAAAGAAGTAGAAGCAGAGATAGAAAGTTCTCACCATTGTGTAACAGAGTAAGGAGTTACAGATTCTTGGTATTGAAAGGCCAACACAGTAACTTAATTCAAAGAACTGCAACATATCATAAACCATGTCCAATTTAATCTAACAGGATGGCTTTTGAGCCAACTCCTTTTTCTTCATTGTTACTTTTGCTTTCTCTTCTAGTATTAGCCAATAATCCCTGTAAATTGAGGCAATATCTCCATTCTTTCCAGCCTGTCAAGCTTAGCTCGGCATAATGGAAGCTTGGCAGTAATATCCATGTTCTTTACCTCTGCAGTTAGACAATCCGTAAGTGGTTGAAAGATCAGTTCATGGCTTTTCCAAGACTCTTATTTGTCTTCTTTTCAGTTAAATTTAAAAACAAAATAATTGAAACCTCAAAATATATAATCTAATACTATTTAACCACAAAGTATCTAATCTATAAATTCTGAATTGATCCTTCAGGTTATGGCCTTTGCCCTCATTTTTTTTTTTTTTAATTTCTCACTAATCAGATCAGACCACTACTTTCTGGAGAATGGCAAATCAAAAGAACTAGAATTTAAACCCAATTCCCTGCACCATCAAATTGACAATTTTCAGAAGCAGTCTTTTCAAAACGTTAAAATGTGGACCAAGCTTGAGGAATATAATGTCTTATATTTGTAGCCCATTATATTATTTCAACATCCATACTCACACCCACACTCCCACACTTCACATACACCTGCAATATTTGACCTTATTTGCTTCTCACAACCTATATAAGGAGACAGATTGATTGCCTTTATTGTCTATCTGTCAAATGAAGCAACAGAAGTTTAAATGCTCTGTCCAAGGTCCCTAGAACAATTCAGGAGTAGAATTAAGTCAGGTATCACACACAGGGGAATCCTTTATATAGTGTCACACTCCTCAATCATGCTTGCAACAGACATGCAAGCTTTAGAAGGATCTCAGAGATTTATTGGTAGAAGTATAGTGTATTTGAAGATGCCTGGATTTAGGGAGGTAAGTGAGAAGATGCTAAGAAAAGTGTAGTATGTGGGAGGTGTTGGAGAGACAGAACTCTGTGGGGAGGGAGATAAAAGATTCTGCTTTCAAAAATTCCCATCCCTTTACTCACTATATAATACTCATTGGGCTGTGGGCTGAACTTTCTTTAACAGATTAGCCATTCTAAATCTTGGGGTGGTGGCCTCAAGCCCAAGGAAGTCAGTCAATTTTAGGCCTGGGGATATTTTCCCAACTCTCAACTAGTGCTTGTTTCCCAAAGGTAGGAAAAGAATAGAATTTATTATTGAAAAGATAATCAAGTATACTCTTCACAGAGATGTGACTGTGTGGATGTAGAATACTGTCCAGGAATCACACACACACACAAAAAACCTACTGTGAACTGATGATAAGAAACCTTAGGAATCAAAATAAAATGCTAAGCTACCATTCTAGAAAAAAGTCACAGCATAGTTTTAAAAATAGACACCAGACATGAATTTTTCATTATTTTTGAAGGCAACAGAATAGATTTTTGGCAAATGAATACTATTGTTATAATTTCACCATCTTTAAAATACATGAATGGATAAAAATATTAATTTATTTTGTGGGACAATGATCAAGTTACATGAAATTGCTCTACAGACAGCTGAAACCTGAACATACAGGACACTCTGGAATATTCCACCAAATCAATATATGGTGTGATGAACCTTTTTTGAGTCTTACTAGTCATCAAGCAGCCTCTCCAATATGGGCTAGATAGTTGCTCTCTAGATCTGCTATAAAGCTATTAACTTAGACCTTCCTTTATCATCAATTTGGAGTTTGTCTTCACCTTTTTGGTATTGGATCCCGGGTCTTTTTTTTTTTTTTTTCTTAGTTACTCTCCTACTTTTGTCCAATAGCTTCTTGAGAAAAGAATTCATGGGAGGTAATGTTTTAGTTCTTTCATATATGACAATACTTTTATTCTACTTTATGTTTATTACTGCTAATCAGTTATGCGAAGCAAGGTATGTTAAAGTGTTACATGACATCAAAATCTTGTTTTGATGTGGGTCATTCTGGGCTGTTAATTTTCTATCTCCTCTTTGTCTTTAACTGGTACTTTTTATGAGACCCCAAACTTTACTGAATACTGTTGAATATTTCACATTTGTCATCGTATTTTTACTTCCTACAGCTCTTGTTTATTCTCTTATTAATGTTTTTAAATAACAGCTTGGCAAACTGTTCTTGATTCATGGATACATTTTCTCTTATCTCTCCGAGGATATTAATTTCTTTTAAGTTTGTTATAAATTCATTGTCTGCATTTTTTCAAGGTGTATTATTCTGCTTGTTTGCTTTGGTGTCTGACTTCAATATTAGAGGCCTTCCTCAGGATCTCCTGGTCCTTGGCTGACTACTAACATTGAAGAAGGGAAATTGAAAAGTTGACTGGAAACCTGGAGTGCTCCATGAGTTTTGTCAACCATGGGTCTTTTGAGAGGTGATTGAAACAAAAAACTGAAAAAACACCACTGTACATATCTGTAGGTCTTTTCTCTTGGGCTTTTTAAATTTCCCAAGGTATAGTATTAAGACTTATCATATGCTTATTATGTACCAGGCAGAGCTCTAAGTACTTGTAAGGTATTATTCTATTTAATTCCCACAACTCTACGAAAAATGTACTATTTTTATCTTAGTGTTCCAGATGAAGGCACTGAGACAAAAAGAAGTTAAGTAACTTGTCCAGGGTCACAGAGCTAACGAGTGGTACACAAACACACAGCCCAGTTCACATCCACTACACCATATTGCTTCTTGAGTTCCCACTGCAAAGATATAAGCTCTGTGTTACATGGATGAAAGGAGCTGTGATATCAACATTCTGTATGTACACTTACTTAATCTGTTTTCCATGAAGTATCCCTGCCTTTAACACTGATGCCTCCTCTTATACTGACCTCTTACACTCACTCACTCACCAATGCTTGCCTTGAGAAATTTAGTTACAAGAGCCACACCTGGGATTTGGGAGGGAGAATTATTATTTGCTAAGTATTCATCTATATACAGGCAATAGGATAAGCAATTTAATCATCCTCACTAATTTCATTCATTCATTCATTCATTCATTCATTCATTCATTCATTCAATAAGTGTTTATATGCCAGATAGTATGTATAGATTCCAGTAAACAGTAATTTTAACCATGGGAAGTATTACCTCAGGAGGCGCTTGCCAATGTCTGGAGACATTTTGGTTGTCATAACTGTTGAGGTGGGGGGTTGCTACAGATATCCATCTAGTGGGTATAGGCCAGAGATATTACCAAACATTCCACAGAGCACAGAACACTCCCCACAACATAGAATTACCTAGCCCTAAGTGTCAATAGCACCAAGGATGCAATACTCTGGAATAAAGTCTTAGGAAAATGCTTACCCACTGAAGTAATAAAGACCTATCTGCTTGTACCAGCACGGATTCAGCTCTTCTGATTCTCGTGCCTTGGTTCTTGAGCCTCAACTGCATTCCTGTTAGTCTGCTAATTTCTCTACATGATCTTTTGGGTCAAAGAGAGAAAAGTTTTCCTGTTTACTTCACTTTTCATTATTAGCTTTCATCAGAATAGAGAAGAAGACTGCTCTCCTATAGTTAAAGATTGGCCACAGCGGCAGCAATGAAGACCCACAAGAACCACCATAGTCTACTCCTAGCCTTGAGCATCCCAGCTAATGGAGGGAGTGGAGTGACTATGTACACTTTTCTTCACAGACATGTGAGGAAGCAGATTTTTTCACCAAAGAAAGCTGACTCTCCATGGGAATGCGAATGCCCATGTTACCATTGTGAATTAAAAAACAGGTCTCATTGTGCCAAAACTGTAAAACAGATCCAGTAACTGAAGGTTTCTAAGGTTGTTATACTTTTTGAAGCATATCTCATAGGAAAAAGTTTATTTAGGAAAAAAATATAGTTTTCTCGAATCATAAAAGATTTATTGTGTGAGGGGATTTGTTATACTAGAGACTGAAGATACTGTAACAGAATTCATCTGCCATAAAACTGTACCACTACTTTCAAAAATAATAAAAAATTCATAGCTCAATTTTTTTCAACAAGTTGGTATCATTTCCAAGTAGAGTGAGAAGTCATATGTTCTATATTACCTTCAGTTTTAATGTGGGGAAAAAAGGTTTTATTTTTCTGTGAAATCAGATGATAGTTTTATTTCTTCATTAGTGTCTCTTCACCAATTTGTCCTGACCAACCTTCCCCTTATATTTCACCTGCATCCTTCAGGGTTTCTAGTCTTTCCTATTATGACTTTTGGGCTATGGGTCTTCATCACAAGCTTGTGTGTGTGTGTGTGTGTGTGTGTGTGTGTGTGTACATCTGTGTGTTGGTAGGGGGGAATGTATTCTTTCCAGAATTTTTAAAGAACCAGGAACTAAGTGTTGAAAATTCACAGCTTTGTCCATATTGTCCTATTTCTCTAGGGTTTTAAGATACAGGCTCATTAGATTGACCAATCTGCACAATACTACCAGCAATTTTCAAAATAGTATGGTCACTTTTTTTTGGGGGGATGAGACCTCAATTAAGGTAAATAGTTCTATAATTATGTCATTCACATTTTGGCCCATTTTCTAACATAACTATAAAAATGAACATGAAATTACCTTCTACTATCTTGTCTAAACCTTTATCTTTTTCACTGAATACACTACTAATATTATGAGTGCTTTTGCCCATTAAAATATGATAAGAAGTAGTCAATTTTCTCCCCACAGAACAGATATTTAAAATAACACAATGGATACTTAGGCAGAGCCCATTATGTTCTCCAAGTTGAACTAGAGAGTTGCCAGACTCAGCAGGAAACAAGAAAGCAGATTGGTGAGCATTTATGTGTCAGTTCAAATATACTTAAATACTTAATCACTTCAAAATTTCAGCTAATTCTTTGGAAAGGAAAAGAAGTTCCTGGGGCCTTTTATAACTGAAGTAATACAGCCTTTCTTAAGACCTTTTGGTACTTAAGTGATCATGAACATTTTCCTCAAATATTTTATAAATTTCAATAAGGCTCAGTTAAAAGTTTCCATAAAATTAATAGAACTGATCCTAAGAGGTCTTTTTATATAATTACAATGATTTATAATCATATATGAATGGCAAGATATCTTGTTTTACAATTTTTTATTATATAACCTTGAGAATCTTTATTCTTTCCCATCCCCACTGAGGTGACTGGCATGCTAATCACCTTAAAACTGTGGGTTTTGCAAGCTGACAACAGAACCAATGACACTGCATTTGGCTTGATTAGTTTTGTACAATTCATGTCTATTTCTTCTCTAAGTTTTATAATGTTAAGCTCAGCCTTTGTGATTGCTTCATTTAAGAGAGATTCTGGAATAAGTACTTTGTCAACTCTAAGACAAGTAACCCAACAACTGAGTAAAAATTCTGAAAGAAATACATAACATCTTGAGATGAGTTTAATCTTTCTCTGAGAAAAGTGGTTGACTGAATACAAAATTAACAACAACAACAACAACAAGTTTCCAAGGTGGGGGCTAGAAACAGCACTCAATGAGTGAGGGAGGGGTCGGGTAAAGGAGTGAGAAGAAATCTACCTCATAGTCCTTGTCCATTTTGAGCTTTAGAACCTGGGTCAGGAAAGGAGAAGCTTGGAATTGGGTGACTTGACATCAGACGGGAATTAATTTCTTAATATCTGGAAAAGAAGCTTCTTTTATACTTGAAATTGTCTGGGGAAGTCGTGGGATCTACCTAAGATATTATAAGGCAAGAAAGGGGGCTTTAACAGGTCGTGGTTGGAATTTATGGCGGGAAGACAAGGGATTAGGTTCATGCTTACCTTCTATCAAATCCAGTTTGTTCTAGACACTGATAACATGCTTATGAGTATAAATATATGTATAAATAGCTAATCTTTATTAAATGACTAATGTAGGATTCACACACACACACACACACACATGCACACACCAAGCACTGCTCTAAGAGTTTTGCCCATATTGCTTTATCTAATCCTCACAACAACCACATAAGCTAGGTATGAGTGAAAGCAGAGAACAGTTAAAATACACAACTGTGGTCATGCAGCTAGAAGATAGTGGAGCCAGTGTCTGAATGATTTAATTTAAAAATATTTTATTCTACCAATATGACTTTATAATAAAGATATTTCCCTTTAATTAATTACACTTGTCATCAGTAACTTTTTTTTTATACTTAAAAATAATCTTACAACTTCTTCTTGAGTTTAGTTAACTTTTGAGCCTATTCTTATTCCCTCCAACCTCCATGGTTTTTACAAAGCAGTTGCCCTGGGCCGGCTCATCAATAGAATGGTGACTACATTACTATTATGTATCATAGTAACCCAAATAATCTTTATAAAATTATCAATAAATTGTGAATGAATGAATGTTTCAGTTACCTATTGCCACCTAACACACACTATAAAACTTAGTGGCTTAGAACTGCACATTATTATTACCTTCTGCAGTATTTTGGGTTGCTTGGGCTAAGCTGGATAGATCTTGCCTGATGTCTCACATGCAGGTGCCATCTGATAATGACTAAACTGACATCATCTGAAGGCTCCACTAGGCTGGACTTCCAAAACAGCTTCTCACATGGTTGACAGTTAATACTGGCTGACATCTGAGAGCTCGTCTGCAGCTGTTAACTAGAATGACCTTTCCGTTTAGCTTGGGTTTATCACAGACTGGTGGCTGGATTTTGAGACAGAACATCCCAAGGGCAAACATCCCAAATGGCAGGAAGCAGAAGCTTCCTGGACAGTTATGAGGTGGCATTGTATCACTTCCTCCAAAGCTGAATTATGAATTTCATGATCCCTGAGCACTTTTGCTTTCATGGGCTTCTTCTTCCATAAAACAAACAAATGAACAAACTTAAATGTATGTATTTTGTGTGGTGGCATTAGTAGAAAGATGAATATATAAACTTATGTTAAAATATTTTCTTAAACCTAAATATTCAACTTTTTATTCTGATTTTAAGAGAAATTAAAATATTTTCATGGGCTCCTAAAAGTATCATGGCCCCAGACATTGTGCTAGTTGTGTCTGATGGACAAGTTGACCCTGACTTCTGCCACTGTCTGTCTGTTGGTCAAAGCAATCACAGGGCTCACCAGATTCAGTGGGGGTAGAGAGACAAACTCCACTTTTTGATGGGAGGGGACTAGATAGCATTGCAGAAGAGTATGTGGATGAGACATAACATTGCAACCATCTTTAGAAAATAAAATCTGTCAAAATCAACAAGCTTCTGAAAACATTAGCCCTTTTGCTTTCTTTCTTGAAAAGCATGCATGTAATAACATTAAGCTCTATTACTCCAAGAGTCACTGGGAAGGCTTAAAGTAATATTTGTTAGTATTCAGGGTTTTCAAGAAAATGTAAAACAGCCACACTGTTTTCAAAATTCTGACATACAAATATAAAGATATGTTGCAGGGTAAGGTAATTGTTATTGAAGCAATCATAACTTTATAAACATTTTCAAGAAATTTAAATGGGTTCATGAAGAAATATTCACCTCTATTGGAAGTCAAAAATACAACACTAAGGAAATTGATGTTACACTAGATTGTTTCAATTTCAGTGCAAGGTGGAACCTAATGGAGTAAACATGTATTCATACCATGACATCAAACAAATAAACGAGTTATGAGTTATCCAGTTGATTTAATGGGCCTAGTTGTTTTCTTCCTCAAAGATTGATATACTTTGATGCAGAAGACAACTCCTGTCATGTTCTGAGAAATTTCACACACACACACACACACACACACACACACACACACACACAAACCCCTATTATACCAGTTGGAGTTTCAGTAACATTTTCTAAATAATAGAAATATCAGACGTAGGTGACAAAGTGCAAACTCAGCGTATTAAAGGTTAGCTAAGATATTTTTCTCTTTCTTCCATAGACATACAATGCCATTTTTATGCCTGGTTAATATACTAGACTGCAGTCTTAGAAGTCCACTTACCCAGGGCTATTTCAAAGTACCAATTATAGCAGCACAGAGCTAGCTTGAAAGGCTAGAATGAACAGATCGCCTGGTCTGTGGAAGATTGATTTTACATGTATAAGACAGTAACTGTTTGAGTCAAAGGAGAGCAAAACAATTTCATAGAAAATAGTTAATTCAAAAACAAAACACATAATAAGAATAGACCAGACTACCATACAATTTTTAAAACATTATGAAACATAAGCTAATGCTTACACTAGTAGCAATAAGTTAGACACAAATTTTGACATTAGAAATGTAGAAGAAATCAGTCTTTTATCTACCAGCATCCATTCTTTTGGAAATTTTATCCCCACTATTGTTTGGGGAGTTTGAATTCTCCACCAACCTCTTTAGCCTACAGGATATCGTTCAAATTCAAGTTTCCATCCTATCACCTCACCTTTCTTAGCATAGAATTGGTATATTGTGGAGCTCAAATCCAACTGATTTTACTTTGGGATTTTCTTTTTTTTTAATTTAAATTCAATTAGCCAACATATAGTTCATCATTAGTTTCTGATGTAGTGTTCAATGATTCAACAGTGGTGTGTAACGCCCAGTGCTCATCACCTCATGTGCCCTCCTTAATGCCTATCACCCATTTACCCTGACCCACACCCACCTTCCCTTTCACAACCTTTGGTTTGTTTCTCAGAGTCAAGAGTCTTTCATGGTTTTTCTCCCTCCCTGATTTCTTCCCATTCAGTTTTCCTTCCCTTCCCCTATGATCCTCTGTGCTATTTCTTATATTCCACATATGAGTGAAACCATATAATTGTCTTTCTCTAGTTGACTTATTTCACTTAGCATAATACCTTCCAGTTCCATCCACATTGATGTAAATCGTAGGTATTCATCCTTACTGATGACTAATATTCCATTGTATATATGAACTACATCTTCTTTATTCATTCATCTGTTGAAGGACATCTCAGGTCCTTCCACAGTTTGGCTATTGTGGACATTGCTGCAATGAACACTGGGGTGCAGATGTCACTTCTTTTCATTACATCTGTATCTTTGGGGTAAATACCCAGAAGTGCAATTGGTGGGTCATAGGGTAGCTCTATTTTTAACTTCTTGAGAAACCTCCATAGTATTTTCCAGAGTGGCTATACCAGGTTGCATTCCCACCAATAGTGTAAGAGGGTTCCCCTTTCTCCACATCCTCACCAACCTTTGTTGTTTCCTGTCTTGTTAATTTTAGCCATTCTAACTGGTGTAAGGTGGTATTTCATTGTGGTTCTGATTTGTATTTCCCTGATGACAGTGATGTGGTGCATTTTTTCATATGTCTGTTGGCCACTGTATGTCTTCTTTAGAGAAATATCTTTTCATGTCTTCTGCCCATTTCTTGACTGGGTTATTTGTTTTTTGGGTTTTGAGTTTGAGAAGTTCTTTATAGATCTTGGATACTGGTCCTTTATCTGATATGTCATTTACAAATATGTTCTCCCATTCCAAAGTTTGACTTTTAGTTTTGTTGACCGTTTCCTTGGCTGTGAAGAAGCTTTTTATCTTGATGAAGCCCCAATAGTTCATTTTTGCTTTTGTTTCCCTTGCCTTTAGAGATGTGTCTTGCAAGAGGTTACTGTGGCCAAGGTCGAAGATTACTGCCTGTGTTCTCCTCTAGGATTGTGATGGATTCCTGTCTCACATTTATTTTCTAAAATAAATCTAAGGAAATGATAATTGCAATGGATATTTGTTGAGTCTTGTATTATGTACCAAATACTGTTCTAAGCATTTTGCATATATTAACTCATTTAATTTTTCCAATAACCTCAAGAGGAAGCAACCGTATTAGCCGTATTTTACAAATGAGGAAACTGATGCACAGAGAACATATAACTTGCTTAGGGATACACAGCTAGTAAGTAAAATATTCACACCGAGATTAAAACCCAGACAGTCTAACATCAGAGCCCGTGACCGTTATTATGTTATCTTACCTTTAGGGCCTCAAAATTGGAAAGAGCACACATGGTTATAGGAAAATTCCAGGGGGAATATTAGCAATGATTACTTTTAATTTGTTTAAGAGGCTTATGTTCATTACCAAAGATATAAAAATAATGCTCATTATAATTAAGTCCTTATAATTACAGATATATTCATAAGTGTGAAGTTCAAATTTTCAAATATTTAAAAGATACAAATTATACTTCTTTCTTGAAGTCATTTATCATATACATATCATATGAAATTTTTTATTAGAAACTTATCCATAAAAAAGCACCAATTCATTGTACTAGAATTATGATAGAAATTAGTTTCTCAGCTGATTAGAAAAATTGTATCCTACTGCTACAAAAGTAGCATAGGGATCTTCAGTGTTCATTAATGGCAGATTTATGTCTGATTCCAGCCCTCACTAGACTCTAGAATTTTGGGAATGGGCAACCTCACTTGTCTTCAAGGTTCTCCAAAAATAGAAACCACTCTAATTTCTAAAGTGCTATTTTGAGAGTGGCCAGAGGCCTACACTTGTTCTGTCAATAAATCAAAAGACCCAGTCTCCTAGTCTATCATAAGTCCTATGTCTTTCCTAGCTACTACATTCACCCTAAATGATAAATCAATAGGCCTATCCTAAAATGTTTCAGCAGCGTATTTGTTGGTGGCAGACTCTGTGCTCCTTGCAGGCTCTCTGGATACAAATAATAGAGCTCTCAGTTTGATACATGAGGTTAAGAGAGAATACCCTGTAAGTACATATGACACATCAGAGTCTATAAAATAAAGGTGCTTCTTTCCTTGAAATTGGTCCTAAAATTCAAGTTGTGTAGTCAGAGTGCAAAATGGTCTGTGGGTCCTGAATAGCCCAACTCTGGTGCCTCCTTTGATCTTTTTATTCCATAAGGCTTATATTGTGTTTCTTACCTACCCCTTTCATTGAGGTCAAAGTTCTTGACCCTTGGGTAAGCTCCAAAAGTACAGACAAGGTCAAGCAAAGATTAGGATTGATTTTTTCCCCATGATTACCCTCTATGTGGAAGACACCAGGAGTTGCTATCCATTGTTATATTTGAAAGGAATTAAAAGCATAAAATAGTTCTAAGAGACATTTACTTCCTCTAGTTGCCTATCTAGATGTTCAATTTCACAGTGGTTGTATATAGTTGTAATTGTCCTTAGGCATCTAGGTTCTTGAAATAGTGGCTTGTGTCCCTAGAGAAGAGTTTTCTCTGTAACTTTAGTTTAACTTTAGTTTAAATGTCTGTAATTCCTTACTAATATAAACAATATGATTTATTTATTTATTTTTAATTTTTTTATATTAGTCACCATACAGTACATCCCTCGTTTTTGATGTAATACGTGCCCTCCTTACTACCCATCACCAGCCTATCCTATTCCCCCACCCCCTTCCCTCTGAAGCCCTCAGTTTGTTTCTCAGAGTCCATAGTCTCTCATGCTCATTCCCCCTTCTGATTACCCCCCCTTTCTTTATCCCTTTCTTCCCCTACCGATCTTCCTAGTTCTTATGTTCCATAGATGAGAGAAATCATATGATAATTGTCTTTCTCTGCTTGACTTATTTCACTTAGCATATCTCCTCCAGTGCCGTCCATGTTGCAGCAAATGTTGAGAACTCGTTCTTTCTGATAGCTGAGTAATATTCCATTGTATATATGGACCACAACTTCTTAATCCAGTCATCTGTTGAAGGGCATCTCGGTTCCCTCCACGATTTGCTATTTTGGACAATGCTGCTATGAACTTTGGGGTGCATATGGCCCTTCGCTTCACTACATCTGTATCTTTGGGGTAAATACCCAGTAGTGCAATGGCTGGGTCATAGGGTAGCTCAATTTTTAACTTTTTAAGGGACCTCCACACTGTTTTTCAGAGTGGCTGTACTAACTTGCATTCCTACAAACAATGTAGGAGGGATCCCCTTTCTCCACATCCTCTCCAGCAATTGTTGTTTCTTGCCTTGTCAATTTTTGCCATTCTAACTGGCATAAGGTGGTATCTTAGTGTGGTTTTGATTTGAATTTCCTTGATGCCTAATGATTTTGAACATTTTTTCATGTGTCTGTTAGCCATTTGTATGTCTTCATTGGAAAAGTGTCTGTTCATATCTGCTGCCCAATTTATGATTTGTTTATTTGTTTCTCCTTTATTGAGTTTGAGAAGTTCTTTGTAGATCTTAGATACCAGTCTTTTATCTGTAGTATCATTTGCAAATATCTTCTCCCATTCCGTGGGAGGCCTCTTGGTTTTTTTGACTGTTTCCTTGGCTGTGCAGAAGCTTTTTATCTTGGTGAAGTCCCACAAGTTCATTTTATCTTTTGTTTCTCTTGCCTTTGGAGATATGTCATGAAAGAAGTTGATGTGGCTGATGTCAAAGAGGTTACTGCCTATGTTCTCCTCTAGGATTTTGATGGATTCCTGTCTCACGTCGAGGTCTTTCATCCATTTGGAGTTTATTTTTGTGTATGGTGTGAGATAGTGGTCAAGTTTCATTCTTTTGCATGTAGCTGTCCAATTTTCCCAGCACCATTTATTGAAGAGACTGTCTTTTTCCCACCGGATGTTTTTTCCTGCTTTGTCAAAGATTAGTTGCCCAAAGAGCCGAGGGTCCATTTCTGGGTTCTCTATTCTGTTCCATTGGTCTATGTGTCTGTTTTTGTGCCAGTACCATACTGTCTTTGTGATCACAGCTTTGTAGTACAGCTTGAAATCAGGCAACGTGATGCCCTATGATCCAGCAATTGCACTACTGGGTATTTACCCCAAAGATACAGACATAGTGAAGAGAAGGGCCATATGCACCCCAATGTTCATAGCAGCATTGTCCACAATAGCTAAATCGTGGAAGGAGCCGAGATGCCCTGCAACAGATGACTGGATTAAGAAGTTGTGGTCCATATATACAATGGAATATTACTCAGCTATCAGAAAGAACGAGTTCTCAACATTTGCTACAACATGGACAGCACTGGAGGAGATAATGCTAAGTGAAATAAGTCAAGCAGAGAAAGACAACTATCATATGATTTCTCTCATCTATGGAACATAAGAACTAGGATGATTGGTAGGGGAAGAAAGGGATAAAGAAAGGGGGGTAATCACAAGGGGGAATGAAACATGAGAGACTATGGACTATGAGAAACAAACTGAGGACTTCAGAGGGGAGGAGGGTGGGGGAATGGGATAAGCTGGGGATGGGTAGTAAGGAGGGCACGTATTGCATGGTGCACTGGGTGTTATACACAACTAATGAATCATCGAGCCTTACATCGGAAACCGGGGATGTACTGTATGGTGACTAACATAATATAATAAAAAATCATTAAAAAAAAAAAAAGTGTCTTCTTCAATGTCTTTCAAGAGTGATTTATAGTTTCTAGAATATAGATCCTTTACGTCTCTGGTTAAGTTAATTCCAAGGTAACGTATGGTTTTTGGTGCTATTGTAAATGGGATGGATTCCCTAATTTCTCTTTCTTCAGTCTCATTATTGTATAGAAATGCAACTCATTTCTGAACATTGATTTTGTATCCCGCCACATTACTGAATTGCTCTATAACTTCCAACAGTTTGGGAGTAGATTCTTTTGGGTTTTCCATAGAGAGTATCATGTCATCTGCGAAGAGAGACAGTTTTACTTCTTCTTTGCTGATCTGGATACCTTTTATCCCTTTTTGTTGTCTGATTGCTGTTGCAAGGACTTCTAGTACTATGTTGAATAATAGTGGCGAGAGTGGGCATCCTTGTCGTGTTCCTGATCTTAAGGGAAAGGCTTCCAGCTTTTCCCCATTGAGAATAATATTTGCAGTAGGCTTTTCATAGATGGCTTTTATGAGATTGAGAAATGTACCTTCTATTCCTACACTCTGAAGGGTTTTAATCAGGAAAGGATGCTGTATTTTGTCAAATGCTTTTTCTGCATCAATTGAGAGGATCATATGGTTCCTGAGTCTTTTCTTGTTGATATGATGTATCACGCTGATTGATTTGCGAATATTGAACCACGCTTGCATCCCAGGTATGAATCCCACTTGATCGTGATGGATAATCCTTTTAATGTACTGTTGGATTCTATTAGCAAGTATCTTGTTGAGGATTTTGGCGTCCATATTCATTAGGGAAATCGGTCTGTAATTCTCCTTTTTGATGGGGTCTTTGCCTGGTTTAGGGATCAAGGTAATATTGGCCTCACAGAATGAGTTTGGCAGCTTTCCTTCTGTTTCTATTTTTTGAAATAGCTTTAGAAGAAGAGGTATTATTTCTTCTTTGAATGTTTCGTAAAACATTTTCCCCAGGAAAACCGTCCAGGCCTGGAGTTTTGTTTTTTGGAAGGTTGTTTATCACTGTTTCAATCTCTTCATAATTAATTGGCCTGTTTAAAAAATCAATTTCTTCCTGTTTCAGTCTTGGTAGTTTATAGGTTTCCAGGAAGTCCTCCATCTCTTCCAGATTGCTTAATTTATTGGCATATAGCTGTTGATAAAAATTTCTAATAATCCTTCCAATTTCAATGGTGCTCGTCGTGACCTCTCCTTTTTCATTCATAATTTTAATAATTTGGGTCCTTTCTCTTTTCTTTTGGATAAGTCTTGCCAGTGGTTTGTCAATTTTATTTACTCTTTCAAAGAACCAGCTTCTAGTTCTGTTGATCTGCTCTACTGTACTCCTGGTTTCTAATTCATTGATTTCTGCTCTAATCTTGGTCAACTGCTTCCTCGTGCGTGGATTAGGCCTGTCCCTCTGTTGCTGTTCCAGCTTCTTGAGGTGAGAATATAAAAACTGCATTTTAGATTTTTCTATTCTTTTGAGTGAGGCTTGGATGGCTATGTATTTCCCCCTTAGGACTGCCTTTGCAGTATCCCATAGGTTTTGGACTGTTGTATTTTCATTCTCATTGGTCTCCATAAATTGTTTAATTTGATTTTTGATTTCCTGGTTTATCGAGTCATTCCTGAGCAGGATGGTTCTTAGTCTCCAAGTGTTTGAGTTTCTTCCAAATTTTTCCTTGTGGTTGAGTTCCAATTTCAGAGCGTTGTGGTCTGAGAATATGCAGGGGATAATTTCAGTCTTTTGGTATCGGTTGAGACCCTGCTCCCCTGTTGGGGACATATATATTTATAATGTCATATCCACTTGTTGGATACATCCTTTAAGAATAATATAGTGCCCTTCTGTGTCTCTAACTATAGTCTTTAGTTTAAAATCCAATCTGTCTGATATGAGAATTGCTACCACAGCTTTCTTTCAAGGTCCATTGGAGTGAAAGATGGTATTCCATCCCTTTACTTTCAGTCTGAATGTATCTTTAGGTTCAAAATGAGTCTCTTGTAGACAGCAAATGGATGGGTCATGTCTTTTTATCTAATCTGCAACCCTGTGGTATTTTATGGGAGCATTTAGACCATTTACATTGAGAATGATTTGAGAGATAGGATTTTAATGATGCCGTGTTGCCTGTGAAGTCTTTGTTTCTATAGATTGTGACTTTCTGTTCTATATCACTCTTGGGGTCTTTTTACTTTTATAGAACCCCCCTTAATATCTCCTGTAGGGCTGGTTTCATGGTTACAAAACTGGTCAATGACTGGCGATTCTGGAAGGTCTTTATTTCTCCATCAATTCTGAATGACAGCCTTTCTGGATAAAGGATCCTTGGCTGCATGTTTTTCTCTGAAAGAGCTTTAAAAATGCCCCCCCCCCAACCCTTTCTCTCATTCCAGGTCTGTGTAGACAGGTCTGACATAATTCTGATACCTTTGCCTTGGTATGTGAGAAATTTCTTTGCCCTTGCCGCTTTCAATACCATATCCTTGGATCTAATATTTACGAATTGCACTATGACGTGACGTGGCGTAGGTTTGTTGTGGTTGAGCTTGGGAGGGGTCCTCTCTGCCTCTTGGACATGAATGTTTGTTTACTTTGCTAGATTAGGGAAATTATCTGCTATAATTTGTTCAAATATCTCTTCTAGACCTCTGTTTTCTCCACCCCTCAGGATGCCGATGATTCTGACACTGGAGCGTTTCATTGAGTCAGTAATCTCCCGTAATCCACATTCTTGAGAATGGATTTTTTTGAGTCCAGATTCTATTTTAGCTTTCTCTTCTACTAACCCATCCTCCATGCAGATATCTTCTTCTGCTTCATTCACCCTGGCCGTCGCGCCTCTAGTTTTCATTTGGCTCATAGAATTTTTAATTTCTGCCAGATTCGCTCTCATTTCTGCCCTTAAAGATTTATATTCTCATTAACATTTTCGTTAATACTTTTTTCAAGTCTACACATCATCTTGACCATTGTTACTCTGAATTCCATTTCTGATAATTTGGTTATATCCATATCCATTAGTTCTGTGGCAGAGGCCACAGACTCATTGTCTTTTCTTTGCTGGGGGGGATTTCTCCTTCTCATCATTCTGATGAGGAGAGGTTGCGGGGTTGTCCAGAGCCCAAATTATTGACCGGGACCCAGGCAGTGCACAGTTGTTTTATAGGGATCTTAAGGATGTGGGCTTCTTGATTTTTCAGCCTGCCTTCTGGGGGAGGGGCCTGCCGCACTGATACTCAGGCAACCCTGTTTGGGTAGAGTCTCCGTGTCCCCTGTGAGGGGGGATGGGGATGGGCACACTGTGAGCCGGTATTTCCAGGCTTTTGTTCTCTGGTGGCTTTCCCTGGCGGTTTGCTGTGCCTCTTCTGAGAGTCAGAGCAGCAGTAGCCAAATCTCAGCCTCTGTCTCAGAACAGAGGGATCGCGGACCGTTCTCCACTGATGTTCTGGCCACTTTAACTCTGTTTCTGTTGGTGCTGCTCAACCCTGTAGCATTCCGGGATGTGCTCCCCACACCCGGTGTCCCAGCCCTCACTTCCAGGGCCGGCGCTTCTCTGTCCTTTGTGTTTCCAACACCGCCAGCCGCCAGCCGCCAGCTGTCCCCGCGCGCTCCCGAGCTCCCCGTCTCAGTCTGGTTCCAGTGAGTGCACCAGAGCTCTGTGAAAAGTCTGGTGGTGCACGCTCCCCGCTCACGGTCTCAGTCTGCTCTCTCGTGGGTGCCGGTCTGCGAGTCCACCCACTCCCCAGTGCAGGTGGCTACCGCTTCCCTGCGCCCAAATGCGGCAGCTCCCTCCCCCTTCCGTTTATCTTCTGATATCTGTGCGCAGTTTCACGGTTCCCCACTTCGTACCTCAATACTCAGCGCTGGAGATGTTCATTTGTCGAGATCCAGATGTATCTTCCTGCATCTCAGGCTGATTCCGTGGATGTTCAGTCTGGTCTGGTACCTATCCAACTCTACTCAGAGGACCAGCTGAAAAAGAAGCCCTACTCCTCCGGCATCTTAACTCAAGAGTCAATATGATTTATTTTTAAAGTACCTTCTGAATTCAGACTAAAATCAAGAAAGAGTGTGGGATGGGGTAAAAATCAAAGACAAAGCCTTTGGATATTAGTATTTCAGGGTAGGGTCAGGGACAAAGCCAGAAGAGCTAGGAAATAGACCAACTGAATATACTGGTTACAGGAGGCTTAGTTTTGAAAAATCTATTCTTGGCCTGTCTTATCCAAGTGATTTCTGTAGGATTTTATCTCCTAAATTACTTCAATAGAATTAGCAAATAAGGCAGATCCCTCAAGATACTCATGTTTGTCATCTGTGTTTTAAAGGTTTTCCTTCTCAGGTCTAATCAGCAAAAAGCAAGGAGAAAAAAAGTTGTTGTCTTTTCCCCTCAGTTGTCAGCAGCAAAGAAGGAAGAAGAAATGAGGAAGAAAAAGGAAATAACAATGGAGATTGGTAAAGATATCCTTTTTCTTCTGCCATTTGGTATTGGTTGGATTGCCACGAAAAATAAGAAGTATGAACTGATATTATTGACAGAAGCCACAGAGAAAGAACTGTGGCTTTCTACAAACACAGGATGCTAAAGGAGGCATGGTTAGCTTGTTTAGTCAGGCTGTCATTAGACGATCCTCCAATAACACAATCGAAAGGAAGCTTCTGAATTGACATTATGATTATGACAATGCAATAGGAAAGTCAAGACTAATGATGGGTACAAAGATGAACTTAGTATTAATATATCTATAAATCTTGATCAATTTCAGATTCAACCAAGTGATTCAATGACCGGACACCAACTTCCATCAATTAATTGATAATGAGACAATGAATCCTTCAGCTATTATTATTTGGGGATAATTGTATTAAATAATCTAGGAAGAGAGTGAAGATATCCAGAAGGGAAGTACAGGTTACATCGCTACAAGGAATCTTACACCCTATTGTTAACCTATTCTTTTTGTGTTGAAACTCTTCTTGACGTTAATGCAACTTTCTGCTTGATGAGAATGTAGTGGGATTGATCTTGTTTGTATGAATAATTTGCTGACACCTCATCCATTACCATTAATTCACTACATAAAACTCAGAAGAACACATTCATGATTTGATTTTATATCCATATGTTGAAACTGATCTATTTCTGGCAGGTTATATCCAGGCATAAGTGTTATGGATCAACTAAGCTCAATCCCTAATACAATAGAAAGAAGATAATACCTCATCATTCCGCATGTCTATCAAGTGCTATATTTTGCTATTTGCTCTCTTCAGCACAAACACATAGCTATTTTAAGTAGAATAACTGTTTTTCCCAAAGCATAGCTTCATATTCATATTTACTTTATTAATACAAATATATAGTTTCATAATGCACGGTCATGCCAGACAAAGCTCCAGTATGGTCTTTTTTTAGGCTATGAAAATTTAGCTCTGACAATAAAAGTAAATACAGTTCACTGCCAAATATAGTAAAATAGCCACTTTCTGGGGGTTCTGAAGAGTTTGAAGTCTACATAGCTGGGAAGACATGGCAGGCCTTAGATAAACATGTTTAAGATAATGTTTATTACTCTAATATCCTGCAGCTCTTAAGTTCATGAATCAGAACACAGGATTTTATAATGGCTATTGAAAATCTTATAAAACAAGAATGATAGTGACGCTGTTTTTAACTGCTAACACATTAAGAACTGGGCATTTTGTAAAGCAGTATACATAACAACCTTTGGAGTTTCGGTTATCTATCTAATAGGAAACTGAGAGTCAGAAGGGGCTCATGGGCAGTATGAAGTAAAATCAAGATAACAATCTGACTCCAGAGTTCAAACTAAATCTTTATGATGCAACAGTATTAACTAACATTTATAAAATGGTTATTATGTGCTGGTTCTATTCTAAGTGACTTACATGTATTCACTCATTCAATCCTTACAATAACCTTACAGAGATAGGTAGTATTATTATTTCTACTTTATAGATGAGGAAACTATGGTGAAGAGAATTTAAGTAACCTGCCCAAGGTCAGACATTTAGTAAGTTGTGGTTTCAAAATTTAGATCTGGTTCTAGAGCCCCCAAGCTTAACTACTATGCTCTACTGCCTGAACTTTCCTAAGTTTTCTGCAGCTCAAAGCCAACTAGCAATTTTGGTACAGTAAGAATATACGTTGTTTTGTAATTGACAATGCCCCTGTATCTTCTTAAAGAACAAGAGGCCAGTGTTTCATCAAACTCCACCCAACGAAGTGCAAAAATATAAAGGAACAAAACTGAGATAATTCAAGGAGTCCCATCTCTTCAAAACTTCAGAGTGATGAGCAGCTCATGAGTGCCACTGACACTGGTCCCACAAAACTCCTCAAATGAAATGACTTATTTGAACCTCAATTAGCACTCTGATGCTTATTCCCCAGTTCTAGGCCATCTTAATGATCAGGGGCAATCATTTGGCCTACCAGAAGGGGAAACCTTATCAAATGTTGGCCTAGCCATGAAGTAGCCTTAATGTTGGTATATGCTGACATTTTATAATCATACATATATATTATCATGTAATATTTTATAGTCATACATCCATAAATTCTCTTATCCAACAAATCTTCCAAACACATATTGAATTACTGTCTCTATTCTTTGACGTACAACTTAAACACATACACACACACACACACACACACGAATTTTCTCTCCCTTTTGATGTACTTATTTAATTCTCTCCTCCTTCAATTCGGGTGTCTCTTCTGTGACGCTAACTCACAGAGTTTGCCCCACCCTACTTATTATTTGTTCTGTAGTTTTGGTACTTGATAATTTCACAATTTTCTGTTCCAGGGATTCATATGCACTTTCATATTCCTGAAGGCTAGTAAAATCCCTATAAGATAAAGCACACCTTAAAAAAAAAAAAGATATTTGATCAAGAAACTATCCTTTCCTGAATGTTTTTAATCAGATCTCCTGTTTTTATTTCAGTTTTCAAACAAATGACTTTTATTTTCTACATACCTTAGAGAGTGTTAATTCCCTTGACTATTAAAGGCATTTTTGAAGTGTTTCTGCATAATTCATACTGAATGTAGTGCTCAGAAGCTGGCATTATTGGGGTATGCATATTAATTATTCATATGCAAATTAAGAACCGTGGGGCCCAGCACAGCTGGAATATATAACTCTTGCTGCCTTTTCTAAAGTAGTACATTTCTTGCACTCTTGTGTTATCATTTCTTTATATAACATTTTCCAATTCACCCAAACAAATGTCTAATCATATTAAGATCTTAACTTTTGCATTAGCTAAAGCAATTATGAATGTGAGAAGATGAAAATTGTTAATACAAAACAATTACACTTTATGGCTCATCTTTTGCAGTCCCCAGAAGCAGAAATATATGCCTTTTGGATGTGGTTCTTTATGAACCATGTATTTCAAACACTTCACCTTTAAGCCTATTTTTCTCATACTTGAGCATTTTTTATTTATACCCATTGATTTCCCCCTAAAGCAATATTTAGAGAAACATAATTCCAAACTGAAGATGCAATAAGGGTTCACTTGATTATGACCTGCATCGCAACAACTCTCATTTCCTCAGTTGTGACTCCTTCACTGGTGGAGATAAAGGGAATAAATATAGAGGCAAAGGGGTAATCATTAAAGGCAGTGGTATCAGGACACATTATATTCCAAATATCAAAAGCATCCTTTGAAATAGATTCAGAGGTGAAACTCTTTGCTTGAACTTTGGAGTTGGAATGATCTCACATTCTTAATATGACAAGTCATCCTAGACCACAGATCCCTGAGACAGGGAGGGATGTCAGGAGGCGCTTTAGTCTTGTAGCCCCTGGAAGGCTTACATGACAATTATCAAGTTGAAGTCAAGGGTGACAGCAAAACATCAGCCGTGGATCTTCTGTTTCAAGAAGACATACTTAGAAAAATTCCACCATTATACTGGATTAATATCTCGGTACATAATTCACTTCTGACTAAAACTATATGGAATGAATAAGTTATGGGCATAAAAGGCACCAGCATAGGGGATATAGGCAATGGTACTGTAATAGCGCTGTGTGGTGACAGATGGCAGCTATACTTATGGGGAGCATCGCATAATGTATAAAGAAGTTGAATCAATATGTTGTACAACTGAAACTGATGTAACACTGTGTGTCAAGTGTACTCAAAAAAATTTTTTTAGAACTATATGGAATTTTAAATTGAAGAAAGTTGGTCTTTGGCAGCGATGTTGCTGTCACTCCACTTGGTATTCATTTCCTCTCTTCTCAGGGTGCCTGTGCCAATTCCCCAGGCCTCCAGCCATTCATTTCCTCTCTCCCACCACCATTCTCCTATTAAAAGCTATACTCGAGAAAGACCTATACTTAGACATTTAGAGTAACAATCAGATTGAAATGTATCACATCTCCCAGGCCATTTTCACAGAAACAAAAGGCAAAGCCTTAAGAAGAGAAAAATATCGGAGCTGCTAAAATTCCAAGAAGTAACATACCGATGAGAGATACATGTTACTTTGATAGAGCCTACAAAGCTGCTTCCTGCAGGGCGGATAACCATGCACTCATAAGACATGGTCTGTTAAGGTCTTGTTAATAAGACACATGAAGATGAAGACCATTATCTCCAGATTCCTAATATCCTAAACATGATGAAATGTCACATAAAAGTCAAACCATTAAATCTGGGAATCAAATATATTAGGTAAAGGACATGAAAGCAAGAAGCTAAATAAAAAAAAAAAGTCTAAGCACAAAGATTATCCTAGCTTGTCTCTTAACTACTACTTCCTTATCTCACACTGTGAGTGTCTTCATACTTGAAAGGCATCTTCTCTTTTCATTTAGAATGATTACCTCGTCCAGGCCTCCTTCATCAATTGAGAGTTAGATTCTACAACTTTCTTTAAACTGGCCTCCTTGAGCCCATCCTCTACAACTTCACCAGAACTTCAGCAAGTAACTCCAGAGTATGTCTCCTTAACGGAAAACAAAAACAACAACAAAACAAATAACAACAAAACAATTAAAAAAAAAAAAAAAACCTAGGTGGAATGAGAAATTGAAAATAGCCAGAGGTGTACTGAACTGGTACATATGTCTCTCATTCCTACTCTTGATCGTCCCATTGGTATTGTATTCTTAGGATTCAGACTGCAAGGTCTGGAATTCCTGGACTGACTCTGGTTTCCAGTTACTATCTCCCAACATAGCCATTCTTAGGGAGGCTTGATACACATTTCCTGAAGTATCATATTCATCATCATATTCCCCTGATTAGGTGGTCATCTGTTTCCATTTATGAATGCCTCTGTTCTCAAGCTGTTGATAGTGCAAATACCCCTGGGCAATTCATGCTTCTCCACAGTTCCCTGTACTTCTCCCACAACAGACCCACTGCCACTCCAGTGAGAACAATCTCTTCATGAAATCCCAGAGTTTTCTGCGATTTCAAAAATTTTTTTTCTTCCACTTAATGTTTTCTTCTTTTTCTTCCCTTTCTTTTAAATTCTTATGCACTCTTCAGGAAGGATTATGCCCACATGATTTTCCACATTTGTCCGGGCCCTCGCAGAACCCATAATCTAGCCGGTTATTCTATATGGTCTTGAATTGTTTCATATTTTGGGATCTTCATTCCCCAACTACATTGTAAGTTTACTAAAGCACATTGGACAAGTTATCTTGGGAAACTGAACATATGCCTTCACCTCTACTTTCTTGAAGACCATTAAACTGAGATTAGATAAATTAAAGAGATATACACTCATAAGGATAAACAGAATGGGAGAAGGAGGGCAATCAAGAACTTTGGAAGATGGAAAAATAAAAATTTGAATTGGAAGAATGGGTAAAACCACAATCTGAGTGCTTGCCCCAGAAAAAGATAAGAAACAAGCTGACACATAGCTATGGAGACAATTGGAGGAGGCACCAGGAACTTAATGCTAGCATATGGATTACGTACTGGATAAGGAGTAGTAAGATGCCTCAGATACCCTCTGAAGGCCCATGTCACCAGGCAACTCCCCTTCCCCATCCCAGATGGAGGGTGCCTGGAGGTTTGCTCACTGCAACAAGTGAACCAGACATACTTCATGCTTATGGCTGCCAGAGAGTAGATGCTGGAAACAACCACTTAGTTAATAAAGGAATTATAACAAATACTG
Organism: Ursus maritimus; assembly: GCF_017311325.1. Classification (NCBI taxonomy): domain Eukaryota; kingdom Metazoa; phylum Chordata; class Mammalia; order Carnivora; family Ursidae; genus Ursus; species Ursus maritimus. Next base: position 65,674,657 of record NW_024426774.1, read on the forward strand.
AAATGAATTGTGACCTTCTTCATCACCTTCCACAGTTTAGAACCCAGATTGCTGGTATCCTCCCTCTCCACCTAAAAGTATATAATCACTTTTTCTCTTTAATTTACAATCCTCCCCAAAAAGTACAATGACATTTAGAGATACAGCAGTGAAACAGTAATTTTCTCAGTAGTTCTTAAAAATGAATCAAAAGCCAAGGAGAATTTGAAATTTTGAGGAAAGCCTTCAGCAAAAAAGACAGACACTAATAAATAAGTTGGAAAACAAAAGAAATGATTACAGCAGAAACAAGGTAGAAAGCAGAATAAAACATCAAAATAAAATTATAATTCATGTACTAATTTTTATAAAGAATATTATAACAAAAAATTAAGAAATAGGGTAATTCTTCGGTCTCCTCCAACTATAATTGTCTCAATTGCTATGATAGTAATGCTCAAATAATATCTTACTTTGTTTGCTTATCAAGTAAATGAAAGGTAAATTATTTCTTTCATTTTTATTAAATTAAGTCTGCTATATAATTTCTCACATATCTAGATATCAAGCAATTGTTGAGGGTCTTATTTAATGCTACTAAGAGCTTCCTTATAAAGCAAAACTCCAACATTTTTCTAAAAAACGATGCTCTGAGCCCTCTGAAGCAGCTTCATTTCTGTTTTTTCTTGCTAACCAACCTTACTTCCTAGAAGACCTATCTGTTTTAGACAGTGCCATTATGACCTCGGACCACTCTAATGGCACTTTCCCAACGCTCTGTTCAATCACTTCTTACAACCTGTTTTTTGATGGAATATTTTAGAACAAATATCACAAGTTAAATATAGGTAAGTTATATATTTCTTTACATTGACACCCAGCTGTCCTGCCCAGAACTTTACAGATGACATGCATGATTAACACCTCACTCTGGTTCTTCCTCGGGTTTCCGGATATCTGGAAACCAGCCTGAATTAACCAGCCCCAATTTTTTTGCTCACCCTAATTATATAAGCCTTGACCATTTATAAAATTTGGACATTTTCAGCTCATTGTCAATGCGTTCATTTTAATAGACACTGGATTGAATCATCTCTAATCAAACCACATTATGTTTTTCTGATTTGGGTTAACCAAAGAGTATAAAGAACAGCTTAATGTTTAGATTTCTTCCATGATCAAAGAGTAAAGGAAAGGACAGTTTAATGTTTAGGTTTCTTCTATGAAAAATGAATATGCTCTTCAACTATTTAGTAGGTGAGGAGCTGCCATGGCATCTAGGCTTCCGTGGAGTTATACATTTACTACCTGGAGAGTCTGAGCTTTGTTTGCTGATAGGAGTTTAATAGCACTCAAAAACCCTGGGGTTTAGTAATCAGAATTTGGTGTTTATGGCCAAAACTTGAGTAGCTAGCTCATCAGAAAGAATGAATGAAAATGCTTTACCTTGAATTTAAAAAAAATGTCAGTACTTGCAAAGAAAATATCTTTAAAAAGAAAACAGCAATGGAGGAGGTAAGAAAAAAAGGTATTTTTATAATATTTAAGGCCTAAAGTTATTGTTTGATTCTTGTCAGCAGATCAGCTTCAATACTATTTCTTTAGCTAAGGCTTTGGTGTTTAAGGTCAATTTTAATTAACAGTTGAAAAGTGCATTCAAAATATCCAAAACATGAGGTGCTCTCAGATGATTTTTGTGTGTAGTTTCCATTTTGGTATCTTGCATTTCCCCTGACATTTTGTGGGTTTTGTATTATTTTATTTGATTTGATTTTTCAGGAAGCAGCACTATAAAGAAAAACATTGCTGGTATCAAAATTCCAGCTGAGCTTTATTCACTTTGATTTACCCCATAACTAGTTTCAATGTCTGCAAGGGATGTGAACCGGAGAGTTGAACAATTAGCTACTAAATATTGTCCCTGAAGCTACTTTCGCCCAGTTGTTTCTTAGTGTCATGATTATCAGAGCAATTACTTCCTCTTTTCTATTGTAAGATGTAGCCATATCTCAGTCCCTGTGGCACAAATATTTAATAAAATGGTCTTGGTGTGTTAGAATTTCATTGCTGGAAAAACACAGCATCTGATCAGGCTCCTAAAATAAAGGCATTAATTTTATGTATATAATATCTTGCTTGAAAGCTACAACAGAGGAGGCGTGCAATTTCTGACAGGAGTTTTCGAGTGTGTCTTTGAATATATTTTCAGTGGAGGGATAAAAAGGTTTGAATTTATGTTTTAGTCACTCTGTAAAAATGGGATAGAAGTCTCACCATTCACAGTTTGGTTCAGATGTCAGTACTGATGACAGTACACCTACCAAAAAGGTAAGAAAAGGTTTACTACTTACATAATGAGCTTTCTGGGGAGAAGAGAGTGGCTCCCAACCAGGTCAAAAGCACGTTGAAAGAGCAGAGAAAGAGACCGGCCATGGTGGTTCAGGATGGTGAGTGGGGTGAGAGGGTGGGTGTGTGCCTGCAGAGATTTGTGGTTTGAACTTCTTGTCAGAGGGAGCTCTGTGCTTCCTTATTCATCTATGCAGATGTGGGGCAGAAGGGGAAAAAGAAGAGTATAGCTTGAAGGCTTTCAGCAGTCGAACATCAAAATTAAATCAAACTATTTATTGTAATTTGCATTTAACATTCCCTTCCTAATGAATATTTGGTATCAACTTACTGATCATAATTTGCAAGGTTCCTAGACTTCATTAGTTGTTGATTAAGACTGATACATTTTTTTAAAAGGTGAGGTCTTCATTAATATGGCTAGTCAAATAGAAATAAATGATGTGTAAGTTGTTATAGATAGTGATGATTTGCCTGCTGTTTTATTTTTACTTTTTAAAAAGTCTGTTTATTGCCCCTGTTAATATATACCAGGGGTTTTCAAACACTGACATGCCCAAAATCACCTGGAAATCTTGTTAAAACACAGATTGTCCGGCCTCATCTCCAGAGTTTCTGATTTAGTAGGTCTGAGGTGGGGCCCAATAATTTGCATTTCTAACAAGTTCCCAGATGGTATTGATACTGCTGGTCCAGGGACCACACTTTGAGAATGACCGATCCAGCGTTTTTGAGGGTCTTTTTTTTTTTTTTTTTTTGAGTTTTTGGGCTTTAATAATTTGTTTCCCAGTGTTGTCCCTTTGAGGGTTTGCAGCTCTTTGACTATCAGTGAATAATGAGTTTGGGATGTTCATATTAAAAAGCAAAGGCCCTTCTAACAGCTAAAGAGCTATTTTGTTACTTTCTAGTGTAGATGTAGCCCACACTAGAATATCCTCCTAATTATTATTATTTTGTGATACTTAATCACAAAAATATAATATTATATTTATATTATATTTATATTTAGTAATCACTAAAATATTATAGCTTAATAAATTTAATTGTGACACTGGATAAATATTCATAAAATTATATGATCGGTGGCATTTTTTTCTGGCAGTAATACTGAAGACTGAATAATTAAATTGAACTAGTAGCTCTTGAAAACTTTAGTGGAACTGAATAAATTCCATGTGTTCTTGTAACTATTTTCTTCTTACCACTCTTGGATTTAATCTTCAATTTCAATATTAGCTTATTGGGGGTAGTGAGACAAGATGGCAACACAGGAAACTAGGAGTCAGAAAATACAGATTCTAGAGTAATTTTTCCACTAATTTTTCATGTAATCATGGGCAAACTATCTAAATCAGCTGGCAGATTTTTCTGAAAAGGCAAGATAGTAAATGAAATATTTTATACTTTGCAAGTTACATTGTCTCTGTCAAAACCCTCAGCTCCATTCTTGTAGCACAAAACAGCCACAGACAATTATTTATAAAACACATGAGTGTCTAGATTTAGTCCATGGGCTACAGTTTGCCCACTTCTGATTTAAACATAGGTTTTTGTTGTTCGTTTTTTAAATCTGTGACAGGAATAGGTTGGACCAGCAGCAAACATTCTGTGATGCTGCAGCTTGGTGAGCCTTGCTCATTGCTTACTGATTCTATTCTCACCCGACAGAGAAGCACTTACATATTAGAATCACTCTTTGTATAAGTTGCATCATCCAACTGGAAAGGGAGATTTAAGCTATCGTTTCTGATAGAGACAATACCTTACATTCCAACTCCGTCTAGATGGGTAGACAATAGTAAGACATAAAAGAGTAATTAGAAACTGTTAGAAGCAAATAGAATACACAATGTTAGAAAATACTATTTTATCGTTTACTAATTATTAGCAGCAGTATAATTATTTTTATTGTTATAGCAGAAAGTTACATGAGGGTTGGTTCATGGAAATAGAGATTGGGTTTGGAGTAGAGAGGGTTTCGTTTGTTTCAATACGATGTCTTATGACTAAACAGCAATGTTTAGAGTCTGAGAAGAAAGAAAACACACACACACAAACACACACACACACACACACACACACACAAACACACACAACTGGCATTTGAGCAAAGACCCAAAGTAACAGAACTGGAAGCCATGCTTCAGAGCCAGTGTCCAGATGTATAGATTGGTTAAGAAAGGGCATACACATGCCAAGTTTTACCTAGAGAATGAACTCATAGACAACACATGGACATTTAGAAAGAAAGAACTGTAACAACTTCTCAGGTGAATTCCTGTTGGAAAGTGGAGAGTGACATGAGGAACTGGACTATCAATGCTGGATTCCTTGCAGGAGTTGCCTTCTGTCTACCTCCACTGGTATCAAGGATCATTCTTCATATGGCACATAAGGGTTAACAATGCTTGAATACATGAGGAAGTGAACCATACACATGGTATCCTATGAGCTCTGAAAAATAGGCACTCTCTTCTTCGGGTCTCTAAGGAGTCACCATCATTTTAATACCACCATGTCAGTTCCCTTCCAGACTTCTCTACTCTTGGCAAAGCAGGCCTTTTATTTTCCATCTACTCTCCCTTTAATGATGCAGGAATATACCTCCTCTGAATTATTAAAGACATCTACAACTTAAGTTCTTACCTTTTATGTGTGTGAGAGCCAGTGATGTGCCTTAAAAAGTTTTTTTTGTACATATATATATCCTGTGTACCTAACATAAAACTCTGTATTTATTAACTGATAATTAGCTTCGTCAAATTTTTTAAATTATCTTAAAAGTCTAGTGAATTAAAGTAAATTGGAAGATGCATTTACCCTCTCTGTCCAGCATTCCTGCATTTTCGCTTTGGCTTTGGTTTGAAGCTCAGGTTAGTCTTGCCGTCCGCCATGGAAAACGAAGTCTGGCAGCCTAACTTGTTATTCTCTAGAGACTCTTCCTTCACCCCAAGATTTCGGTATCTGTTGCAGTAGTTCTAGCATGAAACATGCTGAAAAGGAAAGCTTTGAATCTGATATTCGAGTTAAATTAAAATGGAAACATGTTTCTTCATCTTGTACAGAGCGCATCTGATTATTTCAATATATTTTCTCACGATGGGGCAAAATATGATCAGATTTATATTAGATGACAAAAACTTCGGGTCTGCTATACAAATCCATTTCTACTAAAATATGAAATAATTGCAATATAATTAATTTTCAACATAAGGGTCTCTAATTACAGATCCTGGCACAATCTACAACATGAGCATAAGAATGACTGGGTTCCCACAGAAGGCAGGTTTACAGCTAAGAATGTTTGGCATTACCCTAAAAACAAACTGTGTAAATAACAATGTCTAGTTAATCTAAGAGTCAATTTATTGTAGATTTTAAATTTCATGGGTCAAAAGACAGGATTTTTTCCCCTCAGTTTCCCTGCTTCTAGCCTGAATTCTCAGCAATTTTTGCCAGAGGATCCATTCTAACTCGATAACGTGATCTTCCTTTTTTCTTGACCCCAGTTTTCAGTGTTTATACATTGCCAAAAAGATAACATTCAGATAATTTTCATATTATACAATGCTCTTCACAATATGCCTTCTGCCACTGTGTTCATTCTCCTCTCCCACAATTTTCTGTCCCCTTACACTTTATAATAGAAGAATATGGAACTGCTTCTCATTCACCAAGGAATCTGCTCTTTCCAAATTCCTTTGCAATGGGCATATTATTACTTCCACTTGAAATGCTCTTTGTATCAGCCAACTTAGATATTTCTTAACCATTCTCTCTATTGCAGTTCAAATGTTTTGCCTTCTGTGGAACATTCTCTGATTTTTCAGTAACAGACTAGAATTTCCTTTCCCCTTTGCTTCCATGGTCTTAGCACAAATAAATAAGTATCTTGAATTTTGATTATTTTAATACAATATGTAGAAATGTAAAGATCTGTTTTTCTAGTTTATGTTGTGGGAAAAGTCTCCAAGGTTTTACCATATTCCTGCATAGTTCAGACCTTCTGATCAAAGGGCATTGTAAGGATGTTTGCTTAACAGACAAATTTGGAAGCTAGATTTTGTGCCCTTCCAAAATTAAAACCTCCCTCTCTAGAGATGCCTCTTTCTCTCCCCTGCAGAGATTTATTTGATGAATACTCTCTCTCTCTCTGGGGCAGAGAATGGGTAGGTGTGTCAGAGCTTATAAAAGCTAAGAGCCTCTTAATTTGGGGATCTTCTTCCTGTAATGAAAATCCACTGCGTGTAGGGATAAACAATGGCCTTCACCCCATTGTCCTATGGGGATAGTGGCTTTGTGAACAAGAGTTTAAGTATCGTTCTTGTTAATGCTCTTTACTGTGAGTAATGTATCTGTTTTTGACCCAGGGTGTGGTGGTCCTCAGTATACATATAGGAAACTGTGGAAGGCCAACACGTTAACTTGAATGAGGTATAAAATCACAGACCCTTCACAGTTTCTAACTTTATAAGGTTGAGACCTGGCACAGTGCCTGGCATGTAGCAAATTCTTAATAAATATATACTGAATGAATGTTTGGGCTGGTCTGTGAAGGCTGGAGGAAGACTTCCATCGGTATACCCAGTATCTGTAAAAATTATGAATGACATTGAAATTGACGATAAAGATTACTGATGTACTATCTAGCATACCCTGATGGATATCTGCACCTTTCATTATCTTTGAGCTATTTTATTAATCTGTACTGAAAATTAATACAAATGCAAATGATTCTTTATCCATTAAAAAAGCAAATGAAATTTGCCTTGTCGGTATTGACCAGTTTTACATCCATTTTTAAACTCATGTCAGTATTGTAGTTTGCCTAAATGACCTGAAGTATGTATTGCCTACATATACACATATTTTTGTTTGGATTTTCCGTTGAATTGGTTTTAACATCTTATTGGCTCCATCATTAATGTGTTAGAAAAATCCTGAACGTTTGTGTTTATTTGATAGTTATATTAAAGCTCTGATTTTAAAAACATTATCCTTTAATACCAGTGATATACCCTTAACATTATGAAGTGTTGTGCAAGAATTTCCAGTGTGTGTGAGCATGCCTATGAGTGTGTGTGTGGGGGGGGCGTGGGTGTATGTGAAAGAGCTCTTCCATTTTGCTGTTTCAGACTTTCCCCATTTTCCTTCTTTTGGCATTTTCCAAATCTATAGATCACAGAATACCTACAGTCATTGCAATGCTCAAACTACTCTGTGTTTTTAGTATGGGCTGCAGATTTTGTAATATTTAAAAGGTGCTGGAAGAAATATATGGTAAGGTAGACAAATAAATCTCCAAACCTGACCAACCTGTTGCATTGCAAGTCAAAATAACAGACATTAAGTCTGTAAAAATAAATAAGTGAACACTTATTATTATATTTTATAAAGGGAATCTAAGTATAGCCAGCATGGGAAATATCTTGGTAGAATGAGTCATACCCATGCCATGCCATGCCATGACCAAGCACCCAGAAGACATACACATTTGAACAGCCGCTGAGAAGAGTCACACTGCTCATTGTACATCTTGCCAAAAGCAAACTTACCTCCAGGAAATTATGAAGTTCTTTATCCCAAGTTCCCTTAAATAGAAAACCGGAAAATTTTTATTCAGAACATGAGACTAAAGTGAGAAAGTCCTTACTTGCTATTACCTATTCAGATTTACCCTTCTATTTATGAGAAATCAATTCAACAAAAATAGAAATTCATATATACAGAAAAGTTATTACATTGCAAAACAACAGCAACAAAGAACAACCTCACCTTAAAAACACAAAACAAAACAAAACGAAACTAGTGACTTTATTCAGAGTTCATCCGTTTTTTCACTAATGTCCTTTATTTCAGGATCTGATTGCCTTTAGATATTCTGTCCCCACAGCATCCTCTGAACTCTGACCATTCCTGAGTCGTTCATGGTTTGACATACCTGAAGAGCCCTAGTCTGGAATTTCCCTCAGTTTGGGATTGTGTGATGTTTTCTCATGATGCGATTAACACCTATGCACAGTAACGCCTTATTGGGAAGAATACCACAGAGGTGACTTGACTTTGGTTCATCACATCAGGTGGTTCACCGTGATGATATGTTTTCTTACTGGTATTGTTAATCTTGATTGTTTGTCCATGGTGGTGTCTGCCAGGTTCCTTCACTGCTTAGCCAGTGTTGCTCTCCTTATAATCGGGGGGATAAATACTGGAAGAGAGCTCATTTAAGTCTATGCAAACATCTTGTTTTCCCATAAAACTTGGACCCACTATTTTTCAGCATCTATTGATATAGCTTGCCTGCAGCTACCCCTGTTGAGGTGATTTTCTATTTTCCACATTCTTTTTACATATATTAATTGGAATTATTTTCTAACCACTTTGGTTAGCCTTAAAGCAAATGAAAAACCCAAGCTCAAGTTTTCCCAGGTTTAGTAGATGCCAAAATGCCCTCCACATGAAAATCCATTTCTGTTTTAGGTTTCTCCTCTAACTAAGTTTTTGGCCTCTGACATATACCTTACTTATGTTTCCGTACATGTAAAGGTATCAGTGTGTGTCTGTGTGTGTCACATCTACTCCAATATTTTTAGTTGTTTTCAGAGGACAAGACTTCTAGCTTCTTAGTGATCCAAGTATAAGAAATGGAAAACTCTTCATTATTTTCTAGTGTAGGTGGACTTGCATTCAACTCAAAGAGAAATTAGCTCTGCTTCCCCAAAGCACAGATCCATGCTCCAGTGAAAAGAACTGAAAAGAGATTGTTGCTGCCAATTTAACACTGAGAAAAAAGCATGTTACCGAAACATTAGGACCAAGATATTGGATTCCAAACTAGCCGGGCTCTCTTGCTGCTACCTATTCCCATACAATGTTTATTTAGAATCTTAGGGAACAGTGTGTGTTTATTGTGGGAATCCAACCTCCTATGAAATCTGTGTTTTCCGTTGCTCTGGATCCCTTCATGTGGGACTAGCTTTTATTCCACTTCATTCCTCTGTACGTTTTGATAAAAAACAGATTAGAGAGGTAGTTTTTGGGGGTGCATCTTTTGTCTTTCCCTAAATAGAGGGAAACCTGCTGAAATTACACCATGCAATGAATATTAAATTTCCAAATGCTTTCCCAATTATTTGGAAATATTAAAGAAAGGGTCAAAAGAGTTTAATATCATTTATTAAAGACCCAAGGTCTTTCTCTTAAATACTTCATAGTCACAAGGTAAATATCTGTAATGACTCAACCCGAGTAAGAAATCAGGGGATCATCTATGCAGTGTCATAGCAAAAATATCTGAATCTATTAATAAAATATGCCTTTTAATAGGCATTATCTTAAATGGACATTATGAAAGACACTGAAACTGTCGCTCCAGCTATCTTCATTGATGGTTTGATTTGTTTTTTTAAAGGGCTATGTTAGGTTTTTACAATAGTCATTTTGGAATTTTATTTTATTTTATTATTTTTTTATAATAATTTTTTATTATGTTATGTTAGTCACCATACAGTATATACTTAGTTTTTGATGTAATGTTCCATGATTCATTAGTTGCGTATAACACCCAGTGCTCCATGCAGTATGTACCCTCCTTAATACCCATCACTGGCCTATCCCAGTCCCCCAACCCCCTCCCCTCTGAAGCCCTCAGTTTGTTTCCCTGAGTCCATAGTCTCTCATAGTTCATTCCCCCTTCTCTTTACCCCCCTTCATTCTTCCTTTCCTTCTCCTACTGATCTTCCTGCTATTTCTTATGTTCCATAAATGAGTGAAACCATATGATAATTGTCTTTCTCTGCTTGATTTATTTCAGTTAGCATAATCTCCTCCAGTCCCGTCCATGTTGCTGCAAATGTTGGGTAATCGTTTTTTCTGATGACTGAGTAATATTCCATTGTATATATGGACCACATCTTCTTAATACAGTCATCTGTTGAAGGGCATCTTGGCTCCTTCCACAATTTAGCTATTGTGGACAATGCAGCTATGAACACTGGGGTGCATATGATCCTTCTCTTCACTACGTCTGTATCTTTGGGGTAAATACCCCATAGTGCAATTGCTGGATCATACTGTAGCTCTATTTTTAACTTTCTAAGGGGATTCCACACTGTTTTCCAGAGTGGCTGTAATAATTTGCATTCCCACCAACAATGTAAGAGGGATCCCCTTTCTCCACATCCTCTCCAACATTTGTTGTTTCTTGCCTTGTCAATTTTTGCCATTCTTACTGGTGTAAGGTGGTATCTCAGTATAATTTTGATTTGAATTTCCCTGATGGCTAATGATTTTGAACATTTTTTCATGTGTCTGTTAGCCATTTGTATGTCTTCATTGGAAAAGTGTCTGTTCATATCTTCTGCCCATTTTTTGATTTGATTATTTGTTTCTCCTTTATTGAGTTTGAGAAGTTCTTTGTAGATCTTGGATACCAGTCTTTTATCTGTAGTATCATTTGCAAATATCTTCTCCCATTCCGTGGGCTGCCTCTTAGTTTTTTTGACTGTTTCCTTGGCTGTGCAGAAGCTTTTTATCTTGATGAAGTCCCACAGGTTCATTTTATCTTTTGTTTCTCTTGCTTTTGGAGATGTGTCATGAAAAAGGTTGCTTTGGCCGATGTCGTAGAGGTTGCTGCCTATGCTCTCCTCTAGGATTTTGATGGATTCCTGTCTCACATCGAGGTCTTTCATCCATTTGGAGTTTAACTTTGTGTATGGTGTGAGAGAGTGGTCAAGTTTCATTCTTTTGCATGTAGCTGTCCAATTTTCCCAGCACCATTTATTGAAGAGACTGTCTTTTTTCCACCGGATGTTTTTTCCTGTTTTGTCAAGCTTAGTTGCCCAAAGAGCCGAGGGTCCATCTGGGTTCTCTATTTTGTTCCACTGGTCTATGTGTCTGTTTTTGTGCCAGTACCATGCTGTCTTTGTGATCACAGCTTTGTAGTACAGCTTGAAATCCGGCATTGTGATGCCCCCAGCTTTGTTTTTCCTTTTCAATAATTCCTTGGCGATTTGGGGCCTTTTCTGGTTCCACACAAATTTAAGGGCTCTTTGTTCCAGTTCTTTGAAAAATGTCATTGGTATTTTGATCGGGATGGCATTGAAAGTGTAGATTGCTCTGGGTAGCATAGACATTTTAACTATGTTTATTCTTCATATCCAGGAGCATGGAATATTTTTCCATCTTTTTTGTCTTCTTCAATGTCTTTCAAGAGTGATTTGTAGTTCCTAGGATATAGATCCTTTACCTCTCTGGTTATGTTAATTCCGAGATAACTTATGATTTTTGGTGCTATTGTAAATGGAATGGATTCCCTAATTTCTCTTTCTTCAGTCTCATTGTTCGTGGATAGAAATGCAACTGATTTCTGAGCATTGATTTGTATCCCGCCACATTAGTGAATTGCTCTATAACTTCTAGTAATTTGAGGGTGGAGTCTTTTGGGTTTTCCATATAGAGTATCATGTCACCTGCGAAGAGAGACAGTTTTACTTCTTCTTTGCCAATTTGAATACTTTTTATCGCTTTCTGTTGTCTGATTGCTGTTGCAAGGACTTCTAGTACTATGTTGAATAATAATGGTGAGAGCGGGCATCCTTGTCATGTTCCTGATCTTAAGGGAAAGGCATTCACCTTTTCCCCATTGACAATGATATTCACTGTAGGCTTTTCATAGATGGTTTTTTTGGCATTGAGGAATGTACCCTCTATCCCTGCACTCTGAAGGGTTGTAATCAGGAAAGGATGCTGTATTTTGTCAAATGCTTTTTCTGCATCAGTTGAGAGGATCATATGGTTCTTGACTCTTTTCTTGTTGATATGATCTATCACACTGATCAATTTGCAAATGTTGAACCACCCTTGCATCCCAGGGATGAATCCCACTTGGTCATGGTGGATAATCCTTTTAATGTACTGTTGGATCCTATTAGCTAGGATCTTGTTGAGAATTTTGGCATCCATATTCATCAGGGACATCGGTCTGTAATTCTCCTTTTTGATGGGGTCTTTGCCTGGTTTGGGGATCAAGGCAATACTGGCCTCATAGAATGAGCTTGGTAGCTTTCCTTCTGTTTCTATTTTTTGAAACAGCTTCAGGAGAATAGGTATTATTTCTTCTTTGAAAGTTTGGTAGAAGTTCCTGGGGAATCTATCAGGCCCTGGACTCTTGTTTTTGGGGAGGTTTTTGATCACTGCTTCCATCTTTTCATAATTAATCGGTCTGTTTAAACAATCAATTTCTCCCTGTTTCAGTCTTGGTAGTTTATAGGTTTCCAGGAAGGCACCCATTCCTTCCAGGTTGTTTAAGTTACTGGCATAAAGCTATTGATAAAAGTTTCTAATGATCCTTCCTATTTCTTTGGTGTTGGTCATGATCTCTCCCCTTTCATTCATAATTTTATTAATTTGGGTCCTTTCTCTATTCTTTAGAATAAGTCTCTCCAGTGGCTTATCGATCTTATTTATTCTTTCAAAGAACCAGCTTCTAGTTCTGTTGATCTGCTCTACTGTGTTCCTGGTTTCTAATTCATTGATCTCTACTCTAATCTTGATCAACTGCTTTCTCGTGCGTGGATTAGGCCTGTTCTTCTGGTTCCAGCTCCCGCTTCTGGAGGTGAGAATATAAAAACTGCACTTTAGATTCTTCTATTCTTTTGAGTGAGGCTTGGATGGCTATGTATTTTCCCCTTAGGACTGCCTTTGCAGTGTCCCATAGGTTTTGGACCGATGAGTTTTCATTTTCATTGGTCTCCAAAAATTGTTTAATCTCCTTTTTAATTACCTGGTTTACCCAAGCATTCTTGAGCACAATGGTTCTTAGTTTCCAAGTGTTTGAGTTTCTTCCAAATTTTCCTTGTGATTGAGTTCCAGTTTCAAAGCATTGTGGTCTGAGAATATGCAGGGAATCATCTCAGTCTTTTGGCATCCATTGAGACCTGTTTTGTGACCCAGTATATGGTCTATTCTGGAGAAAGTTCCACGTGCATTCAAAAAGAATGAATATTCTGTTGTTCTGGGGTGTAGTGTTCTGTATATATGAGGTCCATCTGGTCTAGTATGTCATTCAAAGCTCTTGTTTCTTTGTTGATTTTCTGCTTAGGTGATCTGTCTATTGCTGAGGGCAGAGTGTTGTGATCCCCTACTATTAACGTACTATTATCTATATTCTCTTTATTCTGGTTAAGAGTTGGCTTGTGTATCTTGCTGCTCCCCTATTGGGGGCATAGACATTTATAATTGTCATATCCACTTGTTGGATACATCCTTTAAGAATAATATAGTGTCCGTCTGTATCTCTAACTACAGTCTTTAGTTTAAAATCAAATCTGTCTGATATGAGAATTGCTACCCCAGCTTTCTTTTGAGGTCCACTGGCATGAGAGATGGTTTTCCATCCCTTCACTTTCAGTCTGGATGTATCTTTAGGTTCAGAATGAGTCTCTTGTAGACAGCAAATGGAGGGGTCATGTCTTTTTATCCAATCTGCAACCCTGTGGCATTTATGGGAGCATTTAGGCCATTCACATTGAGAGTGATTATTGAGAGATATGATTTTAATGATGTCATATTGCCTGTGAAGTCTTTGTTTCTATAGGATGTAAATTTTTGTTCTGTATCACTCTTGGGGCCCTTTTACTTTTATAGAACCCCCCTTAATAGCTCACGTAGGGCTGGTTTGGTGGTCACAAATTCCTTCAGTTTCTGCCAATCTTGGAAGGTCCTTATCTCTCCATCAATTCTGAATGACAGCCTTGCTGGATAAAGGATCCTTGGCTGCATGTTCTTCTCAGATAGAGCTTTGAAAATACCCTGCCAACCCTTCCTGGCCTGCCAGGTTTCCATAGACAGGTCTGATGTAATTTTGATATTTTTCTCTCTGTATGTAAGGATTTTCTTCCCCCTGGCTGCTTTCAATACTGTATTCTTGGATCTAATATTTACGAATTGCACTATGACGTGACGTGGCGTAGGTTTGTTGTGGTTGAGCTTGGGAGGGGTCCTCTCTGCCTCTTGGACATGAATGTTTGTTTACTTTGCTAGATTAGGGAAATTATCTGCTATAATTTGTTCAAATATCTCTTCTAGACCTCTGTTTTTCTCCACCCCCTCAGGGATGCCGATGATTCTGACACTGGAACGTTTCATTGAGTCAGTAATCTCCCGTAACCTACATTCTTGAGAATGGATTTTTTTGAGTCCAGATTCTATTTTAGCTTTCTCTTCTACTAACCCATCCTCCAATTCGCTGATATCTTCTTCTGCTTCATTCACCCTGGCCGTCAGCGCCTCTAGTTTTGCATTTGGCTCATAGAATTTTTAATTTCTGCCAGATTCGCTCTCATTTCTGCCCTTAAAGATTTATATTCTCATTAACATTTTCGTTAATACTTTTTTCAAGTCTACACATCATCTTGACCATTGTTACTCTGAATTCCATTTCTGATAATTTGGTTATATCCATATCCATTAGTTCTGTGGCAGAGGCCACAGACTCATTGTCTTTTCTTTGCTGGGGGGGATTTCTCCTTCTCATCATTCTGATGAGGAGAGGTTGCGGGGTTGTCCAGAGCCCAAATTATTGACCGGGACCCAGGCAGTGCACAGTTGTTTTATAGGGATCTTAAGGATGTGGGCTTCTTGATTTTTCAGCCTGCCTTCTGGGGGAGGGGCCTGCTGCTCTGATACTCAGCACCCCTGTTTGGGTGGAGTTGCCCCGTGCCCTGTGAGGGGGGATGGGGATGGGCACAATGTGAGCTAGTATTTTCAGGCTTTTGTTCTCTGCCGGCTTTCCCTGGCAGTTTTCTGTGACTCTTCTGAGAGCCAGAGCAGCAGTGGCCGAATCCTAGCCTCTGTCTCAGAACAGAGAGATCACAGTCCGCTCTCCACTGAGCTCTCCTGGCCACTTTAACTCTGTTTCCATCGGTGCTGCCAAAAACCCTGCAGCGTCCCGGGTTGTGTGCCCCACAGACGCTCTCCCAGCCCTTGCTTCCAGGGCTGGAATGTCTCTGTCCTTTGTACTTCTAACACCGCCAGCTGCCCCGGTTCCTGCACGTGCTCCTGAGCTCCCTGTTTCAGTGTGGTTCACACACGCTCCAGAGCACCGGTTTTCCATCTGGTTGCGCACATGCTCCCGGTTTCAGTCCGGTTCCAGTGAGCTCTCCGGAGCTCCGGTTTTCAGTCTGGTCATGCACACATTCCTGGGCTCACGTCAGTCTGCTCTCTCGTGGGTGCTGGTCCGGGAGTCCGGTCCGCTCCCCCGTGCAGGTGGCTACTGCTTCCCGGCACCTAAGCGCGGCGGCTCCCTCCCCTTCCATTTATCTTCTGATATCTGTGTGCGGATTCACGGCTCTGCGCTTTATACCTCAATACTCAGCGCTGGAGATGTTCATTTGTAGAGATCCGGATGTATCTTCCTGCGTCTCAGGCTGATTTTGTGGGTGTTCAGGATGGTCTAGTAGATATCCAGCTCGATTTAGGGGACCAGCTGAAAAAAGGGTCTCCTACTCCTCCGCCATCTTTCCCCCCTCTCTCATTTTGGAATTTAAGAGCAGCAAAGGACTTTGGAGGCCAATTTTCTCCATATCTATCTGGCTAATCATTAGAATTAACTGGGAAGTTTTCTGGAAATTCAAGAATTTAGATTCCTGCCCCTGCCCTCCAAATATTATTGAAATAGTGGGGACAAGGCCTTGGCATCTGTAGTTTTACATAGCTTCCCAGTAAATCTGGGTGAAGAAATGATAGATCATATCTAGTCATCTAACTGTATCAATAAAGAAACTGAGGCCTTGGTAGAATATTTGCAGAAGCCACATATTTTTCTTTCTTTGTGCTAAACTGATGCTTTTTCACTGCTTACATAACTTATAATATTGTTCCTGGAATATCACTAAAACAGGCACATCCAAAAGATGATTTGGGAGAAATGGAGTTACAGTCCGTCAGCAGTAGTGTATTTAAAAGTGTGTTTTACTGTTAAGTCTAATTTGTTCCATCTTACTTCTTCTGAACATCAAAAAGCAAAAGATATTAATAATACGGTTGAGAGTTACCCTTTATTACAGAGCAGATTCATTTTCAAAATACTATAGAACTGCTTTGAGTGTTAACACTCCTGGGAATGTAATCTATTCCTTAGACACCTGCTTATTGTCATTCGGGCCTCTAATTCCATGGTATGTACACAGAAAGGACTATTAAAATTGCTTAAGTTTAAATTACATTCAATATTTTTTAATTATAGCCTAAACTATCTAAATTTTTAAGCTTTAAGTTTAACTTATTAATATTTTTGTTCCATTCACAGATATAGTCAATTCAGTGTTAAAAGAAGACATACTTTTCACTTTTTCTCTGAGAAATGCTTGATTTCTCAATTTTTTTTTTTTAAGATTTTTTAAAATTTATTATTGGACAGAGAGAGACACAGCGAGAGAGGGAACAACAGCAGGGGGAGTGGGAGAGGCAGAAGCAGGCTCCCAGCAGAGCAGGGGCCCAATGTGGGGCTCGATCCCAGGACCCTGGGATCATGACCTGAGCCGAAGGCAGACGCTTAACAGCTGAGCCACCCAGGCGCCCCTTGATTTCTCACTTTTAACATATTAAAATTCCTTAAAAACTAGTCTCATTTATAAATGTAAACATACTAAAACAACATCCTAGATTTAATAATACATTACATTTTTAAAAAGCATTTCTAACAACTGACAGGGTAGCCATAATAATCTAACAATCAAGTTCACCCTAGGTCTTAAGCAACTGTAGTGAATCTAATAATAAAAACTGAACAAAAGGTAATATAATAGTTTCTCATACATGGTTAAATACAGGTAATGAAAATAATCAAGTTCTCTTACACCTTTCTAATTAAAATCAAAAGCCTGAGACCAATTTTACGAATAATAACACTTAAAAAATTAAATCGATAAAGAATACCAATAGATTAAATGAAAATGTTACTGTTATGAGTTTTGATTACTTCATCATCTCTCTACTATTTCCATCCTTTTTTTTTTTTTTTTTTTTTTTTTGCAAAATCATGCATTCACTTAAACAGGAGCCATTTTACTAACTTTGGCTAGCTGAAGTTACAGGGTGACAAACTGGGCCAGCTATAAAGTTACCTATATGTCAAAGAACCTGAGTCTGGGCAGTACATACTGGATTCTTCCCCAGCACACATGAATATGCTCAGTACCTCTCATAGCAGAAGTTTTGACTGCCACATCATGTAGAGATTCTAAGCCAAGATTTTAATATAGGATTAGTTTCACATTCACCCAGATGCCAATTTTCTTAATCATTTTTATTGGTTAAATTGATCTCTTTGTTACCTGAAAAGATCTTCCACTTTTCCCTATCTTAGCAACCACTGCTCTAGACTCCTTTACTTCTGATTTGTACTCAGCAATGGCTTAAAAATCATACCTTGATAGGGTTGCTAGATGAAACACCGAAGAGCCAGTTAAACTTACATTCCAGATGAATAACAAATAATTTTTAGTATAAGTATATTCCATGCAATATTTGGAACATACTTACACCAAAGAAAAGATTCATTGTCTATCTGGAATTAAAATTTAACTGGGGATCCTATATTTTTACCTGCTAAATCTGGTAATACTTATGCTTGGCATAGATTTCCAGAAGCTACTGTGTAAATTTTTCTTCTATTAATAATAAGTTATTCCCTTACCTTTTCTGTAGACTCAGTGAGGTTAAAACCCTGTCATTCTTTCCCATCTCCCTCTGGTAGAGCACACGGTTTCAAGTAGATGTTCAGTGAATATTTGTTTTATGAGGTCTTCTTCTCAGAATCTAAATGATGTCAGTCTCCAAATCAGTTTGGAAAGTGTACAGCTGCTGTGCTGGCTGATATGAGCCTCTAGAAACAAACAAACATACATACAGGATGTGAATTCACCGGAAGGTATGATGTACCTTCAGATCTTCCCATGTGGTAGCACGATGTGACAGGGAGGATAGATGCTGTCCTTTACTCAACGAAAGTAACTAATTGGAGAGGGATCATTTTTTTTTCTTTCAAAAGATGAGATATTCATATTTTTTGTTACATTTGGTTTATACAATATTGCTACTGAAGGCCCATTTAACACCTATTTTGAACAAGCTCGCTGTTAAGATGTCCAGGAAGCTGTTCATTCTCTTCTCCAGGGAGGTCATGCTCTGCTGGATGTGGTTGGCAGGGACTCTCATCAGGGGTTAAAAGCCATGCTTCATTAGCAGGCTTGTCCTGCTGGGGCTCTCACCTCTGCACTCCCCACTGTAAAATGCATGCAGGCTATCCAGTGGCTCTGATTCCTGAGTGGCACTTATATGCTTGATTTAAAAGACTAATGACAAGGAGAGTGATCTTTAGAATACATTACAGATAAAATTCAGGACAGTCAAGGAGACAGCCCCCAGAACGCCCAATGCTGAATGAGAATCTCAGATTTGAGGAACTTACAGATTTCACCCCTATGCAGTTTAGTTTGAAACTCTTCAGTGATCCCAGAGTTACTTCTCCTGGGATTTCAGATAAGAACTGAAGAGATGGCCTGGGAATCAATATTCTTTCTAGAAACAGCCTCAAATCACCTTCAAATGACTGTGTGGGTCAATCTGACACTATCACTAACAATTGTGGGGATAGAGGAACTTTTATGAAGATATAAAGTCCTCACCATTATGGAGTTTATGGTTAGAAAGATCACCAATATAAGAAAATATCTAACTGTAAAAATATTTTTTTTTTCTCACTGTCTGAGTAGAATATATTAATTGTGGAGTAACTTAAATTTTAGGGAAAAATAACTGAACTTACTCAAACTCCATTTATGAAGACACAAGCATTACTAACAAATTTGGTTCGTTTATCTTTGTAGTTTGTATACAAACACATATGTATATATTAAAATATATACATATATATACAAAACGGGATCATTCGACATATACTGTTTTATTATGCAATTAATGCACTGTTTTATAAATGTAATTAACATTTATACTTAAAATTCATTTCTAGATAAATATAAATATGTATTACCATATGAAGCATTGCAAAGTATCCATTTTTGGATTTTCCAAAACTTTTTAATCAATCCAATGTGGTGGAACATTAGGATTTTTTCTTTTTTCTTAACGTATAAGTAACATTTCAAATAATATCCTTTTGCTTACATCTTTGAACACATTTCATTTTCTTGAGATAAATTCCTGGTACTTGCCCTTAAGTTTTTTCATACATATTTCAAAAGTGCCTTGCTGAAAGTCTGCCCTGGGTAATGCTGACACCAGAGTGTGAAAAAGCCTCTTTCCACAGAGGAAGATTATACAGTAAGAAGGGTAGGAATCCTGTGTCTGCAAGTGGGAATGGAAAGGTTTGTGCAGAATATGGAAGTTAATCCGGGATTAAAGAATAAGCATTTCATGAGAAAAGAGAAGATGAACTGTAGGTAATGTTTTGATATTGTTGTTATTCCTCTTTGAAATCACATCTGAGTTGAAAGAATTTCAATGTGCAAACTGGAAAGAAGCCTCATCCTTCTCCCTGCAAAAATCACTCCTTCAGGGGCACCTGCGGAGCTCAGTTAGTTAAGCATCAGACTCTTGATTCCAGCTCAGGTCATGATCTTAGGGTCGTGATATCATGAGATCGATGGAGCAGAGCATCAGATTCTGGGCTTAGCTTGGGGTCTGCTTGAGATTCTCTCTCTCCCTCTGCCTCTGCCCCTTCCCCTACTCTCTCTCTCTCCCTCTCAATAAATAAATAAAATCTTTAAAAAATATCACTCCTTCATTTCTCCTGGGACATCATGGGATGGATACCCATCTCTCCTGCATGTTCAAACTCCTGCACACAGTTCCTAGGGGGAGGGTATACTTCTTTCTACTCACATATCCATTTCCATAATTGTAAGGCATCTATTAACCAAATCAATTTAAATGACAAAAACAAGTCATATTCAGGCAAATGAAATAAAATGATCAGCTCAAATGTGGTTTTCCTGGACACTCACTCACAGTAGAATTTTATGTCCACATTCTGTTCCTTGCCCTCAGCAGTACAGACTTCCCTGATTTCTTGCATAGAGAAAATGCACCTATAGAAAATGAGAAGGGTCCCTGTGGTAATAATAATTTCCTCTCAATTACAATTAGGTCCTGTCCCCAGCACATGTTTTCTCCAATTGAGAACCAAAGAATGTGTGTCCCAAGTGGTATTTGATTGGGAGGATGAACAAGAACGATTTTTAAGCCTAAATAAGTTTGCCTTTTCTGGTTTCCTTTTTGTACCAAAAATGCTGTTACTGATGAGCTTCTAAAAGTTTCCTCTGTCTACTGGCGGTATATTCAGAGACAGTGGAACAGCAGACAGTCTTTGCTGCTCTTTTGCAATTTTAACAAATTGCCTTTTGTATGTGTCTAGGCAAATGCAAAACTCCTCCTTTTGCAGTGATCAAAACCTAAAAACGAAGGCCTGTGGATTGACTAAGTTTTTCAATTTCTAATTAGCAAATTTTGTTCTTACCTTTGTAGACACCATAAATCAACCCCTTTCACTTCGAAGCTAAAAGGCAAAGATCCTTTGAATCTCTAAGTTATGACACATACTAAACAAAGATAGGCTGGGCTTTGATGTTTTCTTTGGTTTAAACTTAGGCTGCAAACAAGAAGAAAGAGCACCTCAGCCATCAGCTCCTGACTCTTTCAGAAGGAAATTAACCCCTTTGAAGAAGGATTGTCATCTTCTTCCAAGGGAATGTTTTATTAAAAGCATGTTAATAAACAACAACAACAAGCAAAAAGAAGAAGGAAAAAACAAAACTAAACAAAACAAGAGCTTCCACTAAAGAGGACCTACTAGTTCAAGGCACAGCAGATGGTATGGTAGATACATAAAGTAAAAAAATTTCCCACAGAACTCCTACCACAATTCGGCAGTTTGACTTTTGTTAGACTTCATTTTAAAAATAACAAAGTGAACATTAAAGAGACTTAGAAATTTGCTCATGGTCACAAAGTAAGTGATGAAGCCAGCATTTGAATTGAGATATTTTTCACCCCAACATCCATGTCCTTCCTACTATGCACATTGTAATGTTACAGAATTGGGTATAACACAGCAACTGTAGGCTTCAAACGGCTAAATGAATTCATTTTCCTCTGGGCAACTTTTAAGGAAAGAGAGTAAATGTGAATGGAAGAAACTGAGGCACTTTAACCTTCTCTACATGGTAAAAAAAAAAAAAAAAGCTCACTGGGGTTTACTGGGGAGTGTTTTATCAGTGCTATAGAACAATGATATATTCTTGAACAAGAGAGCATGGTGAAAGTTGCATTTTAAAATGCTGATTCTTATCCTATGCAGGATGAATATAGTATGTCAACCAAGTAAGAAGGTTATGGATATGGTTTTGGTAACGGGAAGCACTTGGGAATCCAAGAGATGTATCTCTGGAAAATACAATGGGATTTGATGGTAGATTAACTGGTGAAGTAAAGGAGGACGCCATAGTTAAATATGAGTTTTCTATCTTGAAAATCTAAAAGAATGTGTCTGTCACTATTAGAAATTAGGAGATGACAGACCAGAGAATGCACGTCTCCATCCACGGCAGTCCTCAGCATGGAAAATCTAAGTGCTTGATATCTCAAGGTGGTAGGTGAGGGGTTTTGGAATATAGGTGAGGTTCGGTGGGGTGAGGTCCGAAGCCGATGACCAAGAAAGAATTCTTGAGACGACTTTGGTGCAAAATGGTGGTTTGTTAAAGCACGCAGGACCCAGGGGCAGAAAGAGCTGCTGCACAGGGGTCCTGAAGAGTGGCTGATTATACACTCTGGAGCTGGGGGGAGTAAGGAAAAGGGAGGTTTCAAAAGGATTTTCATATGTTAAAGGAGACCCTCAGGATACTGCCAACAAGGAACTACAAGATAATGCTAAAGAGGACCTGCAAGTTGTCAGAGGCCTTGCCATTGTCAAGTGAAGGTTGTTGTCCCCTCTAGCAAGGTATTAACATTAAGATAGCTGGGAGACTCCTGGAAGAACGTCACACATGTCCCACCCAGGAGTGGGGGTTGCGGGAGGTTGCAGGGTGTCGGCCTATGCTTTGTCTTCGGCCAGCCTTCTGTTCCCTCATCAGTAGGGAAATATTTTTTAGTTATTAGTACTTGAAATTTGGAGACAGGTTGTAAGATTATTACTGTCAAGAATCTGAAGTTGATCCATTCTAGAACAGAAAGTAAAAATTATATATAGTGTTCTTATTTATATAAACTCTGCCTGCAAGGATTTCATCTGTAAGTCCTGGAAATGTGTGAAAGTGAAGTTTGTCTAGAAGACAATCACTTTCTCATCAAAAGTCCAACACTCTGCTGTACACACTTCGGTATAATTTCATAAGACGAGGACTTTTAATTCAATCAATAAAACAAACCAATCTGAACCAGTCAGGATCCTAACCCTTTATTCATAATTAGCAATTTCAGCTTGCCTTCATTTATCTAGATAAATATTTAGGTCAACTGCCTGACTTAGGTTCAGGAAAAGACAAGCCCACCCATCTTTGTCCCTTTTTAATCCACATTGTTGGCAAGTTAACTCCAAAGTAGTGATTTCAATCACATTTGAATCACATTAGATGAAATGAAAAGAAAGGAAAGAATCGAGATGCTCAGTCAGGTCACCTCTTGGATATATTAAATCAGAATCTCTGCTGGTGACATCAGGACATGAAATTTTAAAAATGCTCCCCAAGTAATAATGATCTATAGCCAGGGTTGAAGACCAATGCTTAAGGAACTACCATTCTGGAAAAATATTCCTCATATTTTTTAATCTCTCTTTTTTAACACTCAGGACTGTGAGTTAATGCATCTTCATTTACATTTCAATTGGGCCACCATGTTTGGTTTTAGAAACATTTAACATGGAGTTTTATGTTTTGCAGAATTGAACCTGCAGTGTGGATCCATCAGCAGGCTGCCCCCACCTCCTGGGGTTTGATTGGCAGGAACATGTTTTCCTGTGGAGTTCTGCCAATAGCATTTGTGTACAACAAACAAGGCCAAGTCTCGGGAAAGGTTTGGGCTGGATAACATGACAGACACTTTGGCAGAAGCTTTCATTATTTAGCACACTATTGTGAATTATTAATAAAACTGTATTGTGAGGACCTAGAAAAGTTGAAATGGTACTGTGAGTCTTACAAATGATTAGGTTCAATATATTATTAATTAGAGCATTAAAGAATATACTATGCAAATATTGTATTGGAGCTAGTCAACTAAGGCCAACTGTGGCAAACTTTACTTGATAATTTGCATGTTATACACCAGGTGTAGGAAGTAATAGATCAGGAATGGTTGGCCTTGCTACATAAGAGAAGATTTCAGAAGCACAAACCCTAAGAGGACAACAGGTAATACTCCTAGAGCTTCAGAAATGACTTCATAGGGAACGCTTCTTAAAAGACATCAGAGCAGGCTGATATGCCAACACGGACTTCTTATTTACTGTCTGTATTTTCTGATTTTCCTCATTTCTGCCTTTTAAAGAAGGAACAAAATGAGTCCCAACTGAAGGTTTCCTTTCCTTCTCTGGTAATATTTTCATCCAGTCTTCTGTTTCAACTTCACCCCAGACCATTAAGAAGCAATGAACCAAAAGTCTAACAACCTAGGATTTTGCCACTGATAAATTGTCTAACATCTTGAGCCTCCATTTTCTCATGTGAATAAATAGATATATTACTTTTCCACACTGCCTATTATACAATGTAGGTGCAAGTATAAAAGGAGTCAAAATGTACAAACATACTACTCTTAGAGTAGGTATGAACTTAACTCAGTTATGTTCTCTACTTCCAGACTACTGCTTTCTTAACTACTCACCAGAATTCTCTCATTGGTATTCAAATATGCTCAGCCTGCCTAACCTCAATGCCCGCACTTTTACATACAACAATACTTCTTCAGAAGCTCCAGCCTCCTGTATGTATTACCTTAATTCCCTCGTCCCCATTTATAGACAAATGTCTTAGAAGTTGGCCCTATGTATTGAATCCTCACCTCCTACTCCAGTCTGGCTTCTACTTCTGTAACTTTGTTGACACTAGGGTCACTAAGGATTTTTAGGTCATCAAATCTAAGGAATTTTTTTTTTTTTTTTTGGTTCTTGTCTCAATTCTTAGGAGACTTTAATGTTATTGACCACGTTCTTCTTCTTGATACTCTCTCTTCCTTTGGATTCACTTTCTGATTTCCTCATCTGTCTAAAAGATCATCATTTTCATTCTAATTTAGATGCTAATCCACTTTTACCTGGCTATGAGCTGTTGACATAGTGACAAATTTGAAACACTTGTATTTTCTTTACTGTAACATATTATCATATATGGCATATATCATATATATTGCCGATCTTCCCACCCTAATCTTTAGGCATTAAATTAATTCATTATATGCTCTGGCTTTCAGATGCATATCCCCAGCAAAGACATATCTTCTCTGGTTCATATCCACATAATTAACCAAAATGATGCTCAAAATCTTCAATGTCCAATTTAAACTCATACTATTCCCCCTAAAATCCTTGCATAGTCTCCTATCTCAATAAATGGAACCCTATCCATCCAATTCTGTGGATCAGAAATTACAGTCACCTCTGCTACCCCTTCCTACATCTCTAGATTTCATGCACTTCTTTGTATTTTCAGTGCCTATACCCTAGTCCAAGATACTGTCCTTTCTCATTTGGACGATTTTTTTTTTTAATATATTTTTTTAAAGATTTTATTTATTTATTTGACAGACAGCCAGAGAGAGAGGGAACACAAGCAGGGGGAGTAGGAGAGGAAGAAGCAGGCTTCCAGCGGAGGAGCCTGATGTGGGGCTAGATCCCATAACACCCGGATCACACCCTGAGCCGAAAGGCAGACGCTTAATGACTGAGCCACCCAGGCGTCCCTCTCATCTGGATGATTAAAACAGTTTCCAAAATATTCCCCCACATCCACTCTGCCATCCTGTTTCTGGTTCTCCATATTGCAGTAAGACTGATTTTATCAAGATGTGATTCTGTTCATTTTATTTTTCTCTTTGTTTAAAATAACATTTTCAGGGGCACCTGGGTGGCTCAGTTGTTAAGCATCTGGCCTTTGGCTCCGGTCATGATCCCATGGTCCTGGGATGGAGCCCCACATTGGGCTCCCTTCTCTGTGGGAAGCCTGCTTCTCCCTCTCCCACTCCCCCTGCTTGTGTTCCCTCTCTCGCTGTGTCTCTCTCTGTCAAATAAATAAAATCTTTAAAAAAATAAAATAAAATAAAATAAAACAATGTTTTCACATTATGCTAAAGATAAAGATGAAAATTTGTAAAATGACCTACGAGGCCTATATAATCTGATCAACTACTGTCTTTCCAATGTCATCTGACACCACCCTCATCTTCATTTCCTGCCCATGACACCAGCTTCCATTCAGTTTTTTTAAGACTTTATTTTTTAGAGAAGTTTTGAGTTCACAGCAAAATTAAGCAGAAGGTATAGACATTTCCCATATATTATTTGCTTCCACACATGCAATGCCTGCCCCATTGTCAAAATTCCCCAAAAGAGTGATAAATTTGTTCCAAATGATAAACCTACATTGACCTATCATAATCACCCAAAGTCAACAGCTTATATTAGAGATGACTCTTGTACATTCTATGGGTTTGGACAAATGTATAAGGATAAGTATCCACAGTTATAGTATCATACCGAACAGTTTCACTGCCCCCAAAACTCTTCTGTGCTTAGCCTAATCACCCTTACCTTCTAACACCTGGCAACCACTGATCTTTTCACTTTTTTTCACTGATCTTTTCACTGATCTTTTCTTCATAGTTCGCCTTTTCGAGGATGTCATATAGTTGAGAACATACAATATCATAGCCCTTTCTGCTTGGCTTATTTCATTTAATAATATGCATTTAACATTTCTCCATGTTTTTTCATGGTTTGACAACTCATTTCTTTTTAGTACTGAATAATATTCCATTGTCTGAATATAGCATAGTTTATGTGTCTATTCACCTATTGAAGGACATCTTGGTAGCTTCCAAGTTTTAGTAATTACAGATAAAGCTGGTATAAATATCTATTGCAGGTTTTTGTGTAGACCTAAGTTTTCAACTCACTTGGATAAATTCTGAGGTCTGTAGTTGCTGTGTCAAATGACAAGAATATACTTAGTTTTAAATGAAAATAGCCAGAATGTCTTACAAAGTGGCTGTACTTTGTATTTTGCATTCCCACCAGTAATGAATGAGAACTCCTATTGTTCCACATTGTTGCGAGCATTAGATGATGTCAGTATACAGGATTTTGGCTATTCAGAGTTTGTAGTGATATCTCATTGTTGCTTTAATGTGCAATCCCCTAGTTCCACAGTTTAGCTTTGCCTTTTCCAGAATGTCACATAGTTGGAATCACACAGTGTATGGCTTTTTCAGACTGGTTTCCTCTACTTAGTAATATGCACTTAAGTTTCTTCCATGTTTTTTCATGGCTTGATAACCTCATTCACTTTACTCCCTTGTCTGAAATAAGCTTTCTTCGACAAGAACATTTTTGCACAAGCTTCAGAACAAATTTCAAGAATTCTTTCCTTGAAAAAACTTACCCTTTATTCTCAGTTTTCTTTAAAAATATTCTCAAGAACCCATTTTTTTCACATTTGTAATTATAAATTTACTAGTGGTTGTTTGCTTCATGTTGGTGTCCACAGTGTAGTAAGTTCCGTAAGGAGAGTCCAAGTTTCTCTTGCTCACTGTCATCTTCCCAGAATCTAGCACAGTGTGACCCGTATAAGGGGATCAGAAGTACTGGTTGAACAAATAAATGTATAAATGAATAAATGACCATTTGGAGGATAATTCAATGTTCAAAAAATAATATTTAAATAAGGTTTGGAATATTTTACACTAAGATTTTATAATAGCACATTAGATTAAGAAAATAGAGCCATTTTACAAACACTAAAATGATAATAAAGAATGCTAAATATTTGTTTTTTATCTGTTGAACTTTTTATGCTCACTAAGTTAAAATATACAGCCTATTAGATAAAGAAAATATCAATGTCATTTTATAAATATCAAATTAATATTAGGGCTAAATATTAGTTTTAATTTGCCATGTTTTTTTACTAGAACATTTTTAGTCTCTCTCTGCTCAGCATTTTAAAGAAATGCTTTTTGGTTTCTTTGGTTTTTTATTATAAAGTCTTTCTATAATTAATTGGGAGAATTTTTTTCTGTTTTTTTTTAAATAATACTATTTTTTTATTACATTATGTTAGTCACCATACAGTACATCCCTAGTTTTTGATGTAAAGTTCCATGATTCATTACTTGCATATAACACCCAGTGCACCATGCAATATGTGCCCTCCTTAATACCCATCACCGGCCTATCCCATTTCCCCCCCCTGACGCCCTCAGTTTGTTTCCCAGAGCCCATAGTCTCTCATGGTTCATTCCCCCTTCTGTTTACCTCCCCTTTCTTCTTCCCTTTCTTCTCCTACTGATCTTCCTACTTCTTATGTTCCATAAATGAGTAAAACCATATGATAATTGTCTTTCTCTGCTTGACTTATTTCGCTTAGCATTATCTCCTCCAGTCCCGTCCATGTTGCAGCAAATGTTGGGTAATCGTTCTTTCTGATGGATGAGTAATATTCCATTGTATAAATGGACCACATCTTCTTAATCCAGTTATTTCTGTTGAAGGGCATCTCAGCTCCTTCCACGATTTAGCTATTGTGGACAATGATGCTATGAACATTGGGGTGCATGTGGCCCTTCTCTTCACTATGTCTGTATCTTTGGGGTAAATACCCAGTAGTGCAATTGCTGGATCACAGGGTAGCTCTATTTTTAACTTTTTAAGGGACCTCCACACTGTTTTCCAGAGTGGCTGTACCAACTTGCATTCCCACCAACAATGTAGGAGGGATCCCCTTTCTCCACATCCTCTCCAACATTTGTTGTTTCCTGCCTTGTCAATTTTTGCCATTCTAACTGGCGTAAGGTGGTATCTCAATGTGGTTTTGATTTGAATTTCCCTGATGGCTAATGATTTTGAACATTTTTTCACGTGTCTGTTATCCATTTGTATGTCTTCATTGGAAAAGTGTCATTTTTTTCTGTTTTTAATCCACATCTAAATCTTCAGTGTTTTTCTCTTTTTCATTTGCATGGTTGGTATTCCTGCCCTTAGATCAGGCCATCCTAAATATAGATCTAATATTTTTGCAGTTTTGTCTCCAGTGTGCATTTTAGATTTATTAATATGTGGAAATTACTGATGGCTTGGTTATTTTTACCATGAATAGTTCAACAGAAGGTTTTGGGGGAAATCATGCTTCTTGCCCTCTGCAATATTTTATGGCCCATGTGCTTCCTTATATGCTTAAAGGCTATACATTAAAATATTGCCACACAATTTAGTATTTATTTATAGTAGGTCATTAAATGGAATGCTGTGTTGAGCTAGAGGGTGATATGTTATTAAGGAATGGCTATTAAGAAAAAAGAAAGGCCTTGCATGTTTACTGGTACCTTACTACATTTACTATGTTCTAATCTAGAACTGTTCAATAAAACTTTCTGTGATAATAAAGAAAGCCTAGTCTTTGCTGATACAACACAGCCACTAGTCATAAGTAACTACTGAACAACGGGAATGTGGTTAGTATGACTGGGGAACTGCATTTTAAAATATTGCTTAAAATGAAATTAATAATTTAAATCAAAATAGCCACTTGTAATATCCACAGTACATACCTGGTCTTTAATGATGTACAAGAAAACTAAGTTTTTGTGGAATTACTGACATTATCTACAAGGCTGATTTGACCAGTGTCTGCTAATTTGGCAGTATGTAAGCATCAGTAGTTAAGAAAGCCAGAAAACAACAACAACAACAACAACAACAACAACAACAAAAAGATTACTGGAGAGTTATTTGCTCTGTGGCCTTTGTAATCAGGTTGAGATTCAGTGGAAGTTTGGGAAGACTGCCTAAACCCAATCCATAAAGACATGAGTTAAATAGAAGAGTCTTATTCCAAATCAGCATTAGAAAAGAAATGTATTAGGGAACAAAACATAGCACAGAATAAGGGGCAAGCTGACCCTCCGCAAGAGAAAGTAACAAAAAACTAAATGGTTACAAAATATAAGAAGAGATCCACCTCCCCCTGGTCTGCTACAAAAGAATTTTGTTAGACAAAGCAAGAATGGCAGAAAGAAAGGAGTAAGCTGGAATCAAGATTGGTAAGTGGGTGTAAAAATTTCCTAATGTGCAACTGGTAGACAATACTAGAGATTTGCATCACTATCTAACTTTTATTTTAGAAGGACCTGAAAATTAGTGAAGCAAATTATTGATACTGTATACTACCATTTGATTTTTAGTTAATTTCTAACAAAAACTTTTTAATAGATTTTGTTTTTTGCAGTTTTAGTTCACAGCAAATTGTTTAGGTGTTTAGTAACCAAAATACCAAATCAGAAATTATTCTTAAAAGTAAATACTTTATCAATACTTCACAGTACACAAAAATCTGATGTGGGTTTTGACTAAATCTATATATTAAATTAGGCTGCCCAGTTGTGTACTTTTGAACATCCAGCTGATTGCCTTTTCCCTATCTCGCAGTTTGGTTCTTAAAGCTTCCCACTTCCAGCGTGTATCAAGTGCATTTTCGGAATGCCCCACGGATATTCCTAACCAACTGCCATAATATTCTACATACAGAGAGTGTAATTTAGCTTTCTTTCCTCCAGTACTCTGTTAATGGATTATTTTTATTTAACTCCATATAAGGCACAGTCTTTTCTGCACAGTGGAAGAAAAACAAGAAAGCAAAATAAATGCTTGATTTTCATTGTATTCTTTGCACCATTCCCATAGAGATCTACATAGCCCCAGGGAGGAAATACTGAGCAAGGAAATGAGCAAGCAGCAAAAAGAACTGCTAGATTTGGAGCAAGGCTCTATTCTCATTATTCTGGATGGAAGCAGGCCAATCAAAACTCCTTGCTCTTAAATGAAACAAATGTTCTCTTCTCTGGTCCTATAACCACAGTGGTCTCCACTGTTCTACCTTTCCCAGTGAGCATATGGACAAAGTTCATCAAATGGATTCCTTTATACTTTTAAAGCTGGAAGGATTTTGAATATCTAACTATATTTGAAAGAAAATCCCACTGTCCACTTAGTGCGGGGAAGTTCTTCAGCCAGTCTTCCTCTCCTTGTTTTGAAAGAGCAAGGGTCATCCCTTTAGGCTAAGACCTTGTAGATTTCAGCTGCCTGTTAGAGAACAAAGCTAAAATGTTTCAACCTGTTCCAGACCTGCTTAAAGAGGAATTCAAATAGAAGGTGTAGCTCCACGGATATATTTTGATTACTAACAAAGGAATCACAAATGCCTAAAATGACCAAAAAAAAAAAAAAAAAAAAAAAAAAAAAGTGGTCCTTTTGGCCAAATTCTACATATGCTGAGTGAAAAAAAGAATTTGACAGTTCTCGGATCATTTAAGTGAAAAATGTTTTTCCGTTGTAGCCATTAAAATTGTACTTTCAAACACCATTTGATGACATAGGAAATAATTCACTATATATTTTGAAACAGAAGCTATGTTAAAGCTCTATTAGTGAGGTTTAATTTTGAGAGAAAGACACAAGCATTAAAAAAAGTAAGAAAAACTCACTGGCATGTTACAATTGTGAGACTCAGGTGGCAGATTTAAGGCTGATTTTAATTTTATCCTTCCTAATTACCTGTATCTCCCAAATACCCTGCATCAAATGGTCTTTCAGTATAACGGTTGAAAGCTTGGGTTCTGGAGTTAAGGTGACTGTTTTTGAATTCTAAATCAGACTCTTACTAGGTGATTAATACCAAGCAAGTTACATTTTCCTTATTTTTAGAATGGCAATGATACTGGTAACATTGCCATCTCACAGGTAACAGCATACCTGTGAGAAACTGAAATAACGTATATAAAGCACTTACAATGCCTAGCCCATAGTAAGTTTAATAAATGTTAGCTATTTCTGTTGTAAATTCTGATAAGAAAGCTATTTTTCAAGTTATATTTTTTGCCTATGAATAAGCATACACACACACACACACACACACACACACACACACACATTGCTTAATCGTTAAAACAAATCACTCTGTTTTGAATTTATGGGAAATTAGGCCATTCAATATTGATTAAGATCCAAGAACTCTGCTAGGGGCTGAAATGAATGCAGACATTCCACTCCTGTACAAAGCGTAACTGGAGACAGATTTAACCGGTGATATTTATGATGGGTTCTTACTAGTCACAGTAAAATAAATATCTGACTGGACGTTATACTTATAAGGAGAAGCATGCCCTTTGAAGATGGTGTTAAGGGTTCCCACTTGCGGGGTGCCTGGGTGGTGCAGTCGTTAAGCGTCTGCCTTCGGCTCAGGGCGTGATCCCGACGTTATGGGATCGAGCCCCACATCGGGCTCCTCTGCTATGAGCCTGCTTCTTCCTCTCCCACTCCCCCTGCTTGTGTTCCCTCTCTTGCTGGCTGTCTCTATCTCTGTCAACTAAATAAAAAATATCTTAAAAAAAAAAAAAGGGTTCCCACTTGCTTCAGAAAAGAGATAAACAAGACACTCATTACATTCCTAGAAGAACATGAGGTAGCTCGACAAGACAATCTTTTATGTAATGAATCCCACATTTGCAAGACACAATGTCAGAAAGAAGGAAAAGAGAAAAGTTAGGTAGAACCTGAGTTCTGGAGCTGTGAATAATTCATACTGTTTTTATGCTCACATATTTAAGTTGGAACAAGGCCTGAATGATTTATAATCTTGTGACTCAGAAAAGGTCTGGGGAGGAAATATTGATTAACTCTTATTGGCAGATCATATGCCAAAGTATTGCTATTGCTATGGTTTGATTTCAATTCCAGTCATGAAATAGGGTTCTGGCAAAGAGCTTCTCTAATAAACGTTCTTTAAATCTTATTTTTTTAATGAAAGGCAAAATTGTTCCTGATATGCTGGATGTTTATTCCTTCTGGGAATGTGGGAAGAAAATTAATATTTTTAAATACCTTTAGTTAAAGGTTTTAAAGAACATGATATTGCTCTGTTTTATTTCCCCATTTTACATAACTATTATATAATATTGACTAAAGATAAACATTTATCTGGTATTGGGTCAAATATGAACAAGGCAAAATGATTTGGTAATTTGCTATTTTAATTAATTTCCTTTTATATTTCTGATTAAACGGCTGTTACCCCTTTTTGTGATCCAACAGATACCAAATTGATCGGATGTGTTGTTTCACTTTATTCTCTCACCATTGGATTGCATAGATGCTGTGAACTGTAAAACTGCCTAAAAAAAAATATTGTGTTCAGCTATTTTGATTAAAATAACCTACCCATTACCTTTTGCCTTTTAATATGCCTTGTGATTTTTTGTTGAAAGCCAGAGATGATATATTAGTTAAAGGAACTCCTGTAAATAGACTTTTAATGGTGTGGTGTGAAGGTGTGCAGGGAAGGGAAGTGTTCTAGTTGTCCTATAACTAGGTCTCAGTCTTTTAGGGAGTCTGTCCTCTGGTCTATGAATTTGGCACATGCTTCTCAGGCTTCCCCCTGCTTTCCCCATCCTCAGGTGGGACAAGATGGCTAGAGTGGGCTGGAGTCAGGTATGTCCCTTCCCTCATTCAGGCTTTTATAAAACTCCAGTGGGTCAGACTCTGGCTAACTAGATTCTCCTAGGAGTAGGTAGGCATGGTTAGGAACAGAATGTCCTGGCAAGTTTCAAAATGGTTACTTCTCCCTCCCCCCTGCTGAAAGCACAAGGGGAATTTTCTTTGATCTTCACTGTGAGAAACTAATAGAGCTCCTGGAGGTAAAAATTAAAAAAAGTGGGCCTCCCCTCCCCTTAAGACTGGTTCCCACTCTGGAGTTTTTCACTCTCTTACTTGTCCACATTGAGCCTCCAGCAATCTTTCAGTTACTGTTTAGGTTTTCCTACACTCATACTAGTTCCTGCAAAGGTTTCAATGCATGGGTTTCTGTTCCAGTTAGTTGTGATTTTCTTTATTCACTGCCTGTCTCCCCAATTTGGGGACAGTGTTTTTTGCCTTGTGATTTCACTTCTCTGAGATCTAAGAAGAGTTTTTGATTTTTCGGATTGTTAGGATTTTTAGTTCTTGCTAGGACAGACTGATGGATTTTAAGCTCCTTACATGCTAAACTAGAAACTCGAAGTCCATACTTATTAGTTTTTAAAAATCACAGAAATATATATTATATATTAATAATATATATTAATATTTATATACCAATATTAACATATCAGCGTAATTAACATAATTATATATTATATATAACATATAACAATATATATAACATATATAATATATTAATATAAATATTAACATAGTAACATAATTAACATAATTAATACTAACATATTATATATATAATATATAAACATATATATATATGTTTAAAGAGTCAAATGAAACGCTAAGGTTTGTAATGCAAACTAGTAGCTCCTTCATCTGCCTCTGAACACACCAGATTCTCAATTCCCTGAGAAGACAACTTCCCACTCTTCAAGGTGTTTCTTCTTGAATTTACCTCCATTCTTCCAAGTTATTTGCTCAGATACATCTTATTTTTAAAGTAATCTCTACGCCTAATGTGGGGCTCGAACTCACAACTCTGAGATCAAGAGTAGCATGCTCCACTAACTGGGCCAGCCAGGCACCTCTATCTTTTTATTTTTTAAATTCAGATGATCTAAATTAATTTGAGAGATTTACGATACTATTTATTGGTGTGGGGAAAAATAAGATTTAGCTCTCACTACCCCAACACTGCCACCACATTTTCAAACCCTCCCCTCACCCCTTAGGAGCTAATATATAGCTCCATAAACGAATGTGGTTGAATTAATTATCTTTAATCTATTGTAATTTGGTAGATGTGGTTCAGAACAGGGCCATATAGTAAACTAAACGATGATCGCATTTCCTTTTCTTTTCCGTTTTTTTTGCCAAACTTTTTCCTCTTCCAGAATTAGAGAATTACCTCATTTTTCCTTAATTAGTTATTTGCTTATTTAATTTCTATCCAAGTTCTTCTTCTCCAAACTCTATGACAGAATTGTGCATGTACTCTCAACATGGACAAACATATTAATTTTATTATTTTATGAACTAACATGGGTGGGCCCTCCCTTTCTACTGGTGCAAGGCACATTGATTTGCCCTAGTTGCTGACCTAGCATCTTGGGTATCTCATTGATTCTATGCCATTCTCCTTCTTGACTTAATTGTATTTGTGGGTCTTTGCGTGCTATTGTTGCTGGTGCTTGCTCCTTTGAACCATGGTGATCTTGGGATGTCAGCTTCCATTTAAGAGTGAAGCATGAGGAGCTGAGGAGGAGTTCTTTATGAAGGGTTTGGCTTTTGGATTTCAGACTTTATTGTAGAGTCATTTGACAGGACTCAGCTCTTTTTTGGCTCACCCCCAAGCTTTAATCTCTATGGATTTTTTTTTTTCTCTTGGCCCAGTTTCTTCTGAGAAAATTTGGCAGTTGGTGTTTTAAGAGACAAGTGGTAGAACATGCTTGAGAAGCTTACTGTTTAACATTTGTACTTTCACGCAAACCCTGTTTCCAGTAAAATGCCTTGCCTTTTTCACCCTGCTTTTCACTGTGTCTCACATCTTGCAGTTTTCCTCTCTGGAGAGTTGTTTGCCTGACTTTTTCCCTCCTCTCAGTGATTTAAGATTATCCAAATAACTTGATTATTTTTTTTTCTTTCTGCCTCCGTCACATCCTTCCCTTTCTTTATATTTATTTCTAAATGTAATTTTTCTTCATATTTTGTCATCAAATGGTTAAAACTCTAAGACACACACACACACACAAAACCTCTAAGACAAACTATGGCCATTAGTTTGAAAATATCTCAAAGAGTAAAAGTAATTTATGCTGATCATCCTATTCAAAAGCAATAGAATTGATAAAAGATGTAAGAATTCTCCTTTGAAAAATAATGAAACCTTCACAAATGCAGAAATTTTAATTTTAGATTTCTAATTAACTCTTAATTCTAAAGGTGGTAAAGTGCCTAAAGCTTCAAAGAGTAAGGATGCTGTACCTGTATTTAAAAAAAAAATACAATAATTAACTTTTAACTCATGAATGCATTTCCGTAGCAGAACTACTCTACTTGGTATTCAGAATATTTCTAGAGTCTTTTCTTCTCAAACAAAAGAAATAATATTTTGTTGCAAATAAATCAATGCTATATGTTTTATTTTAAATTTTAGTTGTAACCTGTTTCATGATATTACAATAACATTCTAACTGGGTGATTTTATAAGTTAAATTTATATTTCAATTTCCCTAGAATTTGAAATATTTGCTTCTTTTAAAGTAGAAGCCTTTTTTTTTTTTTTTAAGATTTTATTTATTTATTCGACAGAGATAGAGACAGCCAGCGAGAGAGGGAACACAAGCAGGGGGAGTGGGAGAGGAAGAAGCAGGCTCCCAGCAGAAGAGCCTGATGTGGGGCTCGATCCCATAACGCCGGGATCACGCCCTGAGCCGAAGGCAGATGCTTAACCGCTGTGCTGCCCAGGCGCCCCTAAAGTAGAAAACTTAAGTTCCATTCTCACTGTTCTGTGGCTGATTAAATCCTGAATATTAATGAAGAAGTTATTTTTTAACTTGAGCCACTTCTTTAATACATTTTTGTTGGCTCTTAGACTTAGTCTTGTCATTAGAAAAAAAGATAATATTCCTCAGGCAGGAGGAAATGAAAACTTTTTTTTTTTGGCACTCACAGGTTCTGAGGATTGTGGGTCTCTGCCTCCTTCTCCTTAGACCCCATTCCTTCATGTTCCCAACAGGTCTATGACTTCAGAATGAGTATCTGGTGCCTAAATCGTGCTGTCAGAGGTTACCAACTTCTCCTTAAGAGCATCCTTTTTATTATTCCTACTTCCCCATACCTCTGGCTCTGCCTTATCTTAGGTGCCCATTATGAATCTTCTCATCTTACTTTCTGACGCTATCCCTTTCCTCTCCAAATCAATTCTGCATGTCTTTGCCTTAGGATCTTCCTAAAGAATGCTTCTATTAAACCATTCTTTCTTTAAAAACATAAGTTTCTTATTTCATTCCTGATTCATTACGTTAAGTCCAAGCTTCTCTGTGTGACTTTTAATATTCCTTTCCATTACAGCCACACCGATATCCCCACCATTCAAATATCATACATATTTCTTCACTATTCATTTTTTCATTGTTTACTTTCCTTTAGAAAACCCTTTCCACTTGCCTTGAATTTTTCAAGTCTTATCTGTGTCAAATCAGACCAATTTCTACCTCTCTCTCTGTCTCTTTCTCTATTTCTGTGTGTTTATGTGTATAGCTACACACTAGCTGTAGTTAAAAGTATCTAATATATATCAAGTTACGTGTTACAAGTACTTCTCAAAACAATCTGTGAAATTGTTATTATTTTTTTCCAACTTTATATAAAAGGATGGTGCCCAAGAAATACTAGATAAATTTTCCCATGGTCATATAGTTGGTAAGAGGAAGAGATGGGATTTGAATTTGTTAACACCAAATCCAGATCCCAAACCCTTAACTACTGTGCTGTATGATTCAGTAAATGCATTATGTCCTTTCCCATACCAATGGAACCAAGCCACACAGGCAATTAACTACTCTATCTGTAACTCCAGGTCAGGAAATGTATCTGTAAGTAAAACACTGAAGTAAAAGAAGTTTTACAGAATCACCCTAGGATATAGAAAGAGGAACATGGAGAAAGTAAGACAGAATTTCATGTTCATTTGAGGGAGAAAAAAAATATTAGAATTTTTATGGAGACATTTTTCAGGTTTCCATTTTTGCTTCATAAACATTATACCTTAGATGGCAGTTTAGTTGGTTTGGAGACTGAAGGCATTCAGAACATGCTACCCCCAAATATGCTGCTTGGTATGTTGATTATTTTGAGCTGAAGACACATGAGGGACAGCACATGCAGAGAGAGGCTTTCTCTGAACTCCCCTTATTTGCCTAAAGACAGATACTTCAAAAGGAACTCGACTGTCATAAATCCCTCCCTAAGAGTTTCATTAAGCGGGGAAAATGATTATCACAGAAGAGGAGAATGGAAGTCAACACTACACCCAGACAAGCATTGTCATCAACTATCATAACTCCCATCTATTTTATTAAGGAACCATTTATCTTTCTAAAAAAAAAAAAATTATCTTTCCAAAAAACCCCATTTATCTTTACCCTAAGTTCCCTATATCTCCTGCCCCTTCCCCTATTAACATAGAAAATAAGCTCTCAAACCTCACTGCAGTTTTGGGTATTCACTTTTTCCTGTGATGCTCCCATGCATGTAATATCAAATATTAATAAATTTGTAATGTATCTGTTACTACTTTTTTTTTGATAGGCCCAGAACTTGAACTTAAGAGGATAGAGAGAAAATCTTTCCTCCCCTACAGTACCATGCTATGGGCCCTTAGATATGCAACTATCTTCTGTTCTTCCAAATAACAAATTTCTTTTAAGAACTGATACATTCATGGGGGCCACTACATTTAGAACATAGGCATCTCCTGACAAGGTTCTCATTCCTTCAATTCTCACTGTTTGCTTTTTAAGCAAACTGTGTGTGTGTGTGTGTGTGTGTGTGTGTGTGTGTGTGTGCTTCCTGACAAAGGGAAAAACATCAGCCTCTTTTTTTTCTTTTTCTTTTTTTTTTTCTAAAGGATGACTATCAAGATGCAACCAACTGTTGTACGTAGTCAACATTCTAGTCCTACAATCATCTTTTCTACCTGAGGTCAATTACTCCATTTGCTATGGACAATTGATCCCCTCTCTGCTGTAGGAAATTGGCACTATAGAACTAGATCACATAAATGGCTATTTTAATTTAAATATTAATTGTTCAAATTTAAATTAAATTTAAAATTCAGTGTCTCATTTGCACAAGCCACAGAAGCAAGTGCTCAACAGTCATAAGAAGTTAGTGGCCATTGTATTGGACAACACAGACATAGAACGTTTCTATCATTATATGTCATGAAAGAAATTTTTGACAGTGGTACTCCAGGGGCTGGTTTTTTGTTTTTGTTTTTATCATGGCTACAAGTAAATTGACTGGGGAGCTTTTAAAAATGCAGGGGTTCTATTACCACCCCTGACTGATTTAATCAAAATGTCTCAGGGTGGAGCCAAGGTACTGGAAATTTTTGAAAGTGCCCCACATTTAGAGATTTCAGGCAGCCAGGGTTGAGATTCAATTCTATAAAGTAAAATTTATCTTTGCAGAATCGACAGCTCCCTTTTGAAACGTGTCTTTTTAATCAGCATTTAAGTATGATAAAAATCTCTGCTCTCTTAAAAACAAACAAAATCTTTCCCCAAAATAGCAATAACTATAGTGGCAACAACAATAAGATCTCCTCTTGATCCCAGATCCCATTTTCTCCACCATTTAACTTTTTACTGTTTGCAAGGTCAAATTCTTTAAATGTGTGCCTTAATCCAGGGTGTCAATTTCCTCACTTCCCACTTGAATCCTTATTCCAAATAGCTTGGCTTCCATCTCCATTATACCACCAGAGTGAGTCCTGGTAAGTAGACCAATGACTACCACTTTACTCAGTACAGGCAATATTTTTCAATGTTCATTTCAGCTGATTCTCAGGAGTCCTTAATACTTGCACAATTTTGTCTTGATACACTCTCTACCTCATCTCTTCTGATGCATTGTCTCCTCTTTTCCTACTCTGTCTCGTCTGTTCTCCTTTATTCAAGCATTTCTCAAAGTTTCATTATAGGTCTCTTGTTATTTTCTCTCTTCATGGTAAAATCATAGGTACAGAGTATATTACAGTCTATATAATAACCAATCTTGAATTAACTTTTAGCCAAGATCTTTTCTCTAAGCCAATATCTGTCTGAAAAGATCTCTATGGGGATGTTTTAAACAAATGTAAAATTAATCTGTCAAGAACACATTGTATGCTGTATTTCAAATGGGTTCTGCTTCTTGTATTTTCTATCTTAGTCTGAGCCACTGAAATTCTTCCACTGCATAAACCATGATGCTAAATTGTCTTTGAAATCTGTTACCAGTATCTACCACATCTCTAGTGGGTAACCTCAGAAATGTCTACCAAATATGTGTGTTTCTTTTTCTTTCTTCTACCATCTTCTTAGTCCAAGCTACAACAATCTATTTCTCCTAAGTGACTTACCTACATTAATGACAGACACCTCCAAACCCCAGCCTATCCAATCAGAGTTTTTATCTGATGAGTGATCTAAGATGCAAGAAGGGTCATGTTCTTCACCTGCACAAATTGTTTCAATAATTTTCACTTTTAGGACACAGATCAAAATCTATTATTTATGCTTGCAAAGCTCTTCTGATCAGCCACCTCCTACTTCCCCACCCATAAAGTATTCCATTCTTCTCCTCACTCTAAGTGCCTTAAACAAGTTGACCCCTTCTGAGTTTTTCTTACCTAGATACCTTTACATATGCCATTTTCTTCTGGAAAGGTTTTCCATTTTACTAATTAAATACTACTTACATTTTAAATTCTAGCCTAAATATTGCATTCTCAGGAAAGTTTTCCTTGATTTGATAAATTTAGGTTTTCCTATTATTCACTCTCAATACCCCAAGTTTATTCAGCACAATTAATCACAGTTTTTAAAATATGTTAATTTGTATGATCATTTGATTAATGTCTGCCTCCTCCAGTCAATAAGTTTCTGGACATCAGGGACTGTATTTATCCTACTCAGGATTTTATGTCTAGTGCTCTAGCATAGTGCTTGACTCACACTAGGTATATGGTAAATATTAAATAAATGAAAGAAAAATATTTGAGAACAATATACAGCTTATTTTTTAAACAGTGAGAAAATAAGTTATCTAATGAGGAAATATTAAATACATGGATCTTCTGATATTCTTGGAAAAATGATGATCCATCATCAAAGGTTAATTTTTAAAAAGTCTTAAATGACATGATCAATCTGATTAAAAAGTGAGTAATTCAGACCAATCCTGTCATAAGCAGTTTCATTCCTACAAACCCACGCTCTGTCTAGAATGAAATGAAGGGAGTTATTATATCAGTACAATATGTGTGTTGGAGGAGAGTCTGCTACAGACGGGAAAAGATGAACACGATCCTTTTTTGTATGGGTCAATTGCCTGAGTATTCAAAGCATTTCTCTCTTACCCAGTCTGTTCATGTATACAGAACTGACACCAATTTAATCCCAAGTAGATTAAAAAATAATCTAAATGTACAGCATGGTAAATTCTTTCTTTGGTGTCCAAGAGCAAGTGCAGAACTATTTAGGACAGTGAATTCTTCTTACAACAAAAACAATCAAGCAAAAACAGAATGAGGAAAGAGCTGAATTCTTGCCTTGAAAAATGTCATTGTTTTAAACATGAACATTTGTTTAGTATACAAAAAATCTGAATAAAATCTGAAGCTTTTTAAAAATCATTAAAATAATAATAAAAATGCTCACTCCTGCTCTGAGGGCCAGCTTTTGGCAATAGGGTACTGACAATGTTCTCTTGGCAGAGGCGATAAATAGACGAATAACAACATGTGGCCTGAGGTTATGGAGGTAGGAAAACTCAAGCAAGATTTCAAAGACATTCTAGGACTTTATTAAATTCATTTATAAGTTAGGGAATTTTTTGATGTTGCATTGGTTTAAAAATGCTCATGAGTTCTTGTTTGGTTGAAGTTATGGTAGAAATTTGGCCCAGTACTAAAGTAATCTAACAGTATGGGATAAGTAAAAAGTATTTCTAAATCAGTGTCTGGTACTAAATTCCAGATATGTAAATAACAAGATAATTCCATTTCTTAATGACTTCCCTGAACAGATGTTTGCCTACTTTTCTGAATGAGCCATGAAGATCGAGGCTATATGAAATGAATTCTTATTACAAAAGTCAGTTAAGAAGTCAGTAACATTTGCATATGGATACCAATTCTTTTAGGTCATCTTTTACCCCATGAACAGAGAGGCTTACACCAATGTAAATAGATATACTTAAAATGGCTCTAGTGTAGGGCCAGCTGGTTTATTATGCAGTAAAGAAATTTTAGTTTGCAGAGTACTCATCTTCTTTCAGTACTTTCAAAGAAATGAACCTTGTGTCCTGGGAGAAATAATTTATGTTAACTGTTCAATTTTTTTTTTTTTTTTTTTTTTTTTTTTTTTTTTAGTTTCCAGATACATTGAAAATGTACTTCTTTTCCTTTAAAAAATAAAATAATTTCCAGCTACACAAACATTTTGTGGTGAATCCCAATAAAGTTAATGTTCTTTTTTTTTTTTTTTTTAAAGATTTTATTTTTATTTATTTGACAGAGATAGAGACAGCCAGCGAGAGAGGGAACACAAGCAGGGGGAGTGGGAGAGGAAGAAGCAGGCTCATAGCAGAGGAGCCTGATGTGGGGCTCGATCCCATAACGCCGGGATCACGCCCTGAGCCGAAGGCAGACGCTTAACCGCTGTGCCACCCAGGCGCCCCCCAATAAAGTTAATGTTCTAAGAAGAATATATATTAACTATCAAAGAATGTCAGACAGTTTCTTTGAGGTAAGGGATCCCATATCCATATTTTTAAATAAATATAGCGTATCCTACTTTGTATCTTTTCATAAAGGGCCACTTGACAATATTTATAAAACTCTATCTATAAACAATGTCCTTTGTGTTAAAGTATAATGGGATTTTCAGTTTAAACCACTTGGTAATAATGCTTTGAACATTACCTGGAAATAGATTAGAGTCTCAGAAGATTGCACTAAGTATGGTCAACTCTATGTCTCAGCCTTCCAAGAAATTTTAATGAACAAGCTTTTTTTCCTTGACTTGAGCCAAAACTCTTGTTGAGATGAGGTAGTTAGAAGAAGGAGGGAAAGGGTCAAACCAGAGACATTGGAATACTAAGACAGAAATCCCAGAAGAAAACCAAACACCTGTGTATTTGTATTCATCCAGTATCTTTAAAAGCTGTCATGAAGGAAGCTAATTAAAAAGAATAATTTACCCATTGAGAAAGAGCACAGAAAGAACATGAGAATGTTATTTTTGAACGAGTGTTAGTGCAATATGAACTGGCATATGAAAATGTTCTTTTGATACCTGTGGTGATTGCTCACTATACCTCATGAACAACACTTATTTTCACCTCATGTTCTGTCTTTATTGAGCACCATGCTGGGAAAAGCCCAAGTTTTAACTTATTAATGATCATCAAGTAGATGACAAAAGCTATAGTAAAAAAACATCTACAGCATTCTACACAGACCTTGACCCTGGATTCTAATTCTAGTTATTCTACTTTACAGAGCATATGTCCTCAAGAAAGTCACTTGAGCTCTGTCTGTACTAATTCTCTTATCTGTGAAATAAGCGAATGATTTCTATGAAATCCTGAATACTTTCCAGCTTCAATTGTTCAGCACTGAACGGGCCTGGTCCCAGTAGCTCCCCAGCAACCAGGATGATTGATGAAGACTTTGGAACTCTTTCACTATTTTAGTTTTGGCTCATTATACCATAATTTCTTAATGCTCAATTCATGCTTATATTCAGTAGGGATCTGAACCTACTCAGACTCAGACCACAGGCTGAACAACACTAGAGAAATAATAAAAATATTCCTCCATACAAATATAGAAGGAAGAACACAACATATTATTACTAAGTGTTGACTGGCCTACATACATGTAAGGAAGTACAACAGTGACTGTGAAGTTCAGACAAAATGTCACGCATTTTATACAGTAATGAAGATGAAAGAAAAAAGAATTCACTCTCTCCTTGAGAGACTAGGGGCTGTACCTCCTGACCACTCTTGACCATCTCTTGTGTATCTCATGATGAAATCCTGAGCTGGCTCTGGATATACATTTTAATATATCTAGAGGTTATCTGGCATAGAACTTTAGAGAGAGCTCTACATTGTAAAAACTAGAGAGTAAACTTGATCTCCATCAGGATTTATCTCAATTTCAAAGATTATCATGAGGATTCAAATTTACTATGTTTCCAAGGAAATACTACAAAAGGGGAATGAGAAAATTGAACTATTTGCCCTTTATAATAGAATTATTTTAATTACTCTTAAAGTATAAAGAACCTCACATGAGTTTAATTACTTGAGCCTCAAAAACAACAACAACAACAAAAAACGGATAACATAGATTCCTGTTCTGAGGTTGGGATTTTAGTGAAAACACTATGTATAATTATAAAGTACAAAGAAAAAATAACTTAACGCCAATGGAAACTTCCACATAAGAATCAGTTGTAGACATTGTATAACACTGCCACTGATTACCACTGGCTATATTTCATGCTCTTATTTTTTTTTTTAAATTACATTTGCCCAAGACCTTCCAGATCTTGTCATTATCCACAGCTTTAGAAAAGAATAGCATTTCTTCCAGTGTTCTAACCCAGTGCTATCCAATTAAAATAAAATGTAAGCTTCATGTGGAATTTTGACTTTTCTAGTAACTACATTTAAAAAGTAAAAAGAAGCACGTAAAATTAATTTACTTATTTTTATATATATTTTTTACACTTTATTTTATTTGAGAGAGAGAGAGAGAACACGAATGGCAGGAGAAGCAGAGAGAGGGGGAGAAGCAGACTCCCCACTGAGCAGGGAGCCCGATGTGGGGCTTGATCCCAGGACCACAGGATCATAACCCGATCCATAGTCAGGCGCCTAACCGACTGAGCCACCCAGGTGCCTCTAAAATTAATTTTAATACATTTTATTTAATTCAATATATCTAAATATTATTGCCATGTTAACATATAACCAATATAAAAATCATTAAGATATTTTATTTTTTTAACCAAGTCTTTATAATCTGGTGTGTATGTTACATTTACAATACTTGTCAATTCAGGCCACACACATTTCAAATCTCAGGGGCCAGTATGGCTAGTGGCTGCCATACTGGAAAACATAGTTCTACCCAAATTCATAAGGAATGTGTTCTCTGTGATGACGGTACACATACAATTTTATTCTGACATTTAAAGTTATAGGCAATGAGATTAGTTTTTTCAATTTCTACTATTGTAGTTTGTGGGTAATAATTACAAACATCTCTTTCTAGACCTCTGAGTTCCAAAATGATTGACAACCAGGCACTAGTTTCATGAAGATAGGGATCAAAATATCAG
This sequence comes from Ursus maritimus, assembly GCF_017311325.1. NCBI lineage: Eukaryota > Metazoa > Chordata > Mammalia > Carnivora > Ursidae > Ursus > Ursus maritimus. Next base: position 65,719,366 of record NW_024426774.1, read on the forward strand.
CTTCAATTAAAAAAAAAAGATTTATTGTGTAAAGTGGCTTAGATCTGTTCTACACTACACTTCCTAATCCTGCTATCTAGGTCTAGCTTTGGGTTGCCTGTCTATATGGGGGTGTATAGAATAGACTGAACTCTTACCCATGTGTGCTTCCCTCAGAGAAGAAGCTGAGTGAACTGGATTCTATTATTCTGCAAGAAAAACTCAGGAAGGGTTTTTTTAATTTTCAACAATCTGATAAACAACTTTTTTTCCCCATTTTTTGGAGGAAAAGAGAGGGAAATTGGGAAAATTCTTTTCAATACTATTTCACCTTGGGGAAGAGAATGGGCAAGGGAATGGTAAGTCTGTACAGCTACTCCTAAATTCCTAAGAAGAATAAGATTTCAATTATACTGAGGAAAGCTATGTAGCAGTATTTTAGAAAGAGGTACACTAAAAAGCTTTTAACTAGAATTATGGGTGATTTTATTTGCAGAAGTAAGAAAAACCTACAGATCTATGTTAGGAAGAGATACGCTAAAAAGCTTTTAACTGAAATTATGGGTGAGTTTATTTGAAGGTTTACCATACTATGCCAATTAAAAAACAATAGGGACATGCAAATAGCCTAGCTTTCTTACCCAACTTTCTAGGTCTCTTTTACCCATAGCCTCTAGGAATCTGTCAGAATCTGATTGATTAGACTCTGAAAATAAATTCCCTGGGCCAGATGTATGTGGTTGGGGTGACTTATCTATTGTTGATTACAATAAGTGAAAAATGGCTAACATTTCATGCCTCAAAGCATGGAGATGGCCTTATTTAAGCTTGTTTATTTATTTATACATTTATTTGTTTATTTATAATACTGAACAATCATTGACAAATTGGGATGAATTCACAAAAATTGGTGTCTCCATTTGATATATATATATATATATAAACCTTATCGAAAGCAGCCTTCTAAATCTAAGTTTGGCTTTGCATAACATTCCTTCCAAATCATAATAAATAATTTCCAGGTATAGTCACCAAAAAACCTGAAGTAGGAAGAAAACAGATACATTTGTTTACTCTTTACTATTTTTGTTTGGTTTCCAAGCTTCGTTAATTTTTTAAAAAATTTTAAAAACCAGTATTTTATTTTCAGAATGCCATAGGACCTGATATTCAATCAAATCTAAGGTTGTCTGCTTTGAAAGATCATAAGCAGTTAGGGATTGGAAAACAGTAGTTTCCAAGAATCTAGATGATAAATTATTAGGGCTGTGTGTACCCAGAGCACCGAGCTATGAGAGGAAAAGGTGGCCTGAAAGACCATGGAGGGCCACTGGAAATAATCTTTGTGACTGCACAATTTTTTATAGGGAATGACCTGGTCAAGATCACATATTGCTTTTCCCGTTACTTTATACCATTATATAACACCCTTCCTTTATGTCTTTCTTCCATCTCCACTAAATACTACACATTTATTCAAAATCATTTGTTATCATTGCTCCTGAAATGGGAATAAAAATGCCAACTGATATATATGACTGCTGAAATAAATGGTACTGAGCTTTCCAAAGATGAGAAAAAATTGTGATCTTCAAAGAGAGAGGATTAGGGTACCAAATGCTAAGAGGAGGTCAGTCTTCAATCACCACATAATCTTGATTTCATAAGTAAGCACTGCACTGGGTTTTTTTCTTTCCTAACCATATATGAGAGATGGGGATCAATGTGAAACTCATGTAACATTTAGACATAATTTTTAAGGACACTGAATTATTTTAACAGCCATTTTTGCATTCCTACTACATGACATACACTGCTGGAGACACTAGTGATATCAATATAAAATATTCAGTCCTGACTTCAAGGATCTTGAATTGTATCAGGCAGACTATAATAGATAATGTGGACACAATGTTCTATTAACACAAATGAGGAGGACATACTTCTCACAAAATATCCTCAGAAACTTCCTTTAGAAATTTGGAGCAATAAGAAAATTTTACTACTTTCAGTGTGGCACAGAAAAAAGAATGGAAATTAAGTCCAAAGTAAATCTCTGGAAAAAAGAGACCAGTAGGAGGTTTCAGGTAATTCCTTATACAATCTGCATAAATATCTGATCAATTTAATGAAAAAAAATCCTGTCTATTCTTTGCTTGATATAGACAAAGCTTAAATATCTGATAAACTCAGTGTCTACAAATTATCTGATGCCTAACAAATCAATAAATATATTTCAGTATTTAAATCATGTGTAAAATGTACCTGGACAGATTTTTTGAGTGGGCCAGTGGAGGGGTTATTAAGGACAGGAGTGGGGAGTTCAGGAGGGCAGGATGGTAAGACAGAGAAGCATTATAAAACATTTGCATTGCACTAGTCCAGAAGAGTGGTTCAGATATTAGTGTTTTAGTGGAGAAGTAGAGAGGCTTTTGCTATTTCTATTGTGGTATTATAATACCACTCCACCAAGTCTTAAAAGTTAACTTGCTTTAGGTTAATACACTCCTTGCTTGCTGATCTAAGGCCCTTGATCTGCAACAGAACTAATTTACTTTCTTGAGATTTGCAGACTACTGGCCTTGGGTCATGAAGGACCAGAATTTTTCCAAGCCAGGGAGGCCAGCAAGTCTGTCTGAAGATGCCTCAGTTTTCCATTAGCCCAGCAAACTTTCTAGCAAAATGTTTTTCTTTTTTAAGATCACACAAATGACTTTGTTGACCTCCCTTTGTGCATCTGTAGACCTTGTCCTCCTGTGCAGAAAGAACATAGTACTCTTGCACAACCCCAGGGTACCAGAGCTTGCAAAAGCACCCCTGAGTACCAAGGAACCAGACCTCCTGGCACAACCCCTTCAGGCACCGAAGAACTAGAACTCCTTGTACAACTTCCAGGCACTGAGATAACTCTGTAGCTGGCATCACTGAGTCTGCACATAATCAAGAAATGTCACAGACCACTGTACTCCTTTAACTGATTGAACCCCTTTAAGAATCTCTGGGCCAGGCAGAAAACTTGGAGTTGGCCTATGGACAAGAATCCACCTTCTCCCCAGGTTGCTGGCCTCCTGAATAAAGCTCATGTTCCTTTCCAATCAAAATGTATCTGTTGAGAACTGGCAATTCCAGCAAAGTGCAGTTGAACTTGGATTTTGGTAACAATAGAGCTACTGAAGAGTAACTCACACCAGAAATTGGTTTCCAGGAAACAAGAAAGATAAGCTAACTATGCTGAGTAATTTTCACACCTTCCCCCTGCTTTATAATTCTTTTCATGGTATCCCTGGCTATATCACATTGGAATGAAACTCTTCATGCAGAACTTAACATAAGTATACTGGATTTAACATTCAAAAATTTATTTTTAGCCCAAATTATTTGCAGATGCTGGATGTTAGGTCTTCACATTCATTTGGGGACAAATTACTACAAAGGCATTTTGCAAGGATAACTGTAATTTAATTCTTCCCAATATACAACTCCAGAAATAACTGTAGTGTTGCAGCCTGTTTAATTTTTACTTGCTTGCTCTTTCTTCACACACAAGTGTACCTACATATGAAATGAGACCCTCATAGAGTCATTAGACAGCTCACATTAAATGGACATATCATCACAGAGAAGGGCACTTACTACTTGCCTGTTACAGGCAACAGTAGCTTAATGCTGGATAATGCGTAGTTTTGGGGCATATGCAAATTCTTAAAGCAAGATCTTTTTCATTACTTAATTTTTCTGATTGGGAGGACATCAACCACACATGAGTTAATTTCTATTCTTCATGGTTTAAGACTATGAACTTTCATCAAATGATATCAGAACTCCTTCTTCAGAAAAGTCTAGAGGCTCGGTGGTTTGGATGAGGAGGTTTCAGAGATCTGGAAGAACTATAGGAACCAAGACAAATTATTGGCCATTCTGTAATTAGTTTGGCTCCAAAGTTTGGAGTCTTTTATGCTTGGTATGTTTTCTCTCACATCTCATATCCAATCTATGTTGACATTTTCTAGTGTCCTACTATTAATGCCTGACTTAATACTGAATCTGCCTTAGTCTCTCTTTTTTATAGCATGTATCATCTTCTAATACACTATAATTAACTTATCTCTTAATCAACTACTATTCTCCCTCACTGCTAGAATGCAAGCTTTTTTTTTTTTTTTAAAGATTTTGTTTATTTGAGAGAGAGAGAGCAAACACGGGCGGTGGGGGGGGGGCGCAGGGGAGAGGGAAAAGCAGACTCCCCACTGAACAAGGAACCTAATGAGGGGCTTGATCTCAGGACCCTGAGATCATGATCTGAGCCAAAGGCAGACACTTAACTGACTGAGCCACCCAGGCACCCCAACAAGCTTTACAGGCCAGGAACATGTGTCTGTTTATTCCCTGATTTATTTGAAGTTTGCAGTAGTGCTTAATAAATATTTATTGATTGACTACATGAAGCTGACATCTGAGCAAGGACATAAATGTGGTAAGGGAGTAAATTATGTGGATATCTGCAGAGCCCTTGTTCCAGAAGGGGGGAACAGAAAGTTCAAAGAGTCAAGATAAGAGTGGTAGTCACCAGGGGTGCCTGGGTGGCTCAGGCATTAAGCGTCTGCCTTCGGCTCAGGGCGTGATCCTAGAGTTCTGGGATCGAGCCCCACGTCAGGCTCTTCTGCTGGGAGCTTGCTTCTTCCTCTCCCACTCCCCCTGCTTGTGTTCCCTCTCTCGCTGGCTGTCTCTCTCTCTGTCGAATAAATAAATAAAATCTTAAAAAAAAAAAAAAAAAGAGTGGTAGTCACCAAGGACGCCAGTGTGGCTAGAAGAAGTGAGTCATGGGGAAAGTGTAGGAAATAAAGGCGTATAGCTAGTAAGTGATGGACCCTAAATTTAAACCCAAATACTCTGCTCAGAGCCTGTGCTCTTAACTATTAAACTTAAATTAATCCCCAATTCTATCACTTACTAGTTGTATGATTTGGAGCAAGATTCATGAATACTGTCAATCTCAGTCCCCCAACGAGTGATATAGGGGTAACTAACTCACAGAAGTGTTATAGGAATTAGGGGAACTATTGCATGGTAAAATGCTTTACAAATGCATTAGTAAATATTAGACCTTCTTCCATTTCATGTCTATTCCCTGACTCGCTGGTTATACTGTATTTGTATGGGTCAAAGAAGAACTCAAAAGAAAAAAAAAATGCCCACCAGTCCCCAACTCTAAACCCGAGAACCATTAGCAAATCCAACCCACCAAGCTGATGTCAAATAATACTTTGAAGGATTATGAGGCACGAATAAATTCTCATGAAAATTTAGGTTAAAACGAGCTGGCACTTGATCAATTGTTTAATCAGGGAATTACCCAGGGATGGACAATGAATTTTGAGTAATGAGTTAGCTTGCTGTCAGCCTCCAGATAGCTGAGTTTCCCATTTAAGAAGAGTCTGTGGTGAGAGATAAGGACCCAAGGCAAAGAAAATCCTAATTACAATCCCAGGCAGGGGACCTCCACTTTTATACTGAGGGGTTGATGCCAGTTGTATTCCTTGTGCCTCTTTTTAACTCACATGGAAGAAATTAGTGAGCATTTGCTTACTGTGCTAGAGATTAACTTTACTACGTAGAGTATGAACCCACCAACTTCTAGATTTAAAGGATTACAGGCCTTTGTAAGAAATTTTGACTTCCAACAACTCAATATTTCCATATTATAGTAATAATCCATGATTGTGGTTGACATGAAAAGTATTTAAAGTCTTACATTTGGGGGAGATCACATTTAAATATTATCAAAAATGTTAGGGATTCAGAATTGTCTTAAATTGGTTTCTTTACATAAGCGCTGCTCTCCAATTAGAAAGCAAACTCATTAAGTACAGTCACTTTCCTGCCAAAGCTTCTCCCCCACCTCCAACTCTTAAAACTTTGACACACCAATTACAGTCCAGATAGATTGAAAAAATGTGCTATTTGATAGCTTCTGGAAGGAAAAATTCTTATTATTTTAGGTAAAAATCCAGAAGAAGAGGAATTGCAATCAGGCAATAATAATCAGGACTGACATCCATAGGCAAGGCAAGGTAGGCTATACAGAGCCCACAAAATACTTGGAGGAGCCCACAAAAAATCTTTTAACTTCTTTTAAAATCAGAAAGAAGAACAGTATTTAGGATAAAGGAAATATTTTAATATACAGTATTAATACATTCTTTATACCAATGTGATTATAAAATATAATATTTATATTTTTTATGGGGGAAGGAGACCATGAAGGCAAACATGTATAGGGCCCATGTAAGTCATAAAGTAATTCTAAACTCAAAACATATTTTATGTTTGAAACATAAACATAGCCAAGGGTCATCTTTTTAAAATGTACCTTTCCTCTTTTACAGCCATTAAGACATGCCTAAGGATTCAACTTGGAGGCAGGGTCATATTGACAAAAGCCACCAGCACAGGAAAACAGAGACCCTCTTATCCCACTTGAGGCTTTGTTTTCTTAATTCTAGCTTGTTCTGGTCTGGATATCTGGGCTCTACCACTTCCCTTCTGTTCCTAAACTGGGTTTAGTAGTCTAGTTCTTCTATGCTGAGGTGGTTTTATTTTTGTTTTTGTTTTTTTTTAACTTCACTTTAATTTACTGGCTTTGCTTCATTCCAAACTTGTACTTTTAATTTGGAGATGTGGTCTTCAGGCTGGAAAGCAAAGCCATATTGGTTTTGCAGGAGTGGGTCATGCTTCAAGTCCTGAGTGCTAAGAGAAAATATAGTACCCGCCAAACTGATGTAACTCTAACCATAAAACAAGCTACTTCTCTGCTATGATCTCCAAAACTCACAAAATTTCTATTCATACTTAACCAGGGGAGAGATAAGGATGTGATGTCATTTTTCATTGTTAATGTTTTAATTATTATTATTTCAAAATCCTAGTCCTTGCTCTGCAGCAGGTGAGTAAAGAATGACATATATTATTTGCTTATTATGTTTTCTTATAATGGACATAAGAAATCAGTCCTGCAAAGGCTAATTCTTAGAGGTGGGCCTTTTCTATTTCATTATTTCATTCATTGATTTATTCAGTCAATCAGGTATTTAATGAAAAAAAAAAACATTCAAGATATATTCTATGCAAGTATGGCTCACATTCTCTGTTGTATTTATTTTGCACTATTTTGGTTCTATACCTAAAGTACTCATTTCCTTTGGATGATTGATATTTTACAACTTAACTTTAAACATACCTGATATCAAGAAGTTTAGTTTACATCCATCTAAGGAGGAGTCTTCTTGGACTCGATGGATGTTATAAATAGGATCTATTGATATTAATGTGTTACTCTTTCCCTATTTCTCTGGGATGGAGCTAGGATACCTGAGATACCAGGGGATCAACATTGGGCCTGTGGGTCCAGGCTTATAAGTGAAGATTTAGAGAAGAAAATTCAAGATACTATAGATAATTCAGAAAAACATAAGGCAAACATTAGGTAAGTTGGAGCTTATTTAATCCTGTGAGAATCCATGAATATTTTAAGGCATGCAAGGATGTGGCAACAGTTAATAAATATTACTTATTGCATTTTCTAGAATAAAACATGTTATAAAACTTCCATGTTGGTCATGGAAGAGGAAGAGAGAGACTGGGAAATTGTGAAGGGCTTTTCAGAACCTCAGTCTGGAGTTGACACACTATCTCTACTCACATTTCACTGGCCAGAACTGGTCACCTGCCCTGTTAGTTTCTGGGGCCAGGTAGTGTATTAGTCTTACACCCAGAGTAGGGTGGCCAGATGTAGTACATAAGGACATCCAGTTGAATTTGAATTTTAGATAAACAACAGTAATTGACTTATACTAAAAATTGTCCTCATTTATCTGAAATTCAAGTTCAACTGAGCATCCTGTATGTTACTTGGCAACTCTCCCAATAGGGAAAGGGATATTGGTGGGCATTTGCTTTTGTCTGGAGTTTCATATTCTTACTTTGGGGAATTCTTTGGGCAATCCTCAAAGCATGCTATGTTAGTCATGTCTTGGGTGATTGAAGAAAGCTATTCACTATTTTTATTCCTCAACTTCTATTCTTTTTTTCTAATAATAGGGTTTTTGGTTTTTGTAAAACATGGTTTACAAACTAGCATTAGAGCTACCTATACGGTAGTAGAGTAAATTTAGCTTGCTAAAATATGTCCTGAGGTGTCTGCAGATAGTACCTATTGACTTTTGTTGAAGGGCAAAGTTTGACTCACAGAAATAGCACAACTTGCCCCTAAGGCTATATTCCATGAACAGAGCAAAGTTTAGAATGGATGAACAGCTTTAAAGTTACACTGGAACAGAAGCAATAGTCCAGGGAATCAAACTTTTAGAAACTAGCTTTAAAAGCTGGTCTGAGGAGATGTGCATGAATGTGAATTTTAAAAGAAATAATTAATGCAGAGGAAGAAATGTCTGGGGAAAAGAGGTGAAAGGACAGGTCATGTATTCAGGAAAGTGCATACCAAGACCATTCTTTGTGGTTTGGGGAAAGATTAATTCCTAAAATCCAATAATTGAGTGAGAGACAAAATGTACAAAATAAATAAGATGAATGGGACAAACGACCTCATGTACAACATTAATTGAGATACAATCTGTGTAGACCAGTTCCTGATTTATAAAGGCTTAATAATTATTAGCCATTATTGTTCACTTTCATAGATTTATAGACAAAGTTTTTCCACAATTAAACCTTTCTTAAATCAAGTGTACTTAAAATTTATAAAGTCTTAAAATTTTCTGCTACCAGGTGGTAGTTGTGACTTAGGGGTGTAAAAACCCTCCATTGACAACTTTGGTAAGATAAAAAAATATAGCATTATTAAATGGAAAGCTTGTAGATTACTTGCAAGAAATATGGTTGTGTTGAGGGAGCTATAACTAACCAACTAACTAACTAACTAAAATGCCCACATGTTAATCCAAGCAATGTTCACACAATGATTCAATCTTAGTCCCTCTCTCAAAGTTCCCAGGCCTTTGGGGAAAGTACAGATGAGCAGTAAAGCAGATGGGAGGCAGATAATCAAAGTTTGGGGCCAAGAATTCCAAGAACCTGGAAAATGAGATCTTGTATAACTGTTTTTCCTTGTGCTTCCTTCACTACTGCTCATTTCAATTAAACCAACATGCATAGTTTACTGACTGTAGTAACAATATTTTTAGTAATCAACATAGTTTGAGGGGATTATTAGAAAGGGTTACTGTGCGATATAATTAATACATATAAAGCGCCAAGAATATGGTCTGCCACAACCTGAGTAGCTGTTATTATTGTAGTCATTGTATTCATTGATTATATCACTATCATTTTAATATAATTGCTCCCCTAATCTAGTATCATGGAATCAATACAAATATTTACTTTCTTTCTCTCCCTCCCCTACCAACCTACACAAACCTCTCCAGGCAAACTTCTAGTCATTATTACCTGATGATTCTATTTGCATTTTTACCTCTTTTTCCTGTAATTGGGCCCATCTCTATTCTTTTCACCTAACTAGGTTTTATTTACATTTTGAGTGGAATCTAAATTTCTGAGCACCATCCTGAGGGTCCCCAGAGACCTCTGTCTTCTCAATCTCATCTGACACATATTGTCTAGACAGGTTTAAATTCTAACCCCATGTATTACTAACTATAAGAAATACATATTCCTCATCTATAAAACGGGGATAATAATTACATCTATCTTAAGAAGTTGTAAAGATCAAACTATAATATAAATATGCTTGATGCATAAAGCTACTTATTAAATGTTAATTCCCACCACAACTCTTGGCACCAGATGTTGTTAACTCTGCAAATGTATGTACTTTGTACCAAGCTGTATTTTCAGTTCCTTGAAAAACACCCAACATATTCTTTATATGTATGTACCCATATTGGTTCCTAGTACCGTGCTTTTCATTTCATGTGTAGAGCCAATACTTGTAAGACTTGTTGATCTGAGGATTTTAAATGCATTGAATGGCCAGGAGTCTTTGTGGTGATGGAATTTTTCTGTGTGTTTCCTGTATCGACATCAATACCCAGGTTGTGATACTGTACAATAATTTTGTAAGGTAATACCATTGGGGGAAACTGGTAAAAGAGATGCAGGATCTCTTGGATTATTTCTTACAACTCCATTTAAATCTACAACTATTTCCAAATAAAAATAATTATTTTAAAATAAAAAATTAATAAAATAAATAACTGAAAAATATGTTGCAAGTTCACTCCAGTTATTAGTTGTTTCTTTTCCTCGTCTGTGGCAGCATCCTGTTTTTGTTTTACATAAATTAAGGGGCTGCACATAAAATTATCTTTAATAATTTTTTTAATTTATTTAAAAAATTAAAATTTAATTTATTTAAAATAAATTAATAAAAATTTATTTAAAAATGCACTAAAAAGAATAAAGTAAAAATGATTTCAGTACTGACCCATATAAGTACATTTGCCCTTTTTTGTAAACTATTAAAACCATTTAAGTCATTTAAAATTGTTGGCCCTTGGGAGTTGTATATATTCAGTGGCTCCAGTTAGTTTATGTATTTTAATTTTCACTTCCTTTGCCAATTTAATGCCTTATTTGCCATCACCAGCTCCTCTCCTCAGAAGTCATTTCACCTCCCCAAGCATTTTATCACCTTGCACACAACCCATCTGTGTTGTTTCAGGCCAATTGCAGCAGAAGAGAGCCCTGCAGAGCCCTCTGTGGAGTCAGGCACCTTCCTTTGCCCTTGAGCACCTGGGCCTTTTGGAAATGACTTTATTTGTCTTTTTTTCTTTTTTTTTTTTCCCTGAATAAAATACAAAGTGTTGTATTTTGTTGAAGATCTGAACAGAAGAAGCCAAAGTGACTAGGGAACCATTTTATCAGGATCTCAACTGTCATTTCAGACAGCCAGTGGAAAGGGCCCTAATTGAAGCTCAAATATGGGAGATGTCCCTCTGGGGCTGCTGTGTCCCTGAGATGGGGTCAGGTTTCATAACTCCAACTCAAATTTTACGGCATTTCTGGTACTCTCTGGTATTATTATCTAAAGTAAGTTCACCCAGAATATCCAGGAATTGAATCACTAGGTAATGCTCTATGTGTTTGGATATATATGCAGGGACTGGTGGTTTTATAATGTAGCTTCAGGTTCAAGCATTTTACTAAAAGGTGTTCTTCGAACAGTGAATTTGGAATTGTAATAGGATTGTGAGCTATCTTCCTTGGAGAATAGTACTCCAGTAATCATCATCATCATCATCATCCCAAATGTCCAGAAACAGCAAACACTGCACTATAAATAATGAAGTAGTAGCTTGGCTTTTTGAAGGCTACCCTACCAGAATTTTGTAAAAATAGGAAGACAGGAAAAGGAGAAGGAAGAAAGAATTACATATGTCAATCTCCCTCCTTTCTACCTCAACCACTCTTACCATTGGGAAAATAAAGCATAACACTCCACATTCTCACACGGCAAACTATAGAGCATCCTTCTGTAGCTTATTTTCTTCTTCATTGAACTGTGTGTTATGTTTCACTTAAATAAACTTGGATAAAATAAGAAATGTGGTTGGGTGCACAATTTGAATTGCCCCAGGCTGATCTTTCTTTAGGTGACCTCGATAATGGAAAGAATATTAGAGTGGATATATATGTGTGTGTGGTGTTTAGGGCACAGAAGGATATCTGGAAGGATACACCCAATTTCATAACTTCATAGAGTGGAAGTAGGAGAACCAAAATTGGGGGGAGAAAATTAAAGAGTTTTAAGTTTTCTTTATTTTTAGAAGCAAATAATCAGGTATTCTTTTGAGAAAAAAATTATGAAAGATATTTCCAAGGCAGTCTTGCTCTGATATATCATGCTTGTACCCATACTGTGGGCAGATAATCCCAGAATACACTTCTGCAGAGGTGTGCACATGCGAAGTCCTAACAGTGTGGTTAAGAGATCACCTTCATCATTTTTTCTCTCAGATCCCAGGTCCCAGCAATGACTCAGGACTGCTTGCAGATATTTAGACAAATGTGTTGATAAAGGCAATTGATGATGGCCATTTAATTTTCTGTTTGGTTGTCTTTGAGTGTTTTTGTGATAGCCTCTTCCTTTCCCTTTGGTTAATCCTGTTGTTCCCAAACTGAATAGGCTGCATCTATACATATAACTTACTATGTTTGTGATAGTCATGACTTCTATGCTACATTATAATAAAATGACTACAACCTTGTCAAAAGGCAAGAAGAGCTGTGGTTGTTATTAGGCAATTTATTACCTGCAAAGGTGTTCTTTTAACTGCTTCTAAAACCTTTTGTGAGGTAAAATAACATAAAGTGATTAAAAAGAGAGAGAGAGAGAGAGTAGAAATCTGGAACTTAAGCTCATCAATTTAGCTCTTTAAAATTGGACATATTTAAAATTAAAATATGGAAAATAAGAACATACCAAAAATTTTCACTATTTGTATTTTCTTATGTTTCCCAAACGCTTTGATCCTCTTTGCCTGTGATGGAAGATCATCTAAAATATTCTGATTAAATTATTAGTCTACCTAAGACAACTTTAAAAATTACCTTGACCTTTCACCTGTTTTTGACACTTATTTGGGTACACCCATGATACAGAGAATGGAGGCATGTTGGAAGAAAATATTATGCTTCTTTTTATTGTTCTTCTTTCAGTTGTTATTACTTGTTATTGCTTTCTGAAATACTTGAATGATCCACAGGAAAACATATATAGGCATAGAAGAGAGTAGAATATGCAACAGTTCAACTTCTCTTTTCCCTCCCAAAGGTATTATCCAAAAGTATTACCTTGTTAGATAATACTCCTACATAGCAGTATCTATCTCAAACTTGATGCGCTTCCTGAGGAACCCAATCTGTAAAATACCTTAAGCAATGTCAAAAGACAACAATCTGAAAGATAATATTTATAACATTTATCACAGATAAAAGACTAATACACATGTAAAAGAAATCTTTTTAAATGTTGGCAACAGGGGCATGTGATTGGCTCTTGTTTGTTTGTTTTAAGATTTTATTTATTTATTTCACAGAGAGAGAGAGAGCAAGAACAAGCAGGGGGAGAGGCAGAGGGAAAGGGATGTTCTGCGTTGCTGAGCAGGGAGTCCAAACCAGGACCCTGAGCTGAAGGCAGATGCTTAACCGAGTGAGCCACCCAGGTGCCCCTCTAAGCTATCATACTGACACAAATTAAGAATGATGATATATTATATTGGTGAGGCTGTGGGAAAATAGTCAGATTTATATATTGGTGAGAATGCAAATCGGTACAACGATTATGGAAAGGAATTTTACAGTAAATCTACTTGTGTGTTTACTTTTTGATCCAGCAATCCTATTTCCAGGGATTTACCAAGAAGATCCAACTCTAACAATATAAAAATGCATATACAGAAAGGTTCTTTTCCCCCTATCCTTGTTTGTCATTGAAAAATATTGTAGATGACCGACATGCCCAAATATGAAATACTGGCTAAACAAAACACTATAGCATATGCACATACTGTTAGTACAATGCATTCATAAGAAAAAAATGGGGGAAGATCTCAATGAAGTGATATGGAATGATTTCTTGTATGTATTAAGTACAAAAAGCAAAGTACAAAAGAGCATATACAGTATGCTACTTTTTGTGTAGGAAAGAAGGGGAAATAGGAAAATATGTACATATTTGCTCATATATGTAAAAGGAACCACAAGAAGCATGAAGCAGATATTAATGAAATTGGTTAACTACAGGGGTGAGTAGGAATGAAGTTGAAGGATTCTGGAGGGGGGGTAGGGTTACATTTCTTTCAGTAAAACTTTTCATGTATGTTTAGAAACCACTGATGTTTTATATACTCAACAGTAAACTTAACAAAAAAAAGAAACAAAATAAAACCTGAACAGAAATAAATGAACTTAATTCTCTATCAAATGAATATATAACTGCACTAAGGGGAAGTTAGAATTAACTAACTTGAACATGGTTTTGATGATTTCTGGGAAAATACAATTGAAAACAAAATCTTCTAACCCCTCAAGCCCTCCATGAAGGTAGTGGGGAGAAAAAGAACAGCTTTATTACTGAATAAGCATTAAATCAGAATGTGATATGCATTACAGGCAATTCCCTAAGACACTGCAAAGACAGAAAGAAAGTTTACCTTTTTAAATTACCAGGCAGGCACAACCCATTCCATACATGTTCTCCAGATAAACAATAACTAGTCCTTAAGTAAGGAGACTTGACAGCACACTTTATCACATGCAGTCCATCCTACATTTACCCAGTAATTAGGATAACCTTCAGTGTTAGTTAACTGGCTTTATACAAAAGAAGAATAAACTTCTCATATCTTTACAAAAGCAGGTAAATTTGCAACTTAGAGCCAAGTGTCAACTGAAGTTAGGATCCTACCCTTCTGTAGAAATTGGGGAATAGCAGCATTATTTCCATTGTTATTTATTTATAGTCCCAGTTCTTTGAGAAAAATGTTCTTAGATTGTGAAACTAGCAAGAACATTTTTTTAAAAAAAGATTTACATACATTTACAACTATAAATTCACAAAAGAAAACATTCTAAGAAAGAGGAGAGGGTGGGATGTTTCTGTCCTTATTTTTATCAGGATGAATTAAGCCTTTTATTTTAAATATTTGTCTTTACACTTTATAGTATCAGTCTAAAGACAAAAAGAACTGTAAACAAATACTGAGATATGGTTAGTAGGTTTGTGTTTCACAGTGGTATGGAATAGCAATTCTGAAACTATTTTCTGTGTTTTCTATTGCTGGGAGAGTAAGTACATATATGAAGGATAATGAGTGCCAAGTTTCTCACTATCTGGGAAGGGAGTTATAAATATGAAAAGGAGAAAAGCTAAAATGCACCCTATGGTGTTGGATGGGAATTGAAGGTATCTGTATCAACTCATGGTTTTAGTATATAAAGGTAGATACAGAGGAAGAAATAGATACACACATACGCCTCCCTAGCTCCACCATTGAGAGG
Organism: Ursus maritimus; assembly: GCF_017311325.1. Classification (NCBI taxonomy): domain Eukaryota; kingdom Metazoa; phylum Chordata; class Mammalia; order Carnivora; family Ursidae; genus Ursus; species Ursus maritimus. The sequence goes on from NW_024426774.1 coordinate 65,734,384, forward strand.
GTCTAGATGAAATAATGCTCCAGTAATAATGACTTGTATAGCCTTGATCTTGACTACAGAATAGCATTTTGCCTTAAAAGTAGTCTGATCTCCTTGGAAAAATTGCTGATTAAAGAGATGAAATGGGAATGCACAGGATAAGGCAGAAACATCTTTTTGATTCAGAAAGAAAGGAAATGCTCAGACTGTGAGAACAAGTAGCCAGCTTAAAGAGATCCCACTGGATAAATTTTAGATAACATAAGAATCAAAATTAATACCGAGTATAATAGATTATACTCATTGAATAAAATAATCTATGTGTCCGTATTGGTATAAACATAAATGAAAGATTAGATAAATACATAGAGAATGGAAATCTCTTCAGGAAAGGTAGAAAGAATGAGTTAAGGAAATCATAATTTGGCAATTATCAGAATAGTTATTTATCCTGCCAAAAATAATCAATGGATGCTACCTGAAACTAATAGGGGAAAGTTTTGTGAGGTACAGGAGAGTAATCAAACTATTTTCTCACAAATTTCTTATTAAATACAAGATAAAATTAATAACTGTAAAGTGAAAAAACCTGGGAGACTCCAACTTATCCTAGTGATCAAAACTAACAGTAAATCATTAATGTGAGACGATGCACTAACGAGAGAATAGCATCAATTCTGCAGTATTCCTGGCAAAAAAATGTATAATAATCTAATCATAGGAAATGTCAGAGTCTACACTGAATGACATTCTACAAAATAGCTGATCTTTACTCTTCAAAATGCCCATGTCTGTAAACAAAACATCAAAAAAACAAAGAAGAGCTAAAGTATAGTTCCAGATTAATGGAGGCCAAAGAGGTTCTTAGACTGGGGGGGCGTGAAGGGTGAACAAAATAAAAACTGGGATATTACTGGGACAAGAGATACAATTTGAACATTGAGTATGGATTAAATAGTAATAGAATTGTATAAATGGCAAACCACTTGATTTTAATTGCAGTTTGGTTCTGTAAGAGAATATTCAGGTTCTTAGGAAATACACATTATAGCTTTTTGGGATAATGCATCACAATGCATGCAAATTATGTTCAAAAGGTTTAGGAAATACTTATGTAAAAGTTACATAAGTATTTTCTAAACTATTATTATGTAAATATTGCATATAACTAATAATTATATATAAAAATAAACAACATATTATATATAAATATTTTCTAAAAACATATATATTCACACATGCAAAGACAGAGAAAGAATCATAAGGCCAATACGGCAGAGTACACCACAATTGGTGAATTTGAGTAAAATGTATATGACAGTCCTTGGCACTGTTCTTGCCAATTAACTTCAAATTTGAAATTATATTAAAATGAAAAGATATAAAAATTGTTTTTTCATCAATCGAATGTGGTTAATATTCCTAGGCCTGTGTTTTCTAGCCTATATATATATATGGCGATACATATACATTTAGCAACAAAATGAGGTGATACTGTGGCAGCTGTCTGTTCCTGAGAGCCATTAAGAATAATAAAAATAATAAGCACTCATTGAATACTTACCACAGACCAGTCACAATTCTCTCTTTATTTGCATTATGTAATTCTCACAACAATCTTTTGATACAGGTAGTATCTTCATTTCACAGAAGAGGTTTAAAAGAGGTTAAATAATTTTCCACAGGTCACTGAACCAGATTGACCCAAAGAAGATTTGAATTCTAAGGCTTAGTTCCTAATTATAATGCTTCCTCTTTTACTTCTTTTTAGAATTGATTTATTTTTCCCACTAGAGTAGAATTTGTTTCTTTGAACACAACAAAAATAACTTGTAGATCAGACAAATAAAGGGGTGTGATTAGGTGACATAGATTTTTTTTAGTAGTTTATTTTGGAATTCTGGTGACCAAATTTGGAAAGCCAAAGGATCTAGAAATATTTACATGGTAGCAGACTAATGGTTATGTTCTGAATGCTTACTTTTTATATTTTGTCAAAGAAGAAAAGTAGATTATCTACAGCCAAGATATCCAAATTCAAGGAGGGATCTATGCAAACTTATCCACCAATATCTCAAGATACACAGGAAACTACCCTTAGAGGTACAATTTACATGTATCGGAATTTGTTTCTTCCATCTCTCCTGCTATATCTCCTATTATCTGCACAGTGCTTGGGGATAAGTGATCCCACACCTGGACACTGGGTCATTATTTTCATCTAGAAAAGTATTCTAACAAATGGAAACATAACTACCATATGAAAACAAAGTCATATATAGTAGTAGAAAGATCCATTTAATCAAGGACAGAGGTTAGAGAAGATAAATGTCCATATATGTTAGTAACAATTACATGTGCTTCATACTATATTTTGGAAATTTTTGAATTACATTTTTAAGGAATTATCTTATAATCACATTAAGAGTCCCCTCATTCATTCATTATTAATCCATTCGCTCACTGTGTCTTGAGTGCTTACCATGCCTCCTTTTCTTCTCTGAGTTTCATTTTATTTAGTTCTACCAAACATAGGAAAAGCAAACTTTCAGGATTGTCCTATCTGGTTCTTTGTATTTTTCTAAGCCTCCCAAATGCCTTTGCCTCATGTTTTTCTTCTCTATTTGCAATTCAAGTTCACCTGACATTACCTGACAGCGTTTCATGATCAAAGGCAAAGAATGAATCCTGAAGACCTCCCGATCTAGTTGCGACTATTCATACCTAAACATATATTATGACATTGTATTAAATGGGCTTGCTTTGATTTAGAAGTGCAATGATAAAGAGTGTAGAGTGCCATGGCTATCATGTTTAAGTCTGGCTTAATGCTGAGTAGACATTCAAGAGATGGATAGAGAAAGAGAAAGCCAGGAGAAGGGACTCCTAACCCAAGGGATGCAGTTGATCTTTAGGATTCCAATTCAAGGATACTAAGAAGAAACCTGAGGAGGTCTAGGTCTCAACAACAGTCACATTTGGATACAAATCAGACAATTAACCAGGGTAGCAAGCTGGATATTATTGAGGAAGACAAAAGACAATATTCACCTCAGATGACAGAGATGTTCAAGTAGAAGCATCTAGATGCTAGAGACCAAGGAGAACAGAGAAACCGTACTATTAAATATGCCACCCAGATCTTTGTAGTCTTTGAGTGATGAGGGTTTTACCACCTCCCAGAGACTGCAGCCTGGAGTTTAAACCTGCACCGCTATATTTCCAAATCTCACCTATTAATAATTGAGACTTAATCAATTAAGTGACCAATATTTTTTAAAATATTCAATGTGCCCAACATGGTAGTGATAAGTTAGGAAGGATTAAAAAGAAAGGGCAAAGATTCATTTAAAATTCTCTGTGTTCAAATATATGAACTGGCTGCAAATTTTGGTCAACTTGCCAAAATGCTTCTTAAAATACAAATGAAGGAAAATTATCATAGAAAATGTAAGTCTTGGAGATCAGTAGTGTGTTTGCCACACTACAGTAAGTTTGCTGCAAAAGATACCATATCTTGAAAAAAAATCAGAATGGGACACATTCATTTGCAATCACTTTCTTATTCATGTATTTCTCATGAACTTAGTATGTGAAGAAATAAATTTCTTATAAATGGAATATTTTTGGAATGGGAAAAAAATAAATTTAAACTTTCTTCAGCCCTGTATGACATGTTTTGATTTTCATTATGATAATGAATGTTTTTAATCCAATGACTTTAAATTAGTTATGCTTCATTTTCATCTGTAACTCTTGAAACTTGGCCAATTCAGTTAGGGGCCAGGAGAATTCAGTACAAAATGGCTTAAATGACAAATGGTCTAAAGAGAAATACTTTACTGACATGAGAAATCACATAGGACAGCAAAATTAACTTTTTAAATATGCCCTTTTTTTGAGCCTACAAATTCTAAAATGTTTCTGCATATTATACTGAAATGATGACACAATTATAATAACTCTTCCAGTACTTACAGTGACAAATTTATTGCTAGTTAATTCATTTGTTTTTATGTAGAGACTTCCATTGGATTGTGCTTTAATTCAGTATTAACCAGGCTATTATTTGAAAGTATTTCTAACTCGGCAATAAATTTGGTGATTTAGTTATAATTAAATAGAAACGAGTATGTGAAAGCCTAATGAAGTTCAGAGAAATATTCATTATGTTTCAATACATTTATATTATCTACTCACCCAATAAATTGTCATACCTCTATTGTAATTAACTAGGAATTAGCCCATTTAATTTTTTTTAAAAACAATTTCTGATCTCAGAATTCTTACTTTGTTATACATCCATTGAAAACCTAATTGAGAGTGCAGGAAACATATCTTGTAATGAGTCAAAACAAAAAAAAGTAGTTTAGCATTGCAAGTGAATTGTAATTGACAGCAAATGTTTATGGAATCATGATGGATCTGTGGCATCCAACAGTTTTCTGCATTGACTGTCTTTGATAGCAAATGTCTTTACATATTTTAGAGTTCAATGCTTGATCAAATACTGTAATTCTATTTCTTTCCTGTCTTTTGTTACCTGATATGAAGGCATTATCACATTAGCTATTGTCAGTGAGTCATTTTCAGTTTCTAAAGGATGAGATCTTTTCCTTATTTCATGTTGCTGTGTTTTAATGCATTTGCTTTGCTGAACAAGGCATGTCTTTCTTTCCCTCCACCCCACCATATCAGCACCAAAGTGTGGATAATGTAAGGAATTAACTGACTGGCTACAGATTTTTCTTTTGTCATCCTCATCTCCTTCTTCTGCTCCTTCAGCAGGTTTTTTAAGATATAATTCACATACCCTACAATTCCCTAGACCATTTAAGGTGTACAATTCAATGTTTTCTAGTATATTCACAGATATGTGCAACCATCATTACAGTCAGCTTTAGTTTGTTTTCATCACTTCAAAAAAAAAAACCATACTTTTTAGCTATTACTTCCCCCATCTCCTCCCCCCACACCAGCCCTATAACAACTAATCTACTTTCTGTCTCTATGGATTTCTCTATTCTGGACCTTCTATATGAACAGAATATCATATCATGTGTGGTCTTTCATGAGTGGCTTCTTTCACTTAACCTAATGTTTTCAAGATTCATCACATTGTAACATATATTACTATGTTATTCCTTTTTATGGCCAAATATTATACCATTGCTATTATATGGATATCCCATATTTTCTTTAACCATTTGTTAGTTGATAGACATTTGGTTTGTTTCTATCTTTTGACTATTATGAATAATGCTGTTTATATACATTTGTATGCAAGTTTTGTGTTTCATTTCTCCTGGACATATAAATAGGAGTATAACTGCTGGATCATATGGTAAGTCTATATTTAACGTTTTGAGGAAATGCCAGACTGTTTTTCAAAGTGACTGCATTATTTTACATCCCCATCAGCATGGTAGAAGGGTTCCAATTTTTCCACATCTTCAACATTTGTTATTATATAACTTGTTGATTTTAGTCATCTTAATGGGTGAGATGGTATTTCATTGTTTCTGATTTGCATTTCCTTGATGACTAGTGGTGTTGAGTATTTTTTTATGGGCTTACTGGCCACTTGCATATCTTCCTTATAAAAATGTCTGTTCAGATCCTTTGCCCATTTTTAAATTGGGTTATTTACCTTTTATTACTTAGTTGTAAGGATTTTATATATTTTAAATATAAGTCCCTTATCAGATATATGATTTCCAAATAACTGAAATGTTGAGATTATTCTTCCTCATCAACAACTAGCATATAGTGCCAAGATTAGATTAATGGTCACAATCCTCTAGTGACACTCAAGTAAATATTCCAAACACAGTTACTAGATGAATTCAGTCTTCATCTGGCATTTATTTCTTGTGTTTGCAATACATTTTAGAATAGAATTGTAAACAACAGCTAGTCCTTCTTAGACTTGTAATTACACATCAATACAGGGCCCTAAAAAGATCCTAACTCTAATTGAGTCCCTGGCATTTCATATAACCACAAAATCCATTGAAGAGACTAGAATAGTTGGAGGATTAGTCTCCAGAAATGGATTTTCCTCTTTCCTATTTCTTCAGAGACCTACTGCTGAAGCTCTCATCAAAGCAGGGACTCGAAAAATTGCAAGAAAAAGAAATATTCCACATCTCACAGCAATCAAATAGGCTTCACAGTTATTTCTCACATCTAACTGAATTTATATGTATGTATATTACTTCTATATATTCATTCACAAGTACATATTCTATTTAAAATCTCTTCTTTGTAAAAAGGTTTCAGCAGTTGGATCTGAAGATAGTTTCTGAAGCAGGATGATGAGTTTACATCAATCTATTCGTATACCTTTGTTTTGTTTCCATAGGATTTAGAGGATAGAAATGGAACCCTTGGCTCTAGGATACATCAGTACAGACTGGGTGACACTGGTTTTTCTCCCATTGCCTCTCTGGCATTAACAGATGCCATGTCTGCTGTTTTAATACTGGTCAGTTGATTCATCCTAATCACGGATCCTTTGCTAATGGTTATTTTGAAGGCATCGCTCAACCATTATAGTTGAGAAAGCTCCAGTATATTTTTGGCATTCTTCATGAGCCTTTATTTTGCCATCATTACACAGTTTGTACGAAGCTTTCATGGACACGTTTCAATGGCTTGCTATGTCTTTTAGATGTGATCAAACAAGGCCTCATACTAATCAGCAAATAACTCTCTTGAGTCGACTTGGGATTCTCACTTGCTGGTCCCTACACTACCACCCTTTACCTTATTGGGTAGCACCAGTGTTTCATCCATCTACACCCACGGATGGCTATGCTTACAGAAACAATTTTCTTCACTTGTACATTTTCTTCAGTGACAAGAAATCTTTGACCCTTAACCTTGTTTTCTGGTTTTGGTTTTCTTAAAAATTATTATCTCAAGTTCAGGTTTAAATTAGACAGACTGGTATAAGATTCCAACTAAGAAGACACATGCATCCTCTTACAAAATTGAAATTCCACAAATGGTAACTTAGTATACCAACTGTAATATTAGATGCATATATAATTACATCCAAGGAAATAATATCAAGAGTAAGACAAGAAAGGCCAGTGTCTTCATCTCTTAGGATGCTGTAGTATCATCGTAGAAAATAAGCGCTGACATTCAAAATATTTTCCGAAATTTTTGTGAGCTTGTTTACTTTGCAACTTGTCACCGCTGCTACTACACCTCCTGAACAAAAAGATCTTCCGAAGGTCCTCTGCTGGCTAAATAACCTTCTTTCTGCAATGTTATTGATTTTATAGTGCTGCAGTTTAGTTTCCTCCAGGCCTTTTCCTCCAGGCTACCCTTTACTTCCTAAGGCAATAACCATTTTTAATCTTGCCAACCAAGCAAGAGATGGTTTGCTGACAAGAACCCAGCTGCCAAGCCCCTAGCACTCTCTTAGTTCTTCAATTGCACTCAAAGAAAAATGTGACAGATCAGCAGCAAACTTCTTGTTTGTTTTCAGATTGACCTGCTACTCATATTTTAGGGAAAGAGAAATATGTTCATATTTGAAGAGATGGAGTATGGAAACTTTGCCTAAGATAATTTAAGTTGCATCCCCAGGAGTCAAGTATTCCCAACCACTCATTTCTCTCCCTCAAACTTTTTTTCCTACAATTCTCAACACCTGTGTGTCCTTAACGCTATTTCTAACAGTGAAGTTTGGAATGGTCCTGCTATAATAGCTTGAATGTTGGTGTTGCCTCAAAATTCATATGCTGACAACCTAGTGCCCAAGGTGATGGTATCAGGAGGTGGGGCCTTTGCAAGGTGATTAGGACATGAATGCAGAGTCCTCAAGATTGGAATTAGTGTCCTTACAAAGAAGACCCAGGAATGATCATTACGCCTTCCATCATTTGAGGACATAATGAGAAGTGGGCAGTTTGTAAGCCAGAAGAGGGCCTTCGCTAGAACCCAACTATGCCAGCATCCTGATCTTGGACTTTTAGTTTTGCAGAATTGTGTTATAAGCATCCAGTCTGAGGTATTTTGTGACAGCAGCCCAAACATACTGAGATAGGTTCTCAGAATTACCTTCCTTTTCAGATAAGAAAATGGAGGTCACAAATTGAGAATTTTTTTGAAGTGAAATAATCCACGGAGATAAACCATGTTTATAGTTTTGAAAGCATGAGTTTAAAAATGAGAACAAAATGTTACTCCGTTATATCAAAATATCTTGATTTTTAAATAATTACACACATAACATGGGAATTGTAGTTTGCAGTATTTGTGTGGTTTTGGTATATTGGCCTCAAAATGAGTGGAAACTATTCCCTCTTCTTCTATTTACTGAGATAGTGTAAATTCGTGTTAATTCTTTAAATTCTCCAGTGAAAATATGTAAGCCTAGGGGATTTTTGTTTTTGTAGTTGTTATTGTTTTTTGTTTTGGTGAGGGAGGAACTTTGTAACAAATTAAATTTGTTATATACAAATTAAATTTGTTTAATAACAGCACCATTCAAGTTAACTATTGCTCTTTCCTCAAGTTTACTAATTTTTATCCTATGTAGTCTCTGCTCTACTTTAAGACAATCCAGTGAGGTTTTTATTTTATTACATATTTCAGTTCTAAAATTTCCATTTGTTAATTCTTTATAACATATTTCTTTACTAAGATTTTCTCTTTTATTTTTTCATTTGTTTTAAGAGGATTTGTAACTGCTTCTTAGAGCATTTTTATAATGATTATTATAAAATTCTTGTTAATCTCAGTGTTGTTGGCGTCAATTGATTGTTCTATCTTTCAAGTCGTGTTTTTTATTAGTTCATAGTATTATAAGAAACTTTTGTTGTATTTCTGACATTTTTCACATTGTCATAGAAGACACCTGATCCCATTTAAAATTTCTGCTTTAGCAGGTAGTCACACTATTAGGCACAGCACATAGACATCTGACTACTTTTGTAAGCTGTAATTCCAACAACTGTTTCGTTTTCAGAGACGGGGCAATGGTTGTTCTGGTGTGTTTTGTTCTCTTGTGATGCCTGAAGTTGCCAGTTGGGCTTCTCAGTAGAAATGAGCTGGGGATACAATTCTACCCAAACTCTGCTGCTGCTACTGCCACTGTGTGTGGTTTGGCCCACCTGCTGCCTTTGTTGTGTGACAAACTGCTGATGTGGACACCACAGCAGACCCAGGCCTGTGACCCTAGGCGTGTATCCTGTAGGGGCAGGGCTGTTGCTGCTGCTGCTGCTGAGGCAGACTGAGCTGCCATTGTCACAGGTGTCGGGCACAAGAGTGGTCTCTGCTTAGGATTCACTTTGCCATTGTGCACAGGCTATCAGAAGAAGTGGTGTGTGGGATGGGTTTGACTGCTCGGCTCTGCTGCTGTTATCACTGTGGATAGGTCAGTCTCTACTTCTAGTGGATGAATAATGGGGATGGATTGGCCCAACTAGACTTTGCTGATGTTATTCATACAGGCAGATCAGATACACAATAATCTTTTAAACTTACACTGTATAGAGTAAAATTAAATGAATATGTAGCAGAATCCTTACACTATTTTTAAAAAATTCTCTATATTAACATTGTGTAGTAAACCTTGGCCTGATGCAACTTGGAAATACTCTCTTTTCTGTTTTGATCCAATATTTTCCTTCTGTGTTTTTCAGAATCTTTTGGTTCTCTTCTGCATGTCACCTGATATTATTGTCCTTCACAATCTGTACTAGGAGAGCCATGCCTTTGAATATAACCCTTTTTACTGTTTGGAGAATTTCTTAATATCAACACCATAAAGTTAATTATAAATATGATCTTTATCTACCATATTAATAAGGAAGCTTCACTTTTTTAAAATATGCTCTGCAAATGTCTACTGCTACTTATACATTTTCCTAAATGTATCATGATAACCTTTATCTCATGCTCCAATATCTGCCTCTGTCTATCTATTATTTAGTAATGGAGGGGTCATTTGGCATGCAAAGTAACTTTTTGGTAATGGTACAAAATTTGCTCTAACTTCTGACCAGAAATATATATGCCATTGTCTTTTCTCTTTTGTCACTATGAACTATCATATGGAACAGGAGCGCAAGACATTTTACACTGGGACTGTTGTATACACAATGAGAAATTGGCTTCATAGCACATATATGTCTAACTATGTGGTCAGATAGATACGATTGTTAATCAATGTACACTTTAAATTATTTTGCTTTCTTCTACCTTTTCTAAACATGACTAATCAAAATTTATTTTAAGTGTTTGTGTCCCTGATTTCACCAAGCACCAATTAAAGTTACGAAAGCTAATTTTATTTATTTGACTTTTTACTCCAGTTCTAAGTGTCAGTTAGTACTTTTATCCAATTTAGTATTAAATGTAACCCAGACTATTCTGTATTTAACCATTTATTTGACTCACCAAGCCTGCAGTATTTTTTTATTACTAATTCAGGGGAAATGCTATTCCAATCCACTATACAAAATAACACAGATAATTAAAGCATAAATCAACTCAATTATTTTCCTAAAAATAGGAGAAATTTTATAATCATTTTTGCTTTTTCCATAATGCTATTTTTCAAATTGCTTGATCAATCCAGAAGTCAAGGTAGGAGAGCTTGATGAGTCAATACTAATATGCGATTTTATTTTCATTTTTAAAAATCTGTAAGAAGATACATTTTGGAGGAAAGACGGCATTGAATAAATTAAAAAGTGATTGATATTTCAGTTTACGCATATCAAATCTGAGAAATGTGAATTTCTTTGTTTAAAAAATAGTTAAAAAGACCTAAATGAAATAAAGAACAAAGCAGATTCTTTGTTATCCATGTTTTAGCATTTCCTTCTCTTGCAACTAATTGTATGATATATTATGACTTCCTCCACTTCTGTACCTCCTTTTACAACTGTCCCTGCCTCTGAAATGGTCTTTTCAGACCCAGCTAAAATACCATGCACAGATGGAGGCTTCTCTGCTCAGCCCAGTGGAGTGTGAACTCTCTCTCCCACTGGATCATTTATTTTTCTGCTTCTCTTTAATTTGGCCCTTCATTGAAGGCCTATGTCACTGTTTGTTATTTACCTTTGAAAAATGGAAATGATAATACTTAAATTTTATTGTTGGCGTCAACTTTAAGAAGCATTTATACACTCACACACACACACACATACAAGAGTATATATGTTGCTTTGGTGTGAATTAGCATACACTAATTTCCCTCCTCTAATCACAAACTTCTTAGTAATTATTTAGCATTGAGGTTTCCCAGGTAAAATTTGAAAATTGATGTACATTTCACAGACTTATACTAAAGATTATAAGGGATTATACATGAAACATAACATAGGCACATGCTATGTGTTCACAAAAGTATATATTAGAGTAATGAAAGACACGGAGTTCTATCATTGCGGCCTGGTCTTATAGGCTGGTCATAGAATGTTGGACTGTTTCCACAATAACCAGAACTGTGGGTAAGCACTACTTGACCTTTGGAAGGTTCCAACATTCCTCTTCTTTGCTGGCATGGTTATAGTAAAATTGCAGTATGCTGTGATGGTTAAGAGCATGGATATTAAAGAAGAAAGGCTTCCCTTTGACTGACAAAATTGTCAAATATTATTGTATTACCTTGGCACTTTCTTAAACCTCTCTAGGCCTTAGTTTCTTCAAGTGAAGACATGAACATCATTTCTCATCAGGGAAATGCAAATCAAAACCACAATGAGATCTCACCTTACACCAGTTAGAATGGCTAAAATAAAAATGACAAGAAATAACAAGTGTTGGTGAAGATGTGGAGAAATAGGAACCCTTGTCCACTGTTGGTGGGAATGCAAACTGGTGCAGCCACTGTGGAAAACAGTATGGAGGTCTCCTCAAAAATTAAAAATAGAATTACCATATGATCCAGTAATTCCACTACTGGCTACTTACCCAAAGAAAATGAAAACACTAATCCAAAGAGATATATGCACCCCTATGTTTACTGCAGCATTATTTACAATAGCCAAGATATGGAAGCAACCTGTCTCCATCAGTAGATGAATGGATAAGGAAAATGTGGTGTGTGTGTAACTATGTCTATATGTATGTCTTTATCTATCTATCTATCATCTATCTATCTACATCTATCTATCTATGTATATCTATCTATGCATATATATAATGGAATATTATGCAGCCATAAAAAGATGAGATTGTGCCATTTGAGACAACATGGATGGACCTAAAGGGTATTACGATAAGTGAAAAAAGCCAACCTGAAAAATACAAATATCATATGATTCCACTCATATATGGAATCTGAAAAAACCCAAAACAAACAAATGAAAAAACAAAAAGCAGAATCAGACATAAATACAGAGAACAGACTGATGGTTGTCAGAGGGGAGAGGTGTGAGGGCTTGAGAAAAGTGGGTGAAGGGGAGTGGGATACAAAGTCTTCAATTATGGAATGAATAAGTCATGGGAATAAAAGGCATAGCATGAGGAATACAGTCAATGATACTATAATAGCAATGGTACAGGACAGATGGTAGCTACACTTGTGATGAACATATCATAATATATAAAGTTGTCAAATCTAAGTTGTATGCCTGAAACTAATGTAAGATTCCATGTCAACTATACTCCAATTAAAAAAAAATGAAAATTTTAAATAGTCTATTAATAATACAAATTAATTGGAAAATTATAAAAATTAAATGAGAGAAAATGTGCAAAATGCTTAGTGTCCATTAAAATTGTTTGTGCCAATTAAAAGCACCTGTTGTTATTAAGTATTAATCTTTGGATTATTAATGTAATGTTTAGACACGCTTTATTTTATTTTTGTTGGTTTAAAACAGAGAAGGATAAAGAGTATATTTGTTACTGCTCTCACAGAAGAAACTTTCATAAGGGTAAAAAAGATGTGATTTTCTTCACCTTCTCTTCTAAGATTCATTAATCACAGATATCATCATCTAAGTCTGACCAAATTTTTGCACATGATTTGTAATTCCACAATCTGATTAAGACTCTTGAAAAAGGTAAGAGGTTACAGGATTCAATATTCTCAAATATATATAGAGCATCAGAAATAGTTTTATTTAAAAGGATAATATAACATTTAGACATGGGTAAGAAATAGCATAATTGCAAAAACATATTATGGTTAATATACATAATTTCAACCTGCTAAGAAAACCACTTCTTGGGACTGCTTTTTAGGTCATGTTAATATATCCTCTCAAATGGAAAGATAATTGATTTGGGAATTTTAGACCAAAGGTGGATTGCAAGTAGGAAGATCTGATTTGATCACTATGCCCATTGGATATTTCATGAAGCCTTAAAAATAGGTTATTCCTCTAAAATCATTTGATCAGCTGATCCCCTGATATATGTTTGGGAGACACTAAGTTTGGCAGGAGGAAATTATTAAGTCACTTTTTGTATTCCCATCTCGAGCTTACTATGCATTTTAGATTTAGTCAGAAGAAGAATTTGAAAGGTATATTCTATACACATTCAACGTGTATAGAATGAATACCAAGTATAAAAATTATCATAGGCCTGAGGGATACATGGATGGCCAAGACAGACATGAACTCTGCTTTATTAGAGTTTATATTTCAGAGAATATAGAAGGAAAATAAATAATTTAAAAGTCTAAGATAAAATGTAGGGAGCGATAATGCCAAGAAAGAAAGAAAGAAAGAAAGAAAGAAAGAAAGAGAACAATAGAAGAACTGATGTAATTGAGGGTAATTGAGGGAATGATGATAATTTATATTGGGACAGACAGGGAAGACCTTAGTGGGGAAGCTGAGGTCTGAACAATAAGAAGGAACAGCTGAGGATTTGCCTGGTAGTGGAACATCTGTACAGAGGAAGCAGTAAATATAACAGTCCTAATGTGGACATAAGATTGCTGTGGACGGCCAATGAAAAGGTAAATTTGTGCTTGATGAGGTTGTACAGATAAAGAGCCCAGATCAGGGAAAACATTTTAGGACACTAAAAAAGATTGGATTTTACACTAAGTATAATGAAACATATATAGGTATATGAGTTTATTAATTTAATACACATTTTAAAGCATCTAATATATGAAAGACACTATAACTGGTGCTATAAGAGATGTGGATATGAAACGAAAACATAGGAGATGTCATATAGAGACACATGTAGTATGTGACTATAAAGAAAATAATTCCCCACATTAAAAAAAAAAATGTGAGCAGAATACACGGAGAATTCAGAAAAGGATACATGTATTTGAGCATTGAGATGTGCATTACTGAAGACATATTTGCATTGGGTTTTTAGTATTTGCAAGACTTTGCTAAGCTGAAGAAAGACAAAAGAAAGCAGAAAATGAATAACAGTTTCAGAGATTGGGAGAGACTACTTTTTTATGCAACAGCTGTTATTTTTTCCCCAATTTTACTGAAGTAAAATTGCCCTAAAAATTGTATATATTTAAGGTATAAGACTTGATTGTGGTGATTAGTCTATAAAAGAGAGGCTTTTACTGCAACACAAGGCAAACTTAGAAATGTAACAAGTCTGGAAAGGTAATGGGACTAGATCAGGATGACTCTTAAGTGCTAAGTTAGGAAGTTAGGGTTATTTTTCTTTCTGTTATGTTGGAAGAACACTGGTAGCTTTGAGTGGGAGACTCAGATCCAGATATGCTTTAGAAAGGAAAGATGAGAGCAGCAGTTTGAAAGGGGCTGGCAAGGCAGATGAGGAAGAAAGGTGAATGAGGGACTGTGTGGCACCATGGACAAAGTCAGGTGCTATGGAACCTAATTATAAAATAACTGGTGCGTCACCCCTTCATTTCTGTTTCCCTCTGTCCTGTATCAGCGCTTCACAACTGGAACATTCCCATCTGTCTCTACTTGATGTCTCTCTCATCACAGAGTCACCATGAAAACAGTCCAAAAACATAGGCATTTTCATATTAGGCAACAGGCAAAAAATAGTCAGTTTTCTGAGACTAACAAAATAAAATCCAACTCTAATGTGGTATTAAAAATCTTCTAACATCTTGTTTCTTGCAATTCCCTTCACTCACTTCACCCATTGTTTACTGGATTACTTACAGTTTCATAAACACAGTATGAACTTCAATTCTTCTTGGTCTTTGTTTTTCATCTCTCTACAGCCTGTGGTGTTTGGCACTGTTTTCTTCACCTGTTGCTAAATGGCTCATTTCAAAGACAAACTTATTTCACATCTCCTCTGGTAATTTCTCAAACTTGTCATCCAAAAGTACTTGTTCCTTGTTCTTGTTATCTCAATACTTTGTTCAGAGAGCTACTACACGCCAATCCCTGTTGCCCTTCAAAAAAATGTTACCTCTGGCCCAGACTCTCCTCAGAATATCAAAAGGGTTTTTGATTGGGATGACGAAAAAGTTCTGGAAATAGTACTGATGGTGGAACAACACTGTGACTGTACTTAATGCCACCGAATAGTGCATTTAAAAATGATTAAAATGGTAAGTCCTAAGGTATGTACATTTTACCACAAAAAATAAAATAAAAATCTTGCATCAAAACAAAAAAAAGATGAAATATTATTAACATTTTCATCAGGAACAAGAGAAGAATACTTCATCATCAGTACTTGTCAATTTGCATTGGAGGTCTTAGTGAAAGAAGGAAACCAAGAAAAATGAATGAGGCACATGGATTAAAAAGAAAGTCAATATTTTCAGAGAAAAAAGGTTGCCCCCATATGTTAAGAATCCAAGACATGCAACCGACATATCTGAAATTTCTTATTTAACATTTCTTCCAAAAAAAAAAAAAAACACTGAAGGCAAAAAGAGGCAAAATTGTAAGTTATAAATGAACACAAAATGTTCTTTTTGGATGGTTAGTAAATATATGATTATTATATCGTTCTCTTATTCTGTGAGTATGTTTAGCTTTTACCACGGGAAGGGGAAATGGAAATTAGTTCCTGGTAGTTTTATATGTAAATTGTTTCAAACATTAAAAAAAAAGTATATATATATATATGCACTACTTATCACATTCCCTAGCAGACAGAAAGAAGATCCCATAAAAATTTCAAGAAAATGGCAAAGATAGTACTTAAATACAATATTTAAAAACCTAAATAAATTGAACTGCAGGAGTATTATGACCAAGCATTATCATTCTTGGAATTAAGAGCACAACGTTAAGAAGTTTGTTAATTTAATTCAACATATTAATAAAGAAGAAAAAACACATATTACCATCTTGTGAGGTACTCAAAAGAAAGAACCATCTAATGAAAACCAAATTATTCTTGACTAAAAATGAGAACACTTAATGAATATTACTATGCTCATTATAAAAAACAATGCCTAAATTCTCAACTTGTGGTAAAGGCCAAATTTTCCCACGTGAATTAAGAAGAAGCAAAAGAGCCTCTATCATTACCATTAACATTTTCCTTGAAAAATTTAGACACTGCATAAAGACAAGACATCAAAATAAAAGGGACAGGTATTCTTAAAGGGAGAATAACTGTATCTATATTTGCTACTGATGTCACTGCATGCCTCGAAAATCCAATCAAAACAACAAAGAAACAATTGCCAATAAGAGCATTCAATAAGGTGACTGCCACGCAAAACAAAAAATCAAAAACATTTTTATACATAAATATAATGGTGGAAATATTCTATTTATGATATTCAAAGACAAAATACCAAAAAGTAGGTTTAACAAGAAAGTTACCAGATCCATGCAAAAAAAAAATATCAATAGTATGGAACATAAAAAAAATTGTCCTAAAGTTAATTAATATTGATTGAAAAATGATTGAAAATATTGGTCGATTGCTCTTAATATTTTGTATTTTTATATGTTATGATTTTAGGGTAGGAAATCTCCAAATAGTATATATGCAGTAAAAACAGGTGCAAAAACAGCAACAAAACCAGAAATAAGTACAGCATTATAAAATGTAAAATCTTATAATTTTCTTCGATTGAAAATCCACAGCAAATAATGAAATTCACTTTAGCTCTCTATATAAATGTCTGCTGTCTGTCAAATTTCAGAAGACAGTTTATTCGTGTGGCCTTTGAGCAGAATTTAACTTTAAAGTAGTATCTGATTAAGTAACATTTTTATTTACATCAATTTCATTTACATTTCAGGTGAATTCTTAATCTCATGACAGTGCTAAGTAGGGGTAATGTGATTTAAAAGATTTTATTTTCCAACAGTTTCAGTATATGCAACTGAGGAGAGAAAAATGTGTGATCTTCTTAGAAATGGTACGCTGTTTATATGTCTTTATATGTGGGTAGTGTTTTTACACATTTTGTTACAGTCTAAAAGTAAAATAGTTGAAAATTCAGTTCTTTTTATGCTTATAAATTAAGTTTGCACTTTTTTCCAGAAATGAAACAAAAAAAATCAGGCTATGACTTTTTGAAATGCAAGTAAATTGAACTTGGTATATTGGGACAAAGTAAATATTCTAGGAATCTAATTATAATTGAGACATCACCCTGAATTAATCCAAATGCAGGATGTAATCAAACAACAAAGTCAATCCAGATGAAATCTTATCTTATTGTGAGTAATAGATTTTAAGTACTGTAACAATTAAAAATGGTAACAATTGTTACTCTAAATATTTGTTTTATGGTATTTATCTAACTACCTTTCTATTATTTATTTATTTGTTTGTTTGTTTATTTATTTATTTATTTATTTATTTATTTATTTATGTTTTCTTTCTCATAATAAATGTACTCCAAGACAGAAGGAAAAATACTGGAAAAAGTTTGTCAACACAATAAATACCTTATTGTTGAGCATGACAATAAAATATATGTCAAATTTTCAGTAACACTGAAATAGTGACATTTTAAATTATGCATTATTTTGACTTAATTTTTATGGATTTATTAGGACGTTCTTAAGAAATCAATGTATTCTGGTAATTCTTGTTAGCAAACTCTTTGTTTAAACAATTAATTTTAATATAACAACTGACTATTCAACAGGTTTAGGCAGAATATAACACAACTAAGTTTAGAATGGCTATCAAAAGATCACATTGAATTCACTTAATGAATAAGAAAGGAGAAAAAGAGGAATAGAAAATTAAAAGAAAGGAAAACATAGAAAAACAAAACCAAAATGGCAGATGAAATCAACCGTAACAATAGTAAAATTAAATGTGAGTACAGTAAATAACATAATCCAAAGGCAGAGATTGTAAGACTGGATTGAAAAATAAACAAAAAAACTAGATCTAACTGTATACCTGTATGACTTTTACAGGTGATACGCTTTATATTCAAACATACAGAGAGGTTGAAAGTAAAAGGATGGAAAAAAATATATACCTGCAAACAGCAACCATAAGATAGCTAAAATGATGATATCAATAAAAGACAAAATGGAATTTAGGATAAAAATATTACTCCAGGTAAAAGGGGACATTTTATAGTGATAAAATAGTCCATAAATTAGGAAGATAAAGTAATTATAAACAAATGGACCTAAAAAGTGAACTCCAAAATATATAGAATGGAAGGAAGTTGATGGAACTGAAGGGAGAAAGAGATAATTTAACAATAACTGTTGAGATTTCAATACTACACTTTTAAGCATGGATAGAGCCACTAGGTTGAAATTCAACAAGGAAATAGAATATTTAAACATCAGTATAAACTATTTTGACCTGGAAGACATTTATACAACATTCCACACAAGAGAAGGCACATTTTCTTCTCATGTGTACATGGAACATTCTCCAAGATAGACCATAAGTAAGACCATAAAACAAGCCGCAATAAATGTAAAACGATTAAAATTATACAAAGTATATTCTGCAGCTAAATACTACTAGAAATACAGTAAGAGTTCAGCAATGTTGGAGGGTACAAGATCAAAGTAAAAAATCAACTGTATTTCTATAGGCTAGCAATGAACCATAAGCTAAGTAAAAATAATTCCATTTTGAAACAAATGAAATTAAAACAATTTCATTTAAAGTAGCATAAAACGGAATAAAATGCCTAAGAACAACTTTAACCAAAAAAGTAAAGTAGATCTGAAAGTAGATCAGAGCAGATCTGAAACCTAAACAATATTGTTGAAAAACATTTTAAGAGACCTAAATAAATGGAAAGATATCCCAAAGATATTCTCAAAGATACTGATGGGAAAATTTAATACTGTTAAAATGATAATATTTCTCAAAAAAATCTATAGATTCAATTTAAGCCCTATCAAAATCCCATCTATTTTTTTAAAGAAATTGACAAGTTGATCCTAAAATTCATATGGAAAAATAAGAGACAAATAATAGTCAAAATAATACTTAAAAAAAAGAACAAAAATAGAAGATTCACAGGTCTTGATTTCAAAAACTACTATAAATATATAATTATCATGATAATTTAATTCTAATTTAAGGATAAGAATATAAATTAATGAAATAAAATTTGGAAACCAAAAATAAACTCTCATATTTATTGGTTAATTGACAAGAGTTCCAAGGCAATTCAATAGGAAAAGAATATTTTCAACAAATGGTGCAGGGACATCTGTTTATCTACAAGGAAAAGAATAAATCTGTGCCCATAATTCATCATCCCATAATTAAAAATTACTGGAAATCATTCATAGACATAATGCAACAGCCAAATCTACAACTTTTAAAAGAAAGATAGGGATAAATCTTCATGAACTTTGGTTAGAAAATTTCTTAGATATGAGAAGTAACCAAAAGCAAAAGCGACAAAAGAAAAAATACATACATTTGTACTTCAAAGGATATCATCAAGAAAAGGAAACGGTAACCCACAGAATGGGAGGAAATATTTGCAAATAATATACCCGATAAAAGACCAGTATCCAGAATATATTAAAATCTCTTACAATTCAACAACAACAAAAAAGACATATAAGCCATCTACAAAGTGGTTACAAGATATAAAGAGGCATTTCTCTGGGGAAATGAACAAGGGGCCAGTAAGCACATGAAAAAATACTCAGAATCATTAGCCATTAAAAAAAATGAAAATCAAAACCACAATGAGATATCACTTCACACACTCTAATATGGCTATAACCAAAAGCACATTTAATAGCAAGTGTTGGTGAGGATATGGAGAAATCTCAACCTTATACTTTGCTGGTAGGACTGTAAAATGGTGCAGCCACTATGCGAAACAGTCTGGCATGTCCTTAGTTGGTTAAACGTAGACTCCAGTTCCACTCCCAGGTATATATTCAAGAGAAATAAAAACATATGTCTATACAAACACTCATATACGAATATCAGAGAAACATTAATAGCTAAATAAAGAAATGCTCCAAATGTCCATCAACATGTGAGTATGTAAAATACGGCATATAAAATGAAATATTATTCAGCAAATAAAAGGAATGAAGTGCTGATACATGCTACAACATGGATGAAACTTGAAGGAAAAGAAGCCGGATCCAAAAGGCTATGTATTGTATAATTCCATTTATACAAAATGCCCAGAAGATATAAATATATAGAGACAGAGAGTAGGTTTATGGTTTCCTGGACCTGAAGATGCGGGGTAGGGGTGGGTCAGAGCAAATGGGAAGTGAGGGCCAATGGATATAGGGTTTCTTTTCTTTCTTTCTTTCTTCCTTTTTTTTTTAGGGTTTCTTTGAAGAATGAAAAAAGCTTTCTACAATTAACTGCAGTGATGCCTGTAGAACTCTGTGAATACACTAAAATACACTGATTTGTAGAATTTAAATGGATGAGTTGTATATCCTGAATTTTATTTCAATGAAGTGGTTACAAAACCAAACCAAACCAAAGACTGCAATAGTCAAATGAAATTCTTTTGAAACTATCCCCATCTGAAGTTTCTAGTTCTATTTCCCAGGACTCTTAGTCATAAAATTCACTCCTGACAAACTTCTGTTTTCTCACTGTTATTTTGTTAAGGCTGGAATGCCCCTGCCTTTATTTCCACAGTCAAATCCTACAAAGACTCACAGCCTTTCCTGATCTTCACATCCAGGCTTCTCATTTCTGAACTCCCACGTACCTCTACCCCTTCTACCTAATAATGCACTCACTGTTTACATTCTATACATTGATGATAACCTATTTGGAATCTCTACAAATTTCTAAAGCACAGGATTTGAGTGTTTTCCATTTATTTAATGTTCTCAATGTTAGCATAGTGCCAGGCATCTTGTAACAATTCAACAAATGTGTGCTGAGTGAATGAGCTATTACTTAAAAAGATCCAATGACTCTAAACAATAATGGATGTGGCACGAGGCTTCCTGTCATACACACAATCCTAGGATGTTCTGCTGAGCTAGCATTCACCCTCCCAAACAGTATCTAATTATTCTGTTAGCCAGAAACCTACGTCGAGCTACCCCACCAAGCAGAATTCCCACACTGGGCTTCGATATCACCCACTGAACAGACTAGTCCACAGACTGTTGCCTGAGATGGAGGAACCCATCCCACTGAATGGTTTCCAGTATAGTGCCATAGTGGAGTGCAGTTACATGTTATCTAAGAGGTCACAGAGTGTATTGATTAGATTCATCTTTATAACATTAGTGATGGAACTACGTTATATACATAGCAGCCCTTTAACAATTATTTCCTGAATATTGAATAAATACAGTATACAAGACAATGTGGGTACAGGTATTTCCCCCTACCCATGGTGGCTTTTATCAGAAACAGTGCTCAGCAAAGATTGTTTATGACAACAGTTCATGTGATATGGTGTATAAATTTTTTGTGAGCTCATCTTGATTATTCCTATCAATGTGACTAGATGTGAGCTGCATATATAGGTAATTTATAAATTTTATTTTGAGATAAGAGAAGGTTTCTGGCTAACCCTGACTTAAATTAATGAAAAGAGTTTTTTAATTAGGAAACACACAAAATATCCAGCTTTTTTTTGGTGACCAACATCGAGTTTTTTTTTTTAAATTTATTTCTAGTATTTTTTGTTTTTGTTTTAAAAACATATTTTGTTATTTTCTACTTAAGAGTTTTTCACTTAACACTTAGTGATTGCTCTAATTTCCTAACCTTTTTTGAGTAAGGTTCAAGGAGATATATGTAAAGATCAATGTAAAAAAGTGATATTTGTTAATGGTCAGATTTTACAGAAATAATCTGATTATTACTCCATTCTCTTGAGATAATATATTTTCTTTTTTAGTAATAAAAATGACAAATTAAATACAATTTTCTCTTCTTATTTAGAGTACCAAAATGGCATTCATCCTCAGTTCTCTAAAAAGAGATATTGCAAAGTAACAATCATACAATAATTTAATACTTACAAACTAATGCAAGCTATAAAAGCTACTCTTTCATATTTTTGTACTCTTTCCCTTGTTAGAAATGATGTAATTTTTTTTATGGAAGTGGAATGATCTAAGACTTGGTGTAAATATTTTCCAAGAGAGCATCTACCTACCCAGTCCATGTGTTCACAGAGGGGGAAATTGCTTTCTAATCTGCAGATGGCAAGAAATACCCGTTTTGCTTCTGCAGGATGGTTCATGGTTCCCTTGAAATATTCAATTCAATTTTATCCTGTATTTTTGAGAAGATGAGCATGATATTCTTTGAGATATAGGAAGTCCTTGTATATGGCCATCATAAATGACAAAGTTAAAAGAGATTTTAGTTTGAACCATAATTTCTATTCATATGAGTATGTGTCTGTTAAGTAGAAGACACTGCTAGCTGCCAAATATCAATATTCTATATGAAGATGATAGATATTTAATAAATGTGATAGATGAATAGATAATTAGACAGATATATAGGTAATAGATTTTTTTAAATTTCCTTTTTAATTAATCAGCACTAAAAACTGAAACTAATTCTATTTCTATAGTTCATCTTCTCACTAAAAATCACACTCTGCTAGGACCCTAAACTTGCTTTCTTTCATTTTGGAGAAACTAAAAACACTAAAAGGTAATGTACCTTCTTAAACAACTTGAAAAATAATAATAATAATTTTTTTAAACTAATTTTTGCTTTGGGTAAAATACACATTGTTTTGACTTCCTTAGAAGGGAGAGCAAAGGATAAAGTGGGTACTGATCATGTGTCTCTAGCTCTAGTATGTTCCTCAATAATCTCAAAGCAATTTAAATAGCATCACAGAGCTCGTAATTTTCTTCCAGAAATGAGAAAGATTTGCCCACCTCCCACTCCGCAACCCCTCACTACAGGACCTCATTTAGTTAGTTCTTTTTTTGCAACCAGCAACAGCAAGACTCTATCTCCAGGTAGTTACTACTTCCTATCTTGCCTGTAGATGGGAACAGTAAAGCTGATATGAATCTCTGACACATGCAGGCCTCCATCACCTCAAATTTAGGACTTCCAAAGATATAACCTGAATTCCCATCCATGAGAAAACAAACTGTTTGTTAAGCAAGTCACACATTTCAAATGATACATGCCCACCAACCTGTCTACAGTATCACCTGTTATATTTTGTATCTCAATTTCATACTTTTTTTGGGCAAAACCACTAGGGAAATATATTCCAATAAAAACATATGATAATGCTTCTCTCTGCAGTCCATCTCATTACAGAAGCCTTGTCTTTCTAAAATGGAAAATGGATTTACATCTCTCATATTATTTCTGCCACATACCTATCAGTAAAACAGCATTTGGGTAGCTTCAAGTAAATTTAATTTTCTTTAGCTGCTTTATGAAGTGTGAGTCACTCTCAAGCAAATGATGCCACTTTGAAAGTTTGTTTTTTTGGGGGGGTGTGATATAAGCACCCCATGACTAAGTGTGTGTATGTGTGTGTACGTGTGTGTGTTTGACAATGGAGCAGGTATCATCTGACATTTTCAAAGATCTCAAAAGTCATTTCACTGTGTGACTCCCATTTGAGGGGTTTAAAAACATCAAGAGGTGTTCTAGTATTCTTCCCTGCCTTTAGTCAGGACTGTATTTAAACCAACATAGGAAACAGTTATTTCTATTTTCAAAGAAAAATAAAAAAGAAACTGCACTGGTTGGAGTTAAATAAGCAAGGAAGACTTTATTTAAGACTATTGAAATAGGAGTTAAGAGTGTTGCAATAAGGGAGAGGACCTGGATTTGAAAGCCCGGAGACAAAAGGTAGAGACTTTTTAAGCCCTGGGATTAGCTAGTGAAAAAGTACTGGAGGACTTTAGGTGGAGAGGCTGGTCAATATGATTGGGTCATCTGTGTTTGCTAATTGGCACTTATCTAAGTTAGGCTCCTACCCTCCCACAGAGACTGGGAGACAGGGCACTATCTTTCTTGAGGATTACATTTCAAAGGGATGGCCCCCAGGTCCTTGAGAAAGACAATCCTCTCTTTATAAAACTGGCAAGATCTTGGAGGGAAAATCTACACTTCAAAGGGTCAGAGAAAGAATT
Source organism: Ursus maritimus (assembly GCF_017311325.1). Classification (NCBI taxonomy): domain Eukaryota; kingdom Metazoa; phylum Chordata; class Mammalia; order Carnivora; family Ursidae; genus Ursus; species Ursus maritimus. The sequence goes on from NW_024426774.1 coordinate 65,758,800, forward strand.
TATAATGGCAAGTTTTCTAAAGTAAATGCTCTAGGACAAATGGGGTCAGGGAACTATAGTCAAGAAGGAAACCGTCTGAAGTTTAGTCAAGCTAAGGGAGCCTTAAGGAAGTCTTGGTCACTGTCCTTTATGAAATACTATGTAGTCCTTTGTATAGTGACTTTACCCATCACTTACAATACCAGAATTTTTTCCTCCTCATCTTTGTACTGATTTTTTTCCACAAAAGTTTGGAAAGATGGAGTGGACATTTGAGGTAAAATAAATGTACCAGTTAATAATGTGTACAAGTGAACAGGTCTTAGCATTTTCATCAGATTCTTTGTGCCTAAAAATGCTATGTCCTACATAAATCTTGCTAGGAATTCCTTTTGAAAATATAGTGCAGAGAGGACATTTTTGTTGTAGACCTACAGACGGAAATAAAATGTACATGTTTAAATTTAATATTTGCAGTACTTACTTACTCAACCCTTCAATAGTAACACTATGTTAAATACAATTTTAAAAAATTGTTCCCTAACAATTTACATCCTTCACTTAAAAAAATATTTAGATTATATAATAGAGCATGAAAAGTACCCAATGTAAGCCCTAGTGTGTTCTCCCGTCTCCTTTTTTTCATTATTTTCTGTCTAAGAAATGAAAGGAAAGACTGCATATATGAATTTTTAAAACACGTATACTATTACAGACTTTATCCTCACTGTTATAGCACAATAAAATATAGTCAAGTATTTCATTTGCTACAAACCATGTATCTGATTTATATTGAATATTTGGGGGACTAGAAATCATCGTTTACTGACTCTGTGTAAGAAACCAGATGGAAAATAACATTTATTGCTATATATGGTACTCTACATCAAATATTTTGAAGTTTCATCTATCTTATTTCAACCCTTTAAAAAAATCCTATAAGGTAGATCTTCTTTTTTTCCCCTCTTTTTTTAACTGTATAAAAAATCTAACTGTACCGTCTATTTGGTTAATTTAACCAACTGATTCTTTTCTGGTCCAGCAGTCTGATTACAATATAAAAACTGATTCAAACTGCTTAACCATTTGTGAATTTTAAGAAATGAAGACATTTGGCTAACGAATTCATGTTGAGTATATTATAGATTACATTATTATTCCCAACTTTTTTTGTATGTGCTAGAGGCAGATACAATTCTACCTCTTGCTTTGTGACTTGCTATACATTTGGTGGAAGAGTCTATATCTCCATGACATTGTTAGGCTTATGCAAGCGACTGATTTTAGATAATGAAATGTGAGTGGTTATGACATGTGCCACATCCGAACAGGGGCTTTTAAAGCCATTATGCGTTCTACCAGGCCACTTACTCATTTCTCTTTGCTCTAAGAATATTATGTTGCAAATAGAGAATGCTCCTCAATTCCAGACTTAAAAGACACATGGGGCAGTGCTATAGGAACGGATTCACAGCCCCTACCATATGATATGAATAGAAATAAGTGTCTGTGATTTGGGGTTCCTTGTCATAGCGGCAAAACTGAAAAATACAGTATACACCTTTGATTAAATAAATGTAGTATAAATAAGTTGATCTATCTGTCCTTAGATAGTAAAAAATTAAATACTGTAATAAATTCTATGGGGCGATGTAAAGTCTCAGTGTCACCAGGTAGACCTGAAGACCTGACCTTTATGGCTCACCTGCTTGTACCCAGTGATGTTTGTCCCACATTTTCCTTAAGCTCTTCTTTTCCTTCTCCTTCTTCTTTTTTTAAGTAGGGTCCATGCCCAGTATGGAGGCCAATGTGGGACTTGAATTCACGATCCTGAGGTCAAGACCTGAGCCGAGATTAAAAGTCAGATGCTTAACGGACTGAATCACCCAGGTGCACCTTCCTTAAGTTCTTCCTTCCAGCTTATCTCTTAACAGAGGCAAAAGGCCCTATGCGCATAACATCTCATGATGGAAACTGAAACTACCCCTCAAGCAATAACAACTGCCTGGAGACAGAGCTCTGGTGGTCCAGATCACCCAGAACAGTTTGAGCTAAACCCCCAACTTGCACCTGCACAGAAGGATCACGGAGTGACCTCTGAAATGACCAACAATTATCTTTACCTCATTATAATACTACAATTTCCACCCAAGGAGGAGCACAAGCCTCATTGACATGATATACAATGTATATACAGACATATTTCTTCAAGGTCCATGTGCAACCTTATGCCTACCTCCACACACAATGACAGGGATTTCGCATCTCAATATTCATCCTAACCCTAAATAAAAGGAACTCATATATCTTTGCTTTGGGAGTCATGCTTTGGAAGTTATTCCCCATCATCTCCTTATTTGCTGCAAATAAAGTTTCCTTTGTGTGACAACTCACTGATGTGGGAAACAAAGGCAGAAGAAAAATTATTAAATGTCCTTGCTTCTTACAGTCCATTGACAAGTCCCTAAAACAGGCCTTGATGTTGACACTTGGCTAAAGGCAAAAGGCAATTTTAGCCTGACCCCCAAGATGATGTAAGTCTACTTTAACATAAAAATTCCTTTGGAAACTTCCTTTATCTCTACCCCCCAAGATAGACATTGGCAATCATCCCCCAAGCATATAACCCACCAATATACACTGGAAGGGTCTCATGATGGTTTCATTAGGCAGTAATAAATGACCTTTTCCCAATAGCTAGCCCTCTCAAGGTCCTGGAAACCTTGCTTCCAAAATTCCTTAAAGACTTGTGCTATCCTAACCCCCTCCCAACTTGAAAGTATATAATGGGCCACTCCTCATGACCCCAGTGCAGCTCTTTCTACCCATGGATCCTGTCCCTGTGCTTTAATAAAATCACCTTTTCGCACCAAAGACATCTAAAGAATTCTTTCTTGGTCGTCGGTGCTGGACATCACCAACATTCCAAAATTACATCATTTGGCAACCATGAAGAGACCCTTCACAATCTAGAGAGCTTTCTTTCTGTTCTCACCTTCACTTAGTAAACTACTACTTCACCCTTTTGTGTCTGGAGAGATTCATTCTTTGGCTCTGCAAGACAAGAATCCTGCAACCCTGCAACACACCTCCTCTAGTTTCCACCTGTGACTCACCAAGGAGTGAAGTCATGTTGGTTTAGTTACATTAACACTAGTGTAGTTTTATTGTATAGAGTAGCATTTTATTTAAAATAAATTGTGAGTTTTTGAATACACAGATATAAATTTCAACATAAGAATCCCTGTTGGGGACACCTGGGTGGTCCATCGGTTAAACGTCTGGTTTTGGCTCAGGTCATGATCCCAGGGTCCTGGGATCGAGCTCCACATCTGGCTCCTTACTCAGTGAGGAGCTTGCTTCTCTCTCTGCCTGCTGCTCCCCCCGCCCCCGCACTTGTGCTCTCTCTCTGACAAATAAATAAAATATTTTTTAAAAAAAAAGAGTCCCTGTTGGCCCATTTCAGTAGTTTCTATGTGCTCAGTCAATAATTACATTTTCAATAAGTATAATAAAATCCATTTGTTGATCTGCTACTCTCTGAAGGGTAAAGGCAAATTCCTTCAGGGAAGAGAGTTTGTCTTCTACTTTCTGGTAGATGTTAGAAAGCAGCTGAGGAATGTGAAAACCACAATGTGTTTGCTTCAGTGGAGGCCCTCTACTCTGAGACACAGACACATTCAGTCCCACCTACTAAATTCCTATTTACTGAATTTTATGACTTTCTTAGTATTGCTTGCTACAGCCTTGGAAGGCAGAGGTTATTCTCAGGAGATCTGACTGTTGCTTGATACACTGTTATCCATATTGGAACCCTTAGCCTATCATAGCCTGAACAGAAAGGGTAATCCACTGGATATTACATTTTTCCCTCCTGACAATCTAAGTCATGTTCCTAATTTAGATGATAGTTTTTCTTCTACTGTGACTAAACTACCCTCAGATTAAATTCATATATACTGGCTGTCTCCTGAAATCCAAAAACAGGTATATGGAAGGTCCAGGTGGCCTTAAAGAGCTTCACAATGCATGCAGTCTCTCCATTGTAGGCTTACCTAATGTTGATAGTCTTGTCACCCACCTTGCATCCTTTGCAGATTCATATTATTTGGCTTTTAGGAACGGAATTCATTAGCCCAAAAAGAATAAAATATAGGAGTCAGAATGGAGCTCTAATAACTGGGAAAATGAGACCTATAACTCATCTAAACTGGATACATAAGTTGGTCTACTGCACTTGTGAGGGAAGAAAAATAATTTTACCTCTACCTTTCTAGGTTCTTGGTTGAGACAACCCTGTAATAAAGAGCAGATTAACAGGAGAAAAACTAACCAGAAGTTTAATAAGATGTATATCTCTTGCACACAGGGGAGATACCCAGGAAAACTGAGTAACTCTCTGAAATGCCCCAGACCCCACTTTAAATAACATCACCAGCTAAAGACAAAAGAAGATGTTGGGGGGTGAGGGATGCCAGTTATGGGAGGTTGCCAGGAAAAGCACAGTCAAGGGGGCGGGGGGTCAGGTTGTTAGGCAGATTTAAGTCGTTGCCTTCTCTATTGCTAAGAGTTCGTGGAGATTTAGAGTCTTCTTTCTCTGCCCAGTACAGGGAGGGAGACATCCTTTCAAATGGAGATTTCCCTTATTAATATAAATAACTCTTATAAAAGGGTAACTTCATTCCATTTTCAGAGCTTCTCCAGTGTCTGCAGTTTCTTCTCCTCCTCCTCCTCTTCCTCCCCCTCTCCTCCTCCTCGCCTCTCCTTCCCCTCCTTCCTCTTCTTCCTCTTCCTTTTCCTCTTCCTCTTTCAGTTTCAAGTTTTTATTTAAGTTCCAGTTAATATATAGTGTAGTATTAGCTTCAGGAGTAGTATTTAGTGATTCATCACTTACATACAATATCTAGTGCTAATCACCAGTGCCCTCCTTAATGCCCATCACCCATTTAGCCCATCCCCCACCCCAGGATTGCAGTTACTTAAAACAGCGCAAAAAGAATCCTTATGCCAAGAGACATATTTTGGGATGGCAAATTCTCTTCCCTTTCCCTCTTTTCCATAGGCAAATAGCACAGAAATACTAAATTTGCAAATGTCTGATATATTTTGTAGACGGTTGAGGTATAGCTCTTGAAAATCATTATTTGCCCTTTTTAAAAGTGGGGGAGGTGGCCGTTACTGCCTCTCTGTTATGCTTCATTATCTAATATGGGCCAAGCATTGTGCAATTTTGGTGCTATTTTATCTCCATTACTCTTAGAAAACCCCACACAGTATGTGTAATTGCAGAAATATATCCCAGACTTGATTTACTAGAAGTCACACACACAGGAAAAATAGCGTAACCAGATGTGGAGAAAATGCTGTAATGTCTCTCCATATATTTCTGGATTCTACAAAAGTATGTTGGGCTGGGCAAAAATAATGCAGATGTCATAAATAATGATGCTTTTTTTTTCTCCTTTGAATACCAGGTATGAGACCAAGACCTCAGGATAATTATCTTAAGTTTGTAACATTAATTTATATATATAACTTTAGAATTGGAAAGCAAAAATAGCAGTAATTTTGTGCTAGAGAAGTATCACAAAGCTACTTGATTGGATCATAAGTGCTGATAATTACAGTTTATCCAACGTTAGAAAATATTGTTCTAATTGCCTACGACATGCTTACCCTAGCAAATGGTGTGTAAAATTCCTTCTTGTCTTTTCACTCGTTTACCTCTATAAGCAGACAGCAATATAATTCCACTCAAAATTGTAATGCCATTTAAACTTCCCCATAAAACACTGTTTTCTTTCTGACCTAGCTTCCGGCTTTTTGCTTATATATATTCACAGATCTAGCCTTCTAAGAAATTTCTTTTTTCTATTTAAGTTTCAGTTTGACACTTCCGTTTGACAGGCTTCTTTCCCTGCATAACACTAGCAGACTCAGCAAGAGACCATTATCTCCATCCTATCCCCAAATTAACAGTAAACAAACACTTACATAGTCAATAATTTATGCCGGAAACTCTTGTGCCATTAGAAAAATTGTTATTTAATCCTCCCAAGTCAGTGATGTCCTTACTGCTATGATTCCCATTTTATAGGGAGAAATGGAAAGACAGAAATGTTAATCAATTTGTTGAACATCATACAGTTAACAAGTGACTAAACCAGGATTTGAACCAGGACATTTGGCTGCAGAGTCCATATTCCTAATTACTGTCCTAATCTGCTATAAATCCCAATAACTCTGGTAACATAACTCTGATAAACATAGCAAATAATGCAAATATCTCTGATAACCCTGGTAATATTTGTGTTCCCATCCAAAATTTTTTTCCCATAAAATATTTTCAATAGATGGCTTGCTGAATATTGGTCTCATGTTGCAAATGGTCACTTAGAGCTTCTTGAACTGAACCTAGGTAGAGCCTAAAGATAAACACCGTGTTGAAAACCTTTGTGTGCACTTTCTCTGGGTGGCGTTTGAACCTCTAAATCTATTTAGAAATGTTCACTGGCCCTATTACTCAATGTAATAGGACATGCTGACTCCAACAGCGTATAAGATTTTAGGAATTTAAAAGTGGTAAGAGCTAAAAAAAAAATGTGCTAAGAGCCATTGTCAGGCATATCTGTTTTGTTTTGTTTTAAAGCTTACATTGACAAACATTAAAAAACCTATTACCATTCTTTTTTTAAAAAAAAGATTTATTTATTTATTTGAGAGAGAGAGAGAGAACATGCATGTGAGTGGGGGTGGAGGGGCAGAGGGAGAGTCCCAAGCATACTTCCCACTGAATGATGAGCCTGTAGCAGGGCTCGATCTCATGACCCTGAGATCATGACCCTGAGATCATGACCTGAGGTGAAACCAAGAGTCAGATGCTTAACCAACTGAGCCACCCAAGTGCCCCTCTATTGCCATTCTTTTTTCTCTTCCTCTACTTCCTCTCTTCCCTTCTTTTCTTTTCTTTTTTTTTTTTTTTCTTTTCTTTTTCCTTTACCTCCCTTCCTAAATGAGTCAGGCCAAAAGCCAATAGGTGAGCTGAGCAAAGCAAGGCTCCATGAGGAGGTGGGGGAATAGGACCTCCACTACCTGACACAAGATTTGAGACTAAGCAGGATGAAGACAGCAATGTTAGAAGTCCAGCCTGTGGTGGTGGAGACTGAGAACGATAAAGAGAGTATCACCTTAGGAAGGCAGACAGAGCAAGGTGCAGAGAGTATTACAGATGGGGCAACATTGGCAGCAGCCTGGTGCAGGGTGCTGGGGTCCAAGCAGGGTGAGGAGAGCATCCATGCAAGAAGGCAGTGGTAGTGGTGGCCCGGCATTGGGTGTTGGATTCAGAATAGGATGAGAAGGGAATCTCAATGGGGCATAGAGCACAAGTAGCAAAAGGAGACTGGTTTTATATACGAGGGTGTCAATCAAATAAGTAAATACTGAGGATAAGGGGCTCCAGATTTCTTGTTATCAAAGAATACAGTTAAAAATATGGGAAGGAAGAAAACTGGAATGAAACCTATAATGTTGGATTTAGATTGTTTATATGGTAAGCACAGAGAGATCAGTATAGAGAAGTAGATATAGAAATAAAGATGTAAACGTGAGTTATATACATATACAAAATATGTCTTAATGGATGTTGGTATGGATTGACTGTGTCCCCTCCAAATTCATACATTGAAGCCCTAATTCCAATGTGATAGTATTGGAGGTGGGGCCTTTCAGAGTAATTAGGTTTAGATTAGGTTATAAAAGTGGGGCCTTCATGGTAGGATTAATGCCCTTGTACGAAAGGAAGAGACAGAAGACTCTCTCCATCAGCATACACTGAAGAAAGGGCATGTGAGCACACAGAGAGGAGGCAGCCATCTACCAGCCTGGAGGTGGATTCTCACCAGGAACTGAATCTGCTACCACACTGCTCTTCAGCTTCCTAGCCTTTAGAACTGTGAGAAATAAGTGTCTGTTGTTTAAGCCACCCTGGCGATAGTAAGCTAAGAGATATGCACATAATAATATAAATATGTGGCCCCCCACACACACACATGAGCACACACAAATATATGTATATTCATTAGCTCTTTCCTCAGAGCCTAGGAGCAGCACCACCCCAATAGAAATTGGGACAACTAGCTTCCAGATCTTGGTTTCTAAATGTCATTCTCAACTTAAAGGAATTGGGGCTTCTGAAGAAAGAGTTTTTTGTTTTCTAGGCAGGGCTACAACAGGGAATATAAAAGACGAACCTGGATTTTTTTTTTTTTTTCTGCTAGAAAGCAATGTTTCCCTAATAAATGATACAGACATATCAAATGACACAGAATCTAGCTTGAGGAAGCTCCCAGGAGTCAAATCTTTTTTTTTTTTTTTTAAAGATTTTATTTATTTATGTGACAGAGAGACAGCCAGCGAGAGAGGGAACACAGCAGGGGGAGTGGGAGAGGAAGAAGCAGGCTCACAGCGGAGGAGCCTGATGTGGGACTCGATCCCGGAACTCCAGGATCACGCCCTGAGCCGAAGGCAGACGCTTTAACGACTGCGCTACCCAGGCGCCCCCCAGGAGTCAAATCTTGGGCAATTTGAGTATCAAAGTAATTAGTTATAATAAAATATTCTAATTTATTGAATGTAATATAAGTCATAAGTCCATATTTATATAAATAAATGTTTAAAAGAATGAAGAATAAAATATTGACATATTTTCACAAAATATACCCTTCAAGTTATGTATTAGAAAGGGGAAGAAAAGAGTAACTTCATGGTGGAAAACCTACAGACCCTACCTTAACCAAATGATCAAAGTTAACTTTATCAGTAATCTTACAAATTGAAATAATCTGCTAAATGATAGGAGAAAATGAAAACCCAGCATCACTTCTGTAATACTCTTGCCTTAGATGTATAATTGTAATGTCTTCATGAAGAAAGATCACAGACAGCCAAATTAAGAGGCAATCTACAAAATCATTTTCCTATAATCTTCAAACCTGTCAAGGGCATCAAAACCAAGGGAAGAATGAACAAAAACTAAAAAGACATGGCAACCAAGTGCAATATTTGAGCCTGAGCTGGTTATTTTTTCTTTAAAAGACATCACTGAGACAACTGGCAGAAACTGAATGGTGGCCGCAGAGTAGATAGAACTAATGTGTCAATATTAATTTTCTGATTTGGGTGATTGTAACATGATTAGATAGAAGAATATACATGTTTATAAGAAATGCACTAAGGTAGTTAGAGATGATGGAGCATCGTGTCAGTAACGTAAGCTCAAATGGTTGAGAAAAAATAGTTTTTCTGTGTTTTATGCAAATTTTCTGTTTGTGACAGTTTTGAAATAAAAATGAAAAAAAACGTACTGCCATTTATTTCATGAAATAAAGAGAAATTTAAGGGCTATTTATATTCATTCCATGACATTCGGTGACCCCCTTTTATCTGAGTTATGTGTTATAAGATTTGATAGTCACATTCCTTAAATAAACATATACCAGATGGTAATTTTAGACAAATGATTACTGTTTCATGCAGCCCTAGACTTCACTGGTTGTGAAAATTCATTTTCCATTTTGGTGAGGTGTTCAGTTAAGTCCATCAATGTAGATAATCAATCTGAACTTTTTAGTTTGCAGAATCCATTTTGGTGCATATTGTCAAGAAAGGACATCTAATTAGTACATTTCTATTTCTGTTGGCTGCGACAAACTGATGAAAAATTCTTATGTATGAGCACTTGCTCAGTTTTGGCCTATGGATTTTGCCTGCAAGAGTTCTTGACTAATCAATCAATGAATATTTATTGTACAAAACAAGTAGAAGAAAACATGATAAGTGCATCATTTTATATCTGTATGTATATGTCTATATTATATTCATAATGTTCCTTCTTTCCTTCTTATAAAATCAAAGAGCATAGAGTAAAGGATTAGGATAAAACTATAACAAACTAAGAATTTTGATTTGTTTAGATATTTATTTATTTCATATTTTCATAGACATACTGTCAAATATTTGCTATTCCCCTAGCCCCCTCCATATTCTTACATAGCTAATATATAGTTTTTCTGGTCCCCTCAGAGTGGTTATCTCTGGCTGACATAAAGCTGAATATATTGTTCAGTGGGTTAGTGATGGAGTTGTTTCAAGAAAATATAGTTTAAAGCATTTTTAAAAAATTTTTGAAGTAAAGCTTGATTAAATTGTAGAACTGAGAATATGTTCAATTTTAACTCCTTCCTAAACCTTGAAAATGTGAGATCCTTAAGCTCTTTTAGTTCAAACATAAACTGATTCTTTAGGCTATTTTGTTTTCCCATAAATATTTACAGATATGTGTTTTCTTTTTTCTTTCTCTCTCTCTCTCTCTTTTTTTTTTTTTTTTTTTTTTTTTTTTACAAATCACACTTCTCTTGCTTCTGTGAACCCAATCAACTTTTTAATAGGCTTAAGTTCTAGTTTCCATATACCTATTAATATAAATTAATAATATGCTTTATCAATAAATAAATTACTGTTTGACTACCTCATCACAGTTATAAATAGCTTTCATAGTAACTTTCTTATGGTTTGTTTTGTTTCATGGTAGCTCTGTTTATGGGACAGAAAGGGTTCAGCTTTTCTTAAAACTTGGTATCTAATTGGGGGGATAGCCATGCCACAATTTATCTAATAATATAAGATCATATAAGTAAATGATAGGTCCTTCACATGTTCAGAGGATGAAAAGACAACTGTGGGTAAATTTTCATAGGTGTGAGATTATATCTGAACCTGGAATTTGGTTAAAATGGTGATTTAAAAAAATGGGCACTTTAGGAACAAGTGCAGTGGAAGCACAGAAAATACGGTAAAAAATGGTTCTAAATTATTTGGTGCAGTCACAGTTTCCACTGTAGAGGTAATAAGCAGCTACAGACTTACTTTCCAGTGTAAAAATACAATGTGTATATCACTGTGCAGAATCCATGAGGACAAAAATGCTCATCTGTTTCCCCCTTGCTCTCACCCGTATGCCCTAGAACTATGGACAGAGATGTACAAACTTTCCTGGAGAAACTAAGTTATGCTGATAATATTAGAAGGTAAGGTAGACAAGTTAACAAGTGAGAGGGTGGCAGGCCTTGAAGGTTAGGATGATAATACAGAGTTTGAACAGATGAGCTCTTTGAAGAAGCCTTCAATGCTCAAAAAGCTGAATCAGCATATCAGCAAAAGAAATATAAAAAGGTTACCCTCAAAAGATAAATGAAGACTGGTCCTTAAGCTCCTTTGGCAAATCAAATGGACAGAGTTTTTTTTCTTTTTTTCCTTTCTTTTTAGCTTTATTTAGCTATAAACTCTCCTATTCATAGACATCCAGAAATAGAGTATACTGATTATGAATAATAGGAATATTTACCTCAATAAAACTTAAATGGGACTAAAGGGGCCATGCCGATTTAATAAGGAATGATTAACATTGATTTTAGGCCGCAACACATTACCATGGTTTTGTCTTTAACCATAGTCTTTATTTCCAAGGCACTGCAATAATTCAGATCATCCTAAGGAGCAATTAATTCATTCATCAATTCGTATACTAAGTCAGGAACATTGCTGATTAAGTATAGAGATGAATGAAATAGGGTCTTTGCCCTTAGGGATTCATGGTCTAGTTAAGGAAGCAGGTATATAAGTCAGTAATCGGGTGATACCTGCTCTCCTATGCCTACTTCCTGGGCATCACTTAGCATTCTCCTTGCCTGGAAAACTTAGAAATATATCTTTAGCTCCAGCAAATAAAGAAATGACTGGAGTTGCTATGGGTGTGAGGCAGTCATCTTGTCATGGCAGAACTGCCCCCTGATGAACACAAGATCTGAGACATAAAAATACTATTTAGGTTTAAGTACTTTTCTGTAGCCCCAAAACTACTGATTCTACCACTAGTAAATACCATTTGCTGCCATGTTGTGAACATCTAATTTATATCAAGCAGGGATTTCTAAATATCATAATCTATAAACAAATACCAGAGATCAGTTCCAACAAAATATTCTAGAATTGTTGGGTACCAGTAGAGCAAGAAAGTTTTATAAAATTCATGTGTTAAAAATTAAACACAGTTTTAGAAGTAATAGCATATAATTTTGAAATAAGGCAAATAATTGAACCAACTGAGAAGAGATTGATTCTAATATGGTTGATTTTGTGGAGTCTAAAATCTAATATTTTAAGTTAGCTCTAATTTTAAAAAGATAATAGAACTTACTTGTCAGGAGAAAGGATACCTCACACTCTTTTAGCATAGTTTTTAACTGTCATCATTCATTTTTCATGATAGAATTTCATCTTTACATCACATGCATTTAATTTAATATCATGCAAGCTCTTGGTAAGTGAACTTATCTAAAGAAAATGAAAACTTTCTGGTAGGGAAATGTCTTTATAGATTTGAAATTCAGCTCCTTTGAATTAGCTCAGAAAAACAAGACCACCATGCATATTTTATTAATTACTGTCTTCAGTGGATGAGCTAAATTCTAAATACTGACCAAAAACTAAGCAAAATAGGTAATGAGAAAAGTAATGGGTTCAAATATACAGAAGCTATCAAATGTTGATGACCTAGGCAGTTAATTTTAATTTTACTTTTCTTTTATTGTTGTTTTGTTTTCTCTTGAAATAATATTAGTAACATTGGAATTGGGCAAACTTTGGATAATAAACTAATGCATGTTTGTATGCACTCCACAATAGAAAGGCAAGAGAGAAGAATTATAAAGTATATCAATATATGGATCCCATTGTTTTTCTTTTTTGGTACTTTTTTTTTAATTTCTAAAAATAGAGAATTATGTTGCATAAAATATAAAATCATATAGCCATTGTTTTCTTTACTATCATGTTCTTTAAAAGTTAATATAATATTCAGACAAGACGGATTTAATTGCAAAATTACCTTAGGGATATGTTGAGCTAAAGAAAATTAAAAGATTACTATAGTTACTTCCCCAATTTTTAAAAACTATAAGCATGATGTATAGCATAGATAATATATACGTAATAAAAGCTAGGCAGAGATATAGTTCACTTTTTTGAGTTAACACTGTGTCATTGATACATTTTCAGAGGAAGCTTATTCTTTCTCACTGCTTGCCCAGTATTTCTTAGCATGTATAAACTATGAATAATACAATGCTTATATTAATGGCTTATTTCCAAAGCTTGCTATTAGAAAGTAGCCAAGAACATGGATGTATGAATAGCTTCCTGTAATCATCTTCTTTAAATAGGATAGAGTTCTAGTAGTGGGCTTGCACATGCAAAAGTTATCCATTCGTATATCTTTTCATTCATTTAACAAATAGTTATTGAGTACATGATATACGCCAGGCACTAGTGTAAGTGCTGAAGATACAGTGATAAAAAAGTGCTCTTTTGGAACCTACCTATTATTAGGGGAGAAAGACAATAAAGATGTATGCAAATAAATAGAGAATATAAGAGCATGTAGTAGTAAGTATTGTGAAAATTTTAAAAAGAAAGGCAAATAAAGCAAATAGATGATGATAGGCTATGGGATTGCTAATTTTAGATAGTATGGTAGGGAAAGTCTG